>NC_090761.1:28868570-29163570 GCF_036898095.1 Palaemon carinicauda
AGCAGAGCGGCCAACAGAAAGATCTGTAGGAGGACCATCTTTCAGAATCCTGAAAATAAAAAGTTAAGAAGTTAGACAATTCAGTTGGTATTTATTTACTCATTTCAAAATGAGAAAGGTTGCCAAGTAAATATTTAAAATTTAGTTTTAGTTGGCATAAATGAAAATATATAATTCTCCCTTTTGAATTAGGTTTTGTAATAGAGTTTGTACAATAATTAACAATATCTTAAAACGACTGCTGAAATTCTGCTATAAAGAATGATTTTCTGTATGTACTACAGTGATGTTCCCAGAGAATTTACCTTTAGGTCTCCAGAATTGTAACTCCTGGCGCGAATATCCTTAACATTTTCTTAAGGATATCGCATAAATCAGGGGACGTATATCTTGATACGACACATAGCGATCTTCACCCCAAATAGCGTTTTCGCTTCGAGGGGGAAGAGTGGCAATTTTGGAAGAGGAGCCGTTATCAAGGTTACCCTATTTCCCATACTACTATTAAGTATCAAGATGGTGCCATATTCAAGATGGCGGTCATTCCTGATTTTGTAGTGAATTCGCACGGTGGTGTTCCTTGTTGATCTAACTTTTTCGATCGATTCTGCGAGGATTATTATGCAATCTCCAGTTTCTTTCCCCTCTGGAAAGTTGAGTATTGATTCTTTACAATGTATATTATTTTAGCTCCTGTTTCACAGTGAAATTAGAGTAATTTATTGTGCTTAGAAGCTAGGCCTGTTACCGGAGGCGCTATGGGCGCTGTCGTTCGTTAGGCATGTGTTATTTAGTTAGTGAACGACTTCCCCGGTTGAAATAGTATTAATAAATTATGAAAGCTATTTAGGCATAATTATACTTGTAAAAATATTTATGGTATGCATAATTTTTCTCTTCCTTGTCGATCGTATACATTAGAGTTTCGGTGATTTAGGTAACCAAGATCTCGTCTTGCCTAGGTTACCGAACCTAGGCGAGTTAGTATACTTTCAGACATTTCCCCGTTTACCCTTGTGTATCGTTTTATCGATTCTAAAGGAGATAGATATCTCCTAGAATTATTATATAAACTGATACTCGTCTCCAGTGGAGATTTAAGGGTAATCCCTCCTTCCCTTTGAGTGTAGCCTTAGGCTACAACCCTAGTTAGTCTTGCCTTCGAGTAGACACTCAGGCTTGACTGAGCTAGTGTTTTCTGTCTCTTCCCTTGGCCGGCAGATAGCACGCTTTGGGTTTCGGTCAGAACCTCCGAGTATATGGTCTTTTGCCAGCAGCCGGCCCGCAGGGTGAATAGTCATTCCCCTGCCGGACTAGGCTGCCGGCATAGGAGGCTAGACCTTCCTAGGCCGCACTTGAAGTGGTTGTATGATGCCGCCACCTCCCTGCAGTCTAGAAGACTATTCCTGTGCTCGCAGACCCTAGGCTTAAGAATAGACATTCTTCTGCTGCCTAGGATGGCGCTGGCACTGGAACTCTGTTTCTCCCTTGTTGAGAGGAGGCGGCAAGTCTGCCGCCGTCCCCTTAACTGAAAGAGAGAGAGAAAGCATGGAGTGAAGGACTGCCTTATTACTGTGTATGTATACACTAAATAAGGATGTAAATATATAATTTACTGCCTTCACCAGAAAGAAGGTTCAAATGGAATGGGAGAATGCATCATTCAGGCTTCCATCCAACCACTAGTACCATTGTCGGCAAAGTCCGGCCGGCACATGGCCGGCAGGCAAGCACCCGGCAGCACTGGTACAGTCGGCATGCTGCCGTCTGAGTCAGTACCTGTCGGCGCTGGCCCGGCCGGCGGTATGAGCCCCGGCAACAGGACTTGTGGCCGGCAGTCCGAGGGAGGACTGAAGAACCCTGGTGACAGAAGAGACTTCCTTCCAACACCCATCACTGCTGCCGGAAATCGCCATAGCCGCCGGCACCCATAATGGCCGCCGGCAGCCGGCATGGCTTCCGGCAGACGTCATAGCCGCCGGCAGATGTCATGGCCGCCAACAGCCGGCATGGCCACCGGCAGCCATCATGGCCGCCGGCAGCCGCCATGGCCGCCAGCAGTCGGCCTAGCCGCCGGCAGCCGTCATGGCCGCCGGTAGTTGTCCTACCCGCCGGCAGCTATCAGGGCCGCCGGCAGTCAGACAACAGCTGTTATGAAGGAGCCTGGCCGGCCCCGCAACCCGCCGGCAATCGGCGAGCTTGCAGGACGACGGCCCAAAGAGTTGCGATGGCAAAGCCATCACTAAAGGACAGAGGGGGGAGGGAAAAGGGTCCTGTATGAGGTGTGGAAGGAGCCGGCAAGGTTGCTGGTCCTACCACACCGCTAAGAAACTCTGTTTCAGTATCGACGCCATCCTAGGCAGCAGGAGAATATCTATTCTCCAGCCTAGGGTCTGCCAATACAGTTAAGGGGATGGTGGCAGTGCCACCTCCTCTCAACAAAGGAGAAACAGAGTCCCAGTGCCAGCGCCATCCTAGGCGGCAGAAGAATGTCTATTCTTCAGCCTAGGGTCTGCGAGCACAGGACTAGTCTTCTAGACCGCAGGGAGAAGGTGGCGGCATCATACAACAACTTCAAGTGCGGCCTAGGGAGGTCTAGCCTCCTATGCCGGCAGCCTAGCCAGCAGGAGAATGACTATTCACCCTGAGGGCCCGCTGCTGGCAAAAGACCATATACTCGGAGGTTCTGACCAAAACCCAAAGCCTGCTATCTGCCGGCCAAGGGAAGAGACAGAAAACACTAGTCCAGTCAAACCTGAGTGTCTACTCGAAGGAAAGACTAACTAGGGTTGTAGCCTAAGGCTACACTCAGAGGGAAAGAGAGATTACCCTTAAATCTCCACTGGAGACGAGTATCGGTTTATATAATAATTCTAGGAGATATATATCTCCACGTGAATTGATAAAACGATACACGAGGGTAAACGGGGAAATGTCTGAAAGTATACTACATCGCCTAGGTTAGGTTACCTAGGCAAGACGAGATCTCAGTTACCTAAATCAACGAAACTCTAACGTATACGATCGACATAGAAAAAGGAAAAATTATGCATACTATAAATATCTTTACAAGTATTAAATGCCTAAATAGCTTTCATAATTAATTAATTAATGCTATTTCAACTGGGAATGTCGTTCTACTAACTAAATAACACATGCCTAACGAACGACAGCGACCATGGCGCCTCCGGTAACAGGCCTAGCTCCTAATCATAATAAATTACTCTAATTTCACTGTGAAACAGGAGCTAAAATAATATACATTGTAAAGAATCAATACTCAACTCTCCAGAGGCGAAAGCAGCTGAAGATTGCATAATAATTCTTGCAGAATCGATCAAAAAAGTTAGATCAACAAGGAACACCACCATGCGGATTCGCTACAAAATTAGAAATGTCCGCCATCTTGATACTTAATAGTAGTATGGGAAATAGGGTAACCTTGATAACGGCTCCTCTTCCAAAATTGCCACTCTTCCCCCTCGAAGCGAAAACACTATTCGGGGTAAAGATCGCTATGTGTCGTATCAAGATATACGTCCCCTGATTTATGTGATATCCTTAAGAGAATGTTAAGGATATTCGCACCAGGAGTTAGAATTCTGGAGACATAAAGGTAAATTCTCTGGGAATATCACTGTAGTACAAATATCCCTTGGAAGCTACTATTAGGAACCTTCCATCAGGACGACATAGCTTGAGCCCCCCCCCCCCAAAAAAAAAAAAAAATATATATATATATATATATATATATATATATATATATATATATATATATCGTCATCATCATCTCCTCTTTCGCCTATTAAAGCAAAGTGCCTCGGGTTAGATTTCGCCAATCGTCTCTATCTCGAGCTCTTAAATCAATACTTTTCCTTTCATTATCTCTTACTTCACGCTTCATATTTCTCAACTATGGAGGCCTTGGTCTTCCAACTCTATTAGGTCCTTGTGTAGCCCAATTGAAAATTTGGAGAACTAATCTCTCTTGGGGAGTGCGAAGAGCATGCCCAAACCATCTCCATCTACCCCTCATCATGATCTCATCCACATATGGCACTCGAGTAATCTCTCTTATTGTTTCATTTCTAATCCTGTCCTGCCATTGATCTCCCAATATCCATCTGATGGCTTTGTTCTCAAATCTACAAAATCTGTTGGATATTATTTCATTGTCATACCACGACTCATGTCCATACAGTAACACAGATCTTACTAAACTGATATATAGTACAGTAATTTCACACAATTTGATTTCCAGATTTTACTTAACCTTGCCATTGTCTGATTTGTTTTTACAAATATATATATATATATATATATATATATATATATATATATATATATATATATATATATAAAGATATATATATATATATATATATATATATATATATATATATATATATATATATATATTATATATATATATTATATATATATATATTATATATATATATATATATATATATATATATATATATATATATAAAGTATATATATATATCACTTTCTGAATTGTGAAAAGTTTTATATATCACCATGAACAGCAAAGTTGTACAAGTCAGAGCCAACCATACTAGGTTGGTTTGCTGTGAGTGATAAGACTAAAGTCTCCCACCATCATTAATCCGCAATTGCCAGGCATGGATAAAGATATGTCTGAGGCCTTTGTCCTCCAGTGGACTAAAAATGGCTGCCTTTTATTCTCTCAATTTATTTTATTTAATTTTTGTCTCCTACTTTCAGAAGACGAATTTTAGCTTTTCCTTCTAGAACAAAGTTAAAATTAAATTGAAATTAAATTAAATTAATTTAGATTAAATTAAAATGATATCAAAGGCATTTTCAGTGTTCTAGTTTTCAAGATTAAAATTGGTGTCATACATTAAGCACACAGATAAATTATTCTTTTGAGAAATATAACAAATAGGTGAACATGATTCTGGCATATTGTAGAGGACAAAGAAACGCTAAATTCAGTGCCCCATTGTATATATTTTTTTTTATATTTTATATTTTTATTTTTCATATTTATTTCATATTTCTATTTTATTTTTCATTTTTATCTTACTTTTATTTTATATTTCTATTTTGTATTTTTATCATATCTTTATTCATTTTTATATTTTAATTTTTTGATTTTTTGTTTTTTTCTTTGAATTTTTTTTTTTTTTGAAACTAAAGAAATTTTGATTGCACGATATTTGCAGATATATAACTAAAATAGTAAGATATTTTACCGGAAGTTTTATTTTTTTACAAAAGACTCCGTTTTTTTCTTTTTTTCTTTTTAAATGCAGGTTGTACCTAGTAATGAAGTAAAGAATTTAAGCGACTATTTTATTATTATTATTATTATTATTATTATTTTTTTTTTTTATTATTACTATAATTATCATATTATTATTATTATTATTATTATTATTATTATTATTATTATTATTATTATTATTATTATCACAAGCTATGCGACAAATCTAGTTGGAAAATAAGATGCCAAAAACCCTAGAGCTCCAACAGGGAAAAATAGCCTACTGCGGAAGGAGAACAAGGAAATAAGTAAACTACAAAAGAAGTAATGAACAACCAAAATATATTCCAAGATACAGTAAAAACATTAAATTGGATCTAGAATCTGAAAACTTGAAAAAAGGAAACAAATAAACAGAGAAATGTACCCGACGTTGAACAGCGTAGGAATTTGCCTGACCTGATTGGTTTCTCAATTGCTTTTGCATATTTGAGTACACCAGACGTAATTCAAGCTAGAGACTCAAATATTGAATGCATGAATCAATATATCAAACCAACTGCAATTATTCTTTTATATCCAAATTCCATGACATGTGATATTGCAAAGTGTTGTATTGAAGCTCATAAAAGACCCAACTGTTTTCATTACTGCTTCATTTTCAAATGAATTATTGGAATAGTTTTATTTAGAATGATCATAGTTTCTATAAGAGTTATCAATTGTCGCTGAACCTAAACTATATAACATTAAAAAGATTTGATATGTTGCAACGAAGGTATTTCTCAGTGAATTCGCTGCATAACTGTGAAGTGTACACTTGAAAATTTGCCCCCCCCCCCAAAAAAAAAAAATAAACCGGTAAATATCCTGGATTAAATGTTGCAAGGTATTTACCGGTTTATTTTTTTTTTTCATGTGGGGGGGGGGCAAATATTAAATTACAAGCACCTGTATTGCTGAAATACGGCTGAGAACCGTATACTTTTACGGACAATTTCTGATTAAAATTATGATTATTTTTAACAGTGTACACAAAAATTCTTTGCATGTTTATCAAGTATATAATCATAATAATTGTTACCATACCCAAACGAGCTGCTACTTTACCTGGAAAAGTCAAAGTTACAAATCCAAGGGCCCCAACTGGGAAGGAAGACCAATGCGGGTAAAGAATAGGAAATGGAAAAATAATTAATAAAGAACTAAAACAATACTATATAAAGCCCCTCTCCACCCAAGCTAGGTCCAAGGAGGACCAGGCAATGACTTCTGATGACTCAGGAGGTAGGCTTGTTTGCCACACCCATCCTTAGCTCACAAGGATGGTGAGCTCACAAGGATGGTGAGGTCGCAGCGACCAAAGGAGCTAACGAGTTTGACCAGGACTCAAACCCCAGCCTGGCGACTGCACTGACTGAAAAAATCGATGGGGAAATTCATTCAAGAATTCAATCACAGTTGGAATGAAACTTGTAGAATATTCCAGGATTTTTACTGTATTTTTACAGGAAATTTTTAAGAGTGAAGGGAACTTTACGTTATTTAATGTTACTGATGTTACATAGGTTTTATTCAGTAGTCAGTTAAAGATATCAATAGGTGAGAGAAATATACATCAAGCCCCTTTGATACTATTTATATTAATAGAAATTTCGTATGATATTGTCCTAGCTAATACAGTGGTAACGTGCTCGCCTAGCATTCGTAGGGCAGCAGATCGATCCCATCCCGAAACCCTGAGTTTAAGCGGTTTACTGGGAAGGCCACTGCAGTGGTTGTGCACCACAGTTGGGGGTCGGGCTTCCCAGGCTGACGTTCTGGTGAGCATCTATTGTGAAGAAACTGGAACTGAAACCAGACACCTTTTGACATGACATGATATCAAACAGCGTTTTAATCAAAGGATAATTGAAGCCGTTTTCATTTATCATCAATTCTAAACCATTTATCAGGCAATTATGTGCAATAAATATCTAACGTGAATTACAATTGATACACGCAAATGTGCGAAAGTAATCAAGAAAGTAATTTCGGAGGAAAATTCTTTCATTTCCCACTTAAAATGGTTTAGCTATTGCCCACAGGAGAGCTACTAATTTACATCTTGAGTTCATGCAATGGTTTGAACTGTTTATTCATTTTGTATTTTCTTTAAAAAATAAATCCCATTGCGAAATTATAGCGACTTAGAGAATGGTATGGTTTGTATAAGACTGAATTAGAATAGCTTATTCATTGAGTTATGTAGATAGTTTCATAATTAATTAGAGCTACATTTTATATCTATAGAGTACATTCATGCGCACACACACTAATATATATATATATATATATATATATATATATATATATATATATATATATATATATATACATATACACATATATACATACATATATACAGTATATGGACGTTCTCATAAAGGCCACCTCTATGGGAACGTCCTGACTGTTGATCACCAGACTGGGGTTCGAGTCCCGCTTAAACTAGTTAGTCCTTTTGGCCGCTGCAACCTCACCATTCTTGTGAGCTAAGGATGGAAGTGGGGGGGGGGTGTTTGGGGAGCCTATAGGTCTTGGAACTGTAGATCTACGTGCTGAATCATTAGCAGCCATTGCCTGGCCCTCCCTGGTCCCAGCTTGGGCACTGATCATATGTATATATGGCCAGTCTCTAGGGCAATGTTTTGCCTCCTAAGGCAATGTCACTGTCCCTGCCTCTGTAATTCAATCAGATAGGTAATTTTCTTCTGCTAAGCTAAAAACCTTTGAATAAGGTCGTTCTCATTAAATTTTCCTTTTAAACTGAAGCATATATGCGCGATTGTGTCTGTTTATGCGTGTGTATATATATATATATATATATATATATATATATATATATATATATATATATATATATATATATATGTATATATATATATATCATCATCATCATCATCATTTCCTCCTACGCCTATTGACGCAAAGGGCCTCGGTTAGATTTCGCCAGTCGTCTCTATCTTAAGCTTTGAAATCAATACTTTTCCGTTCATCATCTCCTACTTCTCCGTTCATCATCTCCTACTTCTCTCTTCATATATATATATATATATATATATATATATATATATATATATATATATGTGTGTGTATATATATATATATATATATATATATATATATGCATGTGTGAATGTATTAACATATCATCATGATCTCCTACCCCTATTGACTTCTATAGTCTTGGTTAGATTACGCTAGTGAACATATACTATATATCTATCTATATATATATATATATATATATATATATATATATATATATATATATATGTATATATATATATATATGTGTGTGTGTGTATATATGTATATACATATATATGTGTGTGAAAATATGTACCTATTTGTGTGTATATATATATATATATATATATATATATATATATATATATATATATATATATATATATATATATATAGTGTGTGTGCGCATGAGTGTACTCTATAGATCTCCTGTAAACAAAGTAAGAAATTAAAGTATTTTTGTTCATAATTACTTTCATGATTACTTTTACACATTCGCATGCATCAATCAGATATTCACTGCTGATAATAGTTTTATAAATGGTCTAGAATTGACAGTAAATGAAACGGCTCCAATTATATTTTTCTATCACAACGCTTCATATGTTGGACAACATCATAAGAATCTTTTATTTATATATTTTATGGATAATAGATTTTATAGCAGTTAGATAAGTAAGTGCTGTTTTATGAAAGCTAAATAACATCAATATAATAGCAACTCTCATTGTTACAATCAAATGTTTCTCTGAACAGAATTCTTCGTATGACTATCAAGTATGTAAATGCTATCATTATTATCGTAACTAAACAAACTGCTACTTTTATGTAGAAGTCAATTGCTACAAGTCCAAGGGCCCCAACGTAGGTAAATTGGCCAGGGGGTTGTCCCACTCGGGACCTCAACTACAGGCCCAGGAGATCTGGCTACCACTCTTCCTGTGGCTACCTGAGAGTTGCCAAGGTCTCCCTTGGACTGTACCAAGGGCTCAAATGAAGGAGAATGGTCCTAGGGTATCTATCACTCGGGACCTCAACTAGAGGGCCAAGAGATATGCCTACCACTCTTCCTATGGCTGAACTTTTAAAAATCAAATTAAAATTATCAAAATGATTAATATTATAAAAGATATTGAAATAGTAGCAACAAAATCGGTCATTTATATCATTTAGTTGTAGGAAAACTGAACTTTTTAAATTCGAATCATAGCTCAAGTTATAGCTTCATATAATTTCATATCAGAAGGCAAGAAAATAGAAGAGAATGAGCCTTCCTTCATACCTTCAAACAAATTATTATTATGTTCCCAGGAAAGACAAAAATCATACAGAACTTGTAACAAAAAGAAATATATATTTTTTAAATTACCGATAAATGTATCAAGTGATCAATTGAGAAATTACTGCCATATCTTTGATCAGACAGCCTCTATAACGTTTGCAACGCTTTCAAAGGTTAAAATCACTGCCAGATCTTTGCTTAGACAGCCTATATAACGTTTAAAACGCTTTCAGGGTGCTAACATTATTGCACGAATTTTGCTTAGACAACCTCTATAATGTTGGAACGCTTTCAGAAGGCTAGAATTAGTACCAGATCTTTTCTCAGACACCATCCATAACGTTTACAACGCTTCCAGAAGGTTAAAATTACTGCCAGATCTTTGCCCAGGAAGCCTCTATAATGTTTGCAGCTCTTCCAGAACGCAAATATCACTGCCAAATCTTTGCTCAGAAAGCCCCTATAACGTTTACAACCATTCCATAACGCTAAAATCACTGCCAGATCTTTGCCCAGAAAGCCTCTATAACGTTTACAACGCTTCCAGAAGGCTAAAATCACTGCCACCAGAAAGCCTCTATAACGTTTACGACGCTTCCACAAGGCTAAAGTCACGGCCAGATCTTTGCCCAGAAAGCCTCTATAACGTTTACGACGCTTCCACAAGGCTAAAGTCACGGCCAGATCTTTGCCCAGAAAGCCTCTATAACGTTTACGACGCTTCCACAAGGCTAAAGTCACGGCCAGATCTTTGCCCAGAAAGCCTCTATAACGTTTACGACGCTTCCACAAGGCTAAAGTCACGGCCAGATCTTTGCCCAGAAAGCCTCTATAACGTTTACGACGCTTCCAGAAGGCTAAAGTCACGGCCAGATCTTTGCCCAGAAAGCCTCTATAACGTTTACGACGCTTCCACAGGGCTAAAGTCACGGCCAGATCTTTGCCCAGAAAGCGTCTATAACGTTTACGACGCTTCCACAGGGCTAAAGTCACGGCCAGATCTTTGCCCAGAAAGCCTCCATAACGTTTACGACGCTTCCACAGGGCTAAAGTCACGGCCAGATCTTTGCCCAGAAAGCCTCCATAACGTTTACGACGCTTCCACAGGGCTAAAGTCACGGCCAGATCTTTGCCCAGAAAGCCTCCATAACGTTTACGACGCTTCCACAGGGCTAAAGTCACGGCCAGATCTTTGCCCAGAAAGCCTCCATAACGTTTACGACGCTTCCACAAGGCTAAAATCACGGCCAGATCTTTGCCCAGAAAGCCTCCATAACGTTTACGACGCTTCCACAAGGCTAAAATCACGGCCAGATCTTTGCCCAGAAAGCCTCCATAACGTTTACGACGCTTCCACAAGGCTAAAATCACGGCCAGATCTTTGCCCAGAAAGCCTCCAGAACGTTTACGACGCTTCCAGAAGGCTAAAATCACGGCCAGATCCAGAAGGCTAAAATCACGGCCAGATCTTTGCCCAGAAAGCCTCTATAACGTTTACGACGCTTCCACAAGGCTATATTCACGGCCAGATCTTTGCCCAGAAAGCCTCTATAACGTTTACGACGCTTCCACAAGGCTAAAGTCACGGCCAGATCTTTGACCAGAAAGCCTCTATAACGTTTACGACGCTTCCACAAGGCTAAAGTCACGGCCAGATCTTTGCCCAGAAAGCCTCTATAACGTTTACGACGCTTCCACAAGGCTAAAGTCACGGCCAGATCTTTGCCCAGAAAGCCTCTATAACGTTTACGACGCTTCCAGAAGGCTAAAATCACGGCCAGATCTTTGCCCAGAAAGCCTCTATAACGTTTACGACGCTTCCAGAAGGCTAAAATTACTGCGAGATCTTTGCCCAGAAAGCCTCTATAACGTTTACAACGCTTCCACAAGGCTAAAATCACTGCCACCAGAAAGCCTCTATAACGTTTACGACGCTTCCACAAGGCTAAAGTCACGGCCAGATCTTTGCCCAGAAAGCCTCTCTAACGTTTACGACGCTTCCAGAAGGCTAAAGTCGCGGCCAGATCTTTGCCCAGAAAGCCTCTATAACGTTTACGACGCTTCCACAAGGCTAAAGTCGCGGCCAGATCTTTGCCCAGAAAGCCTCTATAACGTTTACGACGCTTCCACAAGGCTAAAATCGCGGCCAGATCTTTGCCCAGAAAGCCTCTATAACGTTTACGACGCTTCCAGAACGCTAAAATCGCGGCCAGATCTTTGCCCAGAAAGCCTCTATAACGTTTACGACGCTTCCACAAGGCTAAAATCGCGGCCAGATCTTTGCCCAGAAAGCCTCTATAACGTTTACGACGCTTCCACAAGGCTAAAATTGCGGCCAGATCTTTGCCCAGAAAGCCTCTATAACGTTAACGACGCTTCCACAAGGCTAAAATCGTGGCCAGATCTTTGCCCAGAAAGCCTCTATAACGTTTACGAAGCTTCCACAAGGCTAAAATCGCGGCCAGATCTTTGCCCAGAAAGCCTCTATAACGTTTACGATGCTTCCACAAGGCTAAACTCGCGGCCAGATCTTTGCCCAGAAAGCCTCTATAACGTTTACGACGCTTCCACAAGGCTAAACTCGCGGCCAGATCTTTGCCCAGAAAGCCTCTATAACGTTTACGACGCTTCCACAAGGCTAAACTCGCGGCCAGATCTTTGCCCAGAAAGCCTCTATAACGTTTACAACGCTTCCACAAGGCTAAAGTCGCGGCCAGATCTTTGCCCAGAAAGCCTCTATAACGTTTACAACGCTTCCACAAGGCTAAAGTCACGGCCAGATCTCTGCCGAGAAAGCCTCTTATAACGTTTACGACGCTTCCACAAGGTTAAAATCATTGCCACCAGAAAGCCTCTATAATGTTTACGACGCTTCCAGAAGGCTAAAATCACGGCCAGATCTTTGCCCAGAAAGCCTCTATAACGTTTACGATGCTTCCAGAAGGCTAAAATCACGGCCAGATCTTTGCCCAGAAAGCCTCTATAACGTTTACGACGCTTCCACAAGGCTAAAATCACGGCCAGATCTTTGCCAAGAAAGCCTCTATAACGTTTACGACGCTTCCACATGGCTAAACTCACGGCCAGATCTTTGCCCAGAAAGCCTCTATAACGTTTACGACGCTTCCAGAAGGCTAAGGTCACGGCCAGAACTTTGCCCAGAAAGCCTCTATAACGTTTACAACGCTTCCACAAGGCTAAAATCGCGGCCAGATCTTTGCCCAGAAAGCCTCTATAACGTTTACGACGCTTCCACAAGGCTAAAGTCACGGCCAGATCTTTGCCCAGAAAGCCTCTATAATGTTCACAACGCTTCCACAAGGCTAAAATCACGGCCAGATCTTTGCCCAGAAAGCCTTTATAACGTTTACGACGCTTCCAGAAGGTTAAAGTCACGGCCAGATCTTTGCCAAGAAAGCCTCTATAACGTTTACGACGCTTCCACATGGCTAAACTCACGGCCAGATCTTTGCCCAGAAAGCCTCTATAACGTTTACGACGCTTCCACAAGGCTAAAGTCGCGGCCACATCTTTGCCCAGAAAGCCTCTATAACGATTACAACGCTTCCACAAGGCTAAAGTCGCTGCCAGATCTTTGCCCAGAAAGCCTCTATAACGTTTACAACGCTTCCACAAGGCTAAAATCATTGCCACCAGAAAGCCTCTATAATGTTTACGACGCTTCCAAAAGGCTAAAATCACGGCCAGATCTTTGCCCAGAAAGCCTCTATAACGTTTATGACGCTTCCACAAGGCTAAAATCACGGCCAGATCTTTGCCCAGAAAGCCTCTATAACGTTTACGACGCTTCCAGAAGGCTAAAATCACGGCCAGATCTTTGCCCAGAAAGCCTCTATAATGTTTACGACGCTTCCAGAAGGCTAAAATCACGGCCAGATCTTTGCCCAGAAAGCCTATATAACGTTTATGACGCTTCCACAAGGCTAAAATCACGGCCAGATCTTTGCCCAGAAAGCCTCTATAATGTTTACGACGCTTCCAGAAGGCTGAAATCACGGCCAGATCTTTGCCCAGAAAGCCTCTATAATGTTTACGACGCTTCCAGAAGGCTAAAATCACGACCAGATCTTTGCCCAGAAAGCCTCTATAACGTTTATGACGCTTCCACAAGGCTAAAGTCACGGCCAGATCTTTGCCCAGAAAGCCTCTATAACGTTTACAACGCTTCCACAAGGTTAAAATCATTGCCACCAGAAAGCCTCTATAATGTTTACGACGCTTCCAAAAGGCTAAAATCACGGCCAGATCTTTGCCCAGAAAGCCTCTATAACGTTTATGACGCTTCCACAAGGCTAAAATCACGGCCAGATCTTTGCCCAGAAAGCCTCTATAACGTTTACGACGCTTCCAGAAGGCTAAAATCACGGCCAGATCTTTGCCCAGAAAGCCTCTATAATGTTTACGACGCTTCCAGAAGGCTAAAATCACGGCCAGATCTTTGCCCAGAAAGCCTCTATAACGTTTATGACGCTTCCACAAGGCTAAAATCACGGCCAGATCTTTGCCCAGAAAGCCTTTATAATGTTTACGACGCTTCCAGAAGGCTGAAATCACGGCCAGATCTTTGCCCAGAAAGCCTCTATAATGTTTACGACGCTTCCAGAAGGCTAAAATCACGGCCAGATCTTTGCCCAGAAAGCCTCTATAACGTTTATGACGCTTCCACAAGGCTAAAGTCACGGCCAGATCTTTGCCCAGAAAGCCTCTATAACGTTTACGACGCTTCCACAAGGCTAAACTCACGGCCAGATCTTTGCCCAGAAAGCCTCTATAATGTTTACAACGCTTCCACAAGGCTAAAATCGCGGCCAGATCTTTGCCCAGAAAGCCTCTATAACGTTTACGACGCTTCCACAAGGCTAAACTCACGGCCAGATCTTTGCCCAGAAAGCCTCTATAATGTTTACAACGCTTCTACAAGGCTAAAATCACGGCCAGATCTTTGCCCAGAAAGCCTCTATAACGTTTACGACGCTTCCAGAAGGCTAAAGTCACGGTCAGATCTTTGCCCAGAAAGCCTCTATAACGTTTACGACGCTTCCAGAAGGCTAAAATCGCGGCCAGATCTTTGCCCAGAAAGCCTCTATAACGTTTACAACGCTTCCACAAGGCTAAACTCACGGCCAGATCTTTGCCCAGAAAGCCTCTATAATGTTTACAACGCTTCCACAAGGCTAAAATCACGGCCAGATCTTTGCCCAGAAAGCCTCTATAACGTTTACGACGCTTCCAGAAGGCTAAAGTCACTGCCAGATCTTTGCCCAGAAAGCCTCTATAACGTTTACGACGCTTCCAGAAGGCTAAACTCACGGCCAGATCTTTGCCCAGAAAGCCTCTATAACGTTTACAACGCTTCCACAAGGCTAAAATCGCGGCCAGATCTTTGCCCAGAAAGCCTCTATAACGTTTACGACGCTTCCACAAGGCTAAAGTCACGGCCAGATCTTTGCCCAGAAAGCCTCTATAACGTTTACAACACTTCCAGAAGGCTAAAGTCACGGCCAGAACTTTGCCCAGAAAGCCTCTATAACGTTTACAACGCTTCCACAAGGCTAAAATCGCGGCCAGATCTTTGCCCAGAAAGCCTCTATAACGTTTACGACGCTTCCACAAGGCTAAACTCACGGCCAGATCTTTGCCCAGAAAGCCTCTATAATGTTTACAACGCTTCCACAAGGCTAAAATCACGGCCAGATCTTTGCCCAGAAAGCCTCTATAACGTTTACGACGCTTCCAGAAGGCTAAAGTCACTGCCAGATCTTTGCCCAGAAAGCCTCTATAACATTTACGACGCTTCTAGAAGGCTAAACTCACGGCCAGATCTTTGCCCAGAAAGCCTCTATAACGTTTACAACGCTTCCACAAGGCTAAAATCGCGGCCAGATCTTTGCCCAGAAAGCCTCTATAACGTTTACGACGCTTCCAGAAGGCTAAAGTCACGGCCAGATCTTTGCCCAGAAAGCCTCTATAACGTTTACGACGCTTCCACAAGGCTAAAGTCACGGCCAGAACTTTGCCCAGAAAGCCTCTATAACGTTTACGACGCTTCCACAAGGCTAAAATCGCGGCCAGATCTTTGCCCAGAAAGCCTCTATAACGTTTACGACGCTTCCACAAGGCTAAACTCACGGCCAGATCTTTGCCCAGAAAGCCTCTATAACGTTTATGACGCTTCCAGAAGGCTAAAGTCACGGCCAGAACTTTGCCCAGAAAGCCTCTATAACGTTTACAACGCTTCCACAAGGCTAAAATCGCGGCCAGATCTCTGCCCAGAAAGCCTCTATAACGTTTACAATGCTTCCACAAGGCTAAAATCGCGGCCAGATCTTTGCCCAGAAAGCCTCTATAACGTTTACAACGCTTCCACAAGGCTAAAGTCACGGCCAGATCTTTGCCCAGAAAGCCTCTATAACGTTTACGACGCTTCCACAAGGCTATAGTCACGGCCAGATCTCTGCCCAGAAAGGCTCTATAACGTTTACGACGCTTCCACAAGGCTAAAGTCACGGCCAGAACTTTGCCCAGAAAGCATCTATAACGTTTATGACGCTTCCACAAGGCTAAAGTCACGGCCAGATCTCTGCCCAGAAAGCCTCTATAACGTTTACGACGCTTCCACAAGGCTAAAATCACGGCCAGATCTCTGCCTAGAAAGGCTCTATAACGTTTACGACGCTTCCACAAGGCTAAAATCGCGGCCAGATCTCTGCCCAGAAAGCCTCTATAACGTTTACAACGCTTCCACAAGGCTAAAATCGCGACCAGATCTCTGCCCAGAAAGCCCCTATAACGTTTACAACGCTTCCACAAGGCTAAAGTCACGGCCAGATCTTTGCCCAGAAAGCCCGTATAACGTTCACGACGCTTCCACAAGGCTAAAGTCACGGCCAGATCTTTGCCCAGAAAGCCTCTATAACGTTCACGACGCTTCCACAAGGCTAAAGTCACGGCCAGATCTTTGCCCAGAAAGCCTCTATAACGTTCACGACGCTTCCAAAAGGCTAAAGTCACGGCCAGATCTTTGCCTAGAAAGCCTCTATAACGTTCACGACGCTTCCACAAGGCTAAAGTCACGGCCAGAACTTTGCCCAGAAAGCCTCTATAACGTTTACGACGCTTCCACATTTGCCCAGAAAGCCTCTATAACGTTTACTACGCTTCCACAAGGCTAAAGTCACGGCCAGAACTTTGCCCAGAAAGCATCTATAACCTTTACGACACTTCCACAAGGCTAAAGACTTTGCCCAGAAAGCCTCTATAACGTTTACGACGCTTCCACATTTGCCCAGAAAGCCTCTATAACGTTTACGACGCTTCCACAAGGCTAAAGTCACGGCCAGAACTTTGCCCAGAAAGCATCTATAACGTTTACGACGCTTCCACAAGGCTAAAGTCACGGCCAGAACTTTGCCCAGAAAGGCTCTATAACGTTTACGACGCTTCCACAAGGCTATAGTCACGGCCAGATCTCTGCCCAGAAAGGCTCTATAACGTTTACGACGCTTCCACAAGGCTAAAGTCACGGCCAGATCTTTGCCCCGAAAGCCTCTATAACATTTACGACGCTTCCACAAGGCTAAAGTCACGGCCAGATCTCTGCCCAGAAAGGCTCTATAACGTTTACGACGCTTCCACAAGGCTAAAGTCACGGCCAGATCTGTGCCCCGATAGCCTCTATAACGTTTACGACGCTTCCGCAAGGCTAAAGTCACGGCCAGATCTTTGCCCCGATAGCCTCTATAACGTTTACGACGCTTCCACAAGGCTAAAGTCACGGCCAGATCTCTGCCCAGAAAGGCTATATAACGTTTACGACGCTTCCATAAGGCTAAAGTCACGGCCAGATCTTTGCCCCGATAGCCTCTATAACGTTTACGACGCTTCCACAAGGCTAAAGTCACGGCCAGATCTTTGCCCCGATAGCCTCTATAACGTTTACGACGCTTCCACAAGGCTAAAGTCACGGCCAGATCTCTGCCCAGAAAGCCTCTATAATGTTTACGACGCTTCCACAAGGCTAAAGTCACGGCCAGATCTCTGCCCAGAAAGCCTCTATAATGTTTACGACGCTTCCACAAGGCTAAAGTCACGGCCAGATCTCTGCCCAGAAAGCCTCTATAACGTTACGACGCTTCCACAAGGCTAAAGTCACGGCCAGATCTCTGCCCAGAAAGCCTCTATAACGTTTACGACGCTTCCACAAGGCTAAAGTCACGGCCAGATCTCTGCCCCGACAGCCTCTATAACGTTTACGACGCTTCCACAAGGCTAAAGTCACGGCCAGATCTCAGCCCAGAAAGCCTCTATAACGTTGACGACGCTTCCACAAGGCTAAAGTCACGGCCAGATCTCTGCCCAGAAAGCCTCTATAACGTTTACGACGCTTCCACAAGGCTAAAGTCACGGCCAGATCTCTGCCCAGAAAGCCTCTATAACGTTTACGACGCTTCCAGAACGCTAAAGTCACGGCCAGAACTCTGCCCAGAAAGCCTCTATAACGTTTACGACGCTTCCACAAGGCTAAAGTCACGGCCAGAACTCTGCCCAGAAAGCCTCTATAACGTTTACGACGCTTCCACAAGGCTAAAGTCACGGCCAGATCTCTGCCCCGATAGCCTCTATAACGTTTACGACGCTTCCACAAGGCTAAAGTCACGGCCAGATCTCTGCCCCGATAGCCTCTATAACGTTTACGACGCTTCCACAAGGCTAAAGTCACGGCCAGATCTCTGCCCCGATAGCCTCTATAACGTTTACGACGCTTCCACAAGGCTAAAGTCACGGCCAGATCTCTGCCCAGAAAGCCTCTATAACGTTTACGACGCTTCCACAAGGCTAAAGTCACGGCCAGATCTCTGCCCAGAAAGCCTCTATAACGTTTACGACGCTTCCACAAGGCTAAAGTCACGGCCAGATCTCTGCCCAGAAAGCCTCTATAACGTTTACGACGCTTCCACAAGGCTAAAGTCACGGCCAGAACTCTGCCCAGAAAGCCTCTATAACGTTTACGACGCTTCCACAAGGCTAAAGTCACGCCCAGATCTCTGCCCAGAAAGCCTCTATAACGTTTACGACGCTTCCACAAGGCTAAAGTCACGGCCAGATCTCTGCCCAGAAAGCCTCTATAACGTTTACGACGCTTCCACAAGGCTAAAGTCACGGCCAGATCTCTGCCCAGAAAGCCTCTATAACGTTTACGACGCTTCCACAAGGCTAAAGTCACGGCCAGATCTCTGCCCAGAAAGCCTCTATAACGTTTACGACGCTTCCAGAACGCTAAAGTCACGGCCAGATCTCTGCCCAGAAAGCCTCTATAACGTTTACGACGCTTCCACAAGGCTAAAGTCAAGGCCAGATCTCTGCCCAGAAAGCCTCTATAACGTTTACGACGCTTCCAGAAGGCTAAAGTCACGGCCAGAACTTTGCCCAGAAAGCCTCTATAACGTTTACGACGCTTCCAGAACGCTAAAGTCACGGCCAGAACTCTGCCCAGAAAGCCTCTATAACGTTTACGACGCTTCCAGAACGCTAAAGTCACGGCCAGATCTCTGCCCAGAAAGCCTCTATAACGTTTACGACGCTTCCACAAGGCTAAAGTCACGGCCAGATCTCTGCCCAGAAAGCCTCAATAAGGTTTACGACGCTTCCACAAGGCTAAAGTCACGGCCAGATCTCTGCCCAGAAAGCCTCAATAAGGTTTACGACGCTTCCACAAGGCTAAAGTCACGGCCAGATCTCTGCCCAGAAAGCCTCTATAAGGTTTACGACGCTTCCAGAACGCTAAAATCACGGCCTTATATTTGCCCAGAAAGTCTCTATAACGTTTGTTACTCTTCCAGAAAGGTAAAAGTACTGCCAGATCTTTGCTCAGAAAGCCTCTATAACCTTTGCAACTCTTCCAGAAGGCAAATATCACTGCCAGATCCTTGCACATAAAGCCTCTCTAACGTTTACAATGCACCCAGAAGGGTAAAATTACATCCAGATCTTTGCTCAGCCTCTATAACGTTTACAACCAACCAGAAGGGTAAAAGTACTGCCAGATCTTTGCTTATCCTATATAACGTTTACAACATATCCAAAAGGGTAAAATTACATCCAGATCTTTGCTCAGCTTTTATAAAGTTTTCAACGCATCCAGAGGGCAAAATTCCTGCCATATCTTTGCTCAGCCTCTATAACGTTTACACGCATCCAGATCTTTGCTCAGCCTCTATAAAGTTTACAACGCATCCAGAAAGGTAAAATTTCTGCCAGATCTTTGCTTGGTCTCTATAACGTTTACAATGCATCTAGAAGTGTAAAATGACATCCAGATCTTTGCTCAGCCTCTATAAAGTTTACAACGCATCCAGAAGGGTAAAATTTCTACCAGATCTTTGCTCAGCCTCTATAATGTTTACAACGCATCCAGAAGGGTAAAATTTCTGCCAGATCTTTACTCAGCCTCTAACGTTTACAACGCATTCAGAAGGTTAAAGTTACATCCAGATCTTTGCTCAGCTTCTATAACGTTTGCAACGCATCCAGATGGGTAAAATTACTGCCAGATCATTGCTCAGCCTCTATAATGTTTATATGCATCCAGATCTTTGCTCAGCCTCTATAACGTTTGCACGCATCCAGATCTTTGCTCAGCCTTTATAACATTTGTAACGCATGGAGAAGGGTAAAATTCTTGCCAGATCTTGGCTCAACTTCTATAACGTTTACAACGCATCCAGAAAGGTAAAATTTCAGCCAGATCTTTGCTCAGCCTCTATAACGTTTACACGCATCCAGATCTTTGCTCAGCCTCTATAACGTTTGTAACGCATCGAGAAGGGTAAAATTCTTGCCAGATCTTTGCTAAACTTCTATAACGTTTACAACGCATCCAGAAAGGTAAAATTTCAGCCAGATCTTTGCTCAGCCTCTATAACGTTTGCACGCATCCAGATCTTTGCTCAGCCTCTATAACGTTTGTAACGCATCGAGAAGGGTAAAATTCTTGGCAGATCTTGGCTCAACTTCTATAACGTTTACAACGCATCCAGAAAGGTAAAATTTCAGCCAGATCTTTGCTCAGCCTCTATAACGTTTGCACGCATCCAGATCTTTGCTCAGCCTCTATAACGTTTGTAACGCATCGAGAAGGGTAAAATTCTTGGCAGATCTTGGCTCAACTTCTATAACGTTTACAACGCATCCAGAAAGGTAAAATTTCAGCCAGATCTTTGCTCAGCCTTTATAACGTTTACACGCATCCAGATCTTTGCTCAGCCTCTATAACGTTTGCAACGCATCGAGAAGGGTAAAATTGTTACCAGATCTTTGCTCAACTTCTATAACGTTTACAACGCATCCAGAAAGGTAAAATTTCAGCCAGATATTTGCTCAGCCTCTCTAACGTTTACAACGCATCCAAAAGGGTTAAAGTACTGCCAGATCTTTGCTCAGAAAGCCTTTTATAACTTTTACAACGCATCCAAAACTGTAAAATTTCAGCCAGATCTTTGCTCAGCCTTTATAACGTTTACACGCATCCAGATCTTTGCTCAGCCTCTATAACGTTTACAACGCATCCAGAAAGGTAAAATTTCAACCATATCTTTGCTCAGCCTCTATAACGTTTACACGCATCCAGATATTTGCTCAGCCTCTATAACGTTTACAACGCATCCAGAAAGGTATAATTTCAGCCAGATCTTTGTTCAGCCTCTCTAACATTTACAACGCATCCAAAAGGGTAAAAGTACTGCCAGATCTTTGCTCAGAAAGCCTTTTATAACTTTTACAACGCATCCAAAACTGTAAAATTACATCCAGATCTTTGCTCAGCCTCTATAACGTTTGCAACGCACCCAAAAGGTCAAAAGTACTGCCAGATCTTAGCTCAGAAAGCATCTATAACGTTTACAACTCATCCACAAGGGTAAAATTACATCCAGATCTTTGCTCAGTCTCTATAACGTTTACACGCATCCAGATCTTTGCTCAGCCTCTATAACGTTTACAACGCATCCAAAATCTGTGTAGAGGCTGTCAGATTAATGATCTGGCAGTAATTTTAGCCTTCTGAAGTGCAGTAAACATTTAGTTTTACAAACAAAAGCAGGTAGGAGTTCGAAAACTTGGTGAGAAACTAAATGCCTCCCGATGAGTACCAGTTATCGATGCGGACGTAAAAATTTACCTAATAATTTTCTAAATATTTCTATTGTAAGTAAAATCACATTTGCCAATTGTCACACTAAGCTGATGAGGTTAAAATGTTGCATCATGATTAATCCCTCCTTAAGTTTTTTAAAGAAGAGAATCAATCTAATGCAAAAATTATTTCAATGTAAAGTAAATGTATATTCTGCTTTACACATTTAAAAAATCGTAATTTAAATCGGAAATTCTTCGTAAAATTATACTGTTCTCAGCCGTATTTCAGTAAAATACAGGCGACCGTAATTTTTGCCCTACTTTGTTATTATCTTTCACGTGTTGATGACCGTAACATCACTACTTTACATTTATATGTCCGTTTTTAAAACGGTAAATGCCTGGTAACATTTATTCCAGGATTTTTACCATTTTTCACGGCAAATTTTTAACACTGTATAAGATCTACAAAAAGTATTTCTCTTTAGATTGCATATTGTGATTTTTCTGATTTTAGATTACTTGAAACAACACAAAACCTTTTAAATCTTTTAACAGTCTCTTCAGCTCTTAGCAGTTTTCAATATTCAGTTTGGAAACAGCCCATCTCGGAGAGCCCACATTTGTCATAATTTCGTCACCATGATCATCTTTATCCCAAAAGAAAACGTAATGACGATACTAATAAAGCTCTATTCTTATTTTATTAATCATAAACGTAATTATTAATCATAATCATTAAATCATAAAGAGGATGCATAATTACTAGGCTAATAAATTCAACACAACAGCCTACCTCAGAGAGCCCACATTTATCATAAGTTCGTCACCACAATAATCTTTGACCCAAAGGAAGATATAATGGCGATGCTGATAAAGCTCTATTCTTGTTTTATTAATCATAAACGTAATTCATGGTCAGCCTCTAGGACATTGTTCTACTAGCTAGAACAATATCACTGTCTCTTGCCTCTTCATTTTTCTGGAAGCGTTTTAAACATTATTGATGCTGTCTGAACAAAGATCTGGCAGTAATTTTAGTCATCTGGAAGCGTTTTAAATGAATTATCATAATCATAAAAGGATAAAGATGATGAATGATCACTAGGCTAATTAATTCAACACGAAAAATGACGATGACAAGTGACCTTACCTGGGGGAATCTGAGGTGAAGACGCTTAACTGGCTCTGGTGGCGTCTGTGTCTCCTCTAATATTTCTTTACTGTGCTCCTCTAGCCCTGTGCCAATGGCTTCACCACGAGAGATTAATTAAACTACACAACTTATCAACTTGTGCTTTACAACCAATGAATCGTAATCGAATTCGTTATTTTTTTTTTTTTTTTTTTCATTTTTATTGCCCTGCCTTGGATCAGAGGTAAATCGTAGCGAATAATTGCTTTCGTGCTTTAGACTTGAAAGCTAATTTACAGTTGAAATAAAAAACAATACACGAGTGTCCCGAACGATTAGGTTTTCTTCGTCCTTCGGTTAACCCAATACTAGCTGACATGTGGCAATGGCGTTGTAGAAGCACAATTTTAAAGAATTGTTTTTGTGATGGCTCTAACATTCTCCATTCCTGCCTATCAGAAGTTTTTAATCCTTTCTCATATGTTCCCGTTTCGTACACATATTGCCAAAGTTCTCATTTTGAGAACATATGTCTTTCATTTGGGTAATAGGGATGAAAGTATATTATCATTTATTGTTTTAGATGGCGGCTTTACTCTTGGTAAGGGTAGAAGACTCTTTAGCTATGGTAAACAGGTCCTCTAGGAGAAGGATACTCCAAAATCAAACCATTGTTCTCTAGTCTTGGGTAGTGCCATAGCCTCTGCACTAAGGTCTTCCACTGCCTGGGGGTAGAATTCTCTTGCTTGAGGGTACACTGGGGAACACTGTTCTATCTTATTTCTCTTCCTCTGGTTTTTGTTTGAGTTTTTATAATTTATATATGAAAGACCTAATTTAATATTGTTACTGTTCTTAAAATATTTCATTTTGATTGTTTATTACATGTCTTGTAGCTTATTTATTTACATTTTTCCTTTGCTCACTGGACTATTTTTCCCTGTTTGAGCCTTTGGGCTTATAGCATCTTACTTCTCCAACTAGGGTTGTAGCTTAGCTTGTAATAATAATAATTAGGTAAAGATGACTTTTTAGCAAACCTTTTCATTGGGAATCAAAACTCATCAAAATTTTCACAGATATATATATATATATATATATATATATATATATATATATATATATAGGCTATATACATATATATTTATATATACATATATATGTATATATACATATATATGTATATATAAATATATATGTATATATATATATATATATATATATATATATATATATATTATGTGTGTGCGTATATATATAGATATATATATATATATATATATATATATATATATATATATATATATATATATATATATAATATATATATAATATATATATATATATATATATATATATATATATATATATATATATATATTAAAAGCTTGCCAGAATGCTTGAAATATTACAAGAAGTTGGGCTCTAGATAAATAGAAGAAAGGCAGAGATGATGAGAACGGAGTATGCAAGGGAAGATGAAATTTCATTGGAAGGAGAAAGGATTAATGAGGTAGGATCGTTGAAATACTTAGGAACTATGATCTCCAATACAGGGTCTTTAGAATTAGAGTTTAGTGAAAGATTGAAAAAAGAAAATCAGACAATTGCTAGGTTAATCAAAATTTGGATATCGAATCGCTTGAAATTACATATAAAAATCAGACAATATATCAGTTTAGTAAGATCGATGTTACTGTATGGACATGAGTCATGGTATGACAATAAAACAATATCCAATAGATTTAGAAAATTTGAGAGCAAAGCCCTCAGAAGGATATTGGGAGTTGAATGGCAGGACAGGATTAGAAATGAAACTATAAGAGATATTACTCGAGGGTTGTATGTTGATGAAATCATGATGAGGGGTAGATGAAGATAGTTTGGGCATGATCTTCGCACTTCCCAAGAGAGATCAGTTCACCAAACTTTCAATTGGGCTTATCAAGATACAAGAAGAGTTGCAAGGCCCAGGCCTTTTTATCTTTTCCTGAAACGTAGCTGGAGTTATGCTCATCCTCCAAGTGTTTTTATCTTCAATTTTTGTCATCCCAATTATAAACTTTATCATGTTTTTCACATTTTTAACAAAAACATTTTCAATACTTTGAAAAAAAATCTCCATTAACCTTTCTCGACATCCAACAACCTATCATGATTGTTAACCTTTCCATCAAAAAAAAAAAAAAAAAAAAAAGTAGACATTTCATCTGATTCATTGGCAATGATTTAAACTGACTTTGATATCGTTACAGAAGAAACCTTTCCTTTGAAACAAACTTTTGCATAGAGCAAAACTTTATTTATATCCTAATAAATCCCGAAGACATTATAAGCCTGGATGTTTACATTTCCGTCGCTCCAAACTATCATCAACGTTGTTCCCACCACCAAATTCCTTGAAAACATCACGATCAATATTCATACTAATAGAAAATAAATGTAGACAAATAATTGTCATATCTTTATTAGCTTAATGCAACATCCACACTTCACCTGTATAAATGAACATTGGCTCTTCTTGTTATTGTTATACTCCGTCTTTTCTGATTCATTTGCAGAGATCATCAGCATCCCTGTTTTAAGTGGCCTCTCTCTCTCTCTCTCTCTCTCTCTCTCTCTCTCTCTCTCTCTCTCTCTCTCTCTCTCTCTCTCAGAATCAGTTTTTTCTATATTCGCGATCAGCCTATCATTGACTTGGGAAGACCGTTGCCGTTACTTGTAAAGGAAAACATTCATGTGATATATATATATATATATATATATATATATATATATATATATATATATATGTATCTGTGTGTGCATATATATGTATATTTATATATACATACACACACATATATATATATATATATATATATATATATATATATATATATATATATATATATATATATATAAAAGAGAATCCAAAAATCAATCCAAAACCTTTTTCTACTTACTGTACCTTTAATATTCATAATTTTCACTTGAAGGGCAAAATAGAAAAAAAAATAATTTCTATTCCATTAATGGGGACGGTTTTATTATAGCACAAACAAAACGGGACAAAACTCAACAAAGTAAAATAAAAGCGGGACATTTTGATAACTTTGAAAAAAAGCGGGACTATAGTCTCAGTACAATAAACAGCTTTACAGCCATGCATACATTTACTAAGGAAATGATGATAAGGTTTATTCTACAACTGATTTACACTCTGAAACGCCCTTATTAACAAACACAAATTCGCAGTTGGATGGTGTAACGCAGTCCAGCGTTGGCGAAGACAGAAATGTGACAATTTTCTTTTTCATTATTTGATTTATCTATGTTGGTTAAGCTGATAATAAGGACATCAAATTACACCATAGTCATGCAACTTTTGGCATATAACTATTACTCCTTTAATTATTTGAATCTGTAATGAATAATTATATTCTCCATTCATGGAAATTCCATTTGGCAGCGCTGTCCCAAACTCGTCCCACCAACCTTAACTATGCCGATGATTGTTACCTTGGTCACCTATACAGGGAAATGGCTCATTATCGATGTTTTCTGATGAAGAAAGGAAATATTTAACACTTTTATAAGTAAACTCAGGTTGCTTCCGAAAGCATATGAAAAAATCACATAATTTTCTGCTAAAAATATCCATTCCTAATAAGGAAACGATCGTTGGACAATTTACCAACTACTGATTATCTAGCCTCTACCTTCCTACCACACTTTTTGGACACACGTGGTCCTCAATTAATTGACTATTTTACTTGGGACAAGGTGCCTCTGAGGCCATCTATTGGCGGTAAAGTAAAACTTGTTACGATCTACTAAGGAGCGTCTGGGTTATTATGCCTTTCGGATATAACAATATTGTTATTATATGTAGTTTTTACTAACGAGACATGTCATTCTATGAAATGTGTTAATCATCTCCTGGTTTCATAAAAAGATAATTGGAAATAAGATCAAATGACTGTGTAATTACTTGATTGTCTCACCGATTTCAGTACATGTGGCATATCTGGCGACCCCCACCCCAGGACCCCCAAATGTAATTGGACAAACGATTGTTTGCTGAGGAAATATTTCTGGTAAATTTATTGTAAAATTTATAATTTCCTAATAATTAAGTTGTGGCCAGACAATAAGGAACATCAAGTTCACCTGCGTCTGTTTTATCGTAATTGTGTGCCCAAATAGAAACAGAAATGAAGTAATAAGAATCATAATGAGTGGATGATGGGGATAATTAGCAATTAGGTACTCTACTGTTAATTAAGGCCATCTATTGGCCATGAAAAGAAACAATGTGTAGAACTCTTTAATCCTTGCACTCTGGAATCTTTCATGACGTCATTTGGGCTAAAAAATTTCCAAAAAATAGCTTACTTAATTGGAACTGAGTATAATTTTTACGAGCCACACATAATTCTACATATTCACCCTTTTCCAATTGGATAGAATCAATCACATAAATGGAACATTGGCGAGACGTAGAAATACTCGGATTCCATTCAAATTTGGAAAAGTGTGTGATTACAAAAACATACTTTCTTGGTAGTTTTTTAATCAGTGCATCAAAAATTCATAATTCCAATAACACTATTTTCCTTCTGAATTTATTAGAGCATATACCAATAATTTAAAAGCAACGAGTTGGAACTCAGCAAAAAAAAAAAAAATAATAAAAAAAACTAGAATTTAACCGAAACATATTCATGTTCGCAGCAAATGCGTTGTTAGCCAATCATAAGCCCAATTATAGATATCAATCCTCTATAAAATATGCCTTGTTACATAAAATGCACCTTCTTATTTTTTATCTTTTATTATGAAAATACAATTAAATTTTATTAACTTCCATTTTTTCGTAATTATTCTATTGCCAAAATACAGATGAGAACTTAGTGTGTTATAAAACATAAATCAAAATCCATGTACTGTAGATAAAATCAATTAATAAAATTTATACAATATACAATAAGTTAATATGGTTTACATTTTCATTATGAAAGTTTATTGTACAAAATTCCTTAACTTATAAATACAAACTTTACATTTCTACGTAATTTTCTGGAAAAATGTTTTACATCTCTCTCTCTCTCTCTCTCTCTCTCTCTCTCTCTCTCTCTCTCTCTCTATATATATATATATATATATAATTTGTCATTATACCCTAAGGAAATCTAAACAATTTTGCCGCTAAAAACTATCATGTATAAGTCTTTTTATAGTTAAAATGTGAAATATCTATTTTGATGTTACTGATTTTAAAATATTTCATTAATTGTTAATTATTTCTCATATCGTTTATTTATTTCCTTATTTCCTTTCCTCACTGAGCTATTTTCCCCTGTTGGAGCCCTTGTGTTTATAGCATCTTGCTTTTCCAACTAGGGTAGTAGCTTAGCTAATAATAATAATGATAATAATAATAATAATAATTATAATAATAATAATAATAATAATAGGGCTAGAAGTAATCCAGATTAGGCTACTCGGCGCCTTACCTTTTTTTCATACTCCTGAAGCAGAGATCTGCGTGTCCCAGCATTAATAGAATAGCCCAGTTAGTTCTGTTTTTGCGTAATTGTCCTTCGATCAATTGATTCTGTCGTGAGCCGAATTTTGAGCGCAAGACATGTGTGCACTGACAATTTTGCGTAAGACATGTGAGGACTGATAATTTAGCGCAAGACATGTGAGTACTGATAATTTAGCGCAAGACATGTGTGCACTGATAATTTAGCGCAAGACATGTGTGCACTGACAATTTAGAGCAAGACATGTGTGCACTGATAATTTAGCGCAAGACATGTGTGCACTGACAATTTAGAGCAAGACAATTGAGCGCCGATTATTAAATGCAAGAAAAAAATGAGCTCCGAAAACCAAGTGAAAAAACAACTGAACGTAGTAGCATTTAAGCGTTAAAATCTAAGCTCCATGACTTCAAAATACGATTATTACAATCGTCTGGTCTCTCTCTCTCTCTCTCTCTCTCTCTCTCTCTCTCTCTCTCTCTCTTTTGGGAGAGAGAGAAAAAAGATATGGGTACATGCTGCTACTGATCTATATTAACGTTGTTACCGATCTATAGACATTTTATAATTATTTGTTCATTACTTCGCATATAGGTAACTAATTTCCTTTCCTCACTGGGCTATTTTTCTCTTTTGGAGCCCTTGGTGCTTGTACCATCCTGTTTTACCAACTAGAGTTTTAACTTCATCATCATCATCTCCTCCTACGTCTGTTGACTCAGAGGGCCTCGGTTAGATTTCGCCAGTCGTCTCTATCTTGAGCCTTTATTTCCATGCTTTTCCATTCATCATCTCCCATTTCGCGCTTCATAGTCCTCAAACATGTGGGCCTGGGTCTCCTAACTCTTCTAGTGCCTTGCGGAGTCCAGTTAAACGTTTGGTGAACTAATCTCTCTCGGGGAGTGCGAAGAGCATGCCCAAAACTTAACTAGTAGGTCTAATATTATTATTAATAATACAGTATATAAGAGCATCTGAAATTTGACAATCTTCTCGTGGAAACTAAGAAAAGAAATACGCTAAAATTACGACAGGATGTGTTATTGTTTAAATATTTGAATGGTAAAAAAATAACATAATTGGAAAAAGAAAAATATTAGGTGATCATTCACCCTTGAACCAATTTGTTTCGATACTTCAAATTTAAAACAATTTTTATTATACTGAGCAGCAAGAAACTTCGTTATATTGTGTCTTCATGTTCCTTGGAAATATATCGTCTCAGATCAATTAGATTTCGCATGCAATCCTCATATTCAAATTAGTCTGTTTAAATTGAACTTTATACTATTAAAAGGGAACTTTTTACTAACAATGTCTTAAGAAAGCTTTGCTTCTTTTGCTGACCTATTTGGTAACGTCCCTGGTGGTGATCGCCAGACTGGGGTTCGAGTCCCGCTCAAACTCCTTAGTTCCTTTGGTCGATAGAAACCTTACTATCCTTGTGAGCTAAGGATGGTGGTTTTGGGGGAGCCTATAGGTCTACCTGCTGAGTCATCCGCAGCCATTACCTGTCTCTCCCTGGCCCAAGCTTGGGCGTTGATCATATGTATACATGGTCAGTCTCTAGGACATTGTTCTCCATGCTAGGTCAATATCACTAGCCCTTGACTCAGCCATTCATGAGCGGCCTCATGAATAGCAGAGGCAGGGGACAGTGACATTGCCCTATCAAGCAGGACAATGTCTTAGAGACACCATATACACATATGATCAGGCTCCCCCGAACCCCCCATCCTTAGCTCACAAGGATGGTAAAGTTGCAGACACTAAAGGGACTAACGAGTCTGAGCGGGACTAGAACCCCCGTCTGTCTGACACCAGGCAGAGACGTTACCAATCAGACCACAACAACCCCTACACACATTGCGAATTTTCCATCAGTATTTAACACATTTTCCATATTTTCTTAACAATTAAATTGTTATCTAAAGCATATCTTGCACTTGCTTATGTTATTCAATTCTCTTTTCAAGGGGTTTATTAGTTTGACCAATATAGAATTTTTCACATGAATTACATGGGATATGATAAGCTCCCCCCTTGGCACTGTCAGGAGAATTCTTTATTCGAAATCTTCCCATTGTGTTATTTCTCTTAAGATGCATCATTTAACGTTGAAATTTTTTAACAATAGAGGAATATTTGTAAAAATGAACATAACAATACAAGTAAGTTTTGTGTTATATATTTTTACTCAAGAAAGCATTTTTTTCTGTTCTTGGGGCATTATCTAGTACAATTTTAGGGTACTTCAATTTCTTGGAAATAGTCCTAATCTCATTTATTTCATCATCAATATATGTATTGTTGTATACTTGTAATGGTCTCAAAAACATACATTAGAAGTAAATACAGATTTCTCAACATTATTACTTTGATTTGAGCAGGAATGCACATATGCAGATAGGAAAATGCCAATCAAGGTAAAAGTCAAGATCTATAGCACAGTGATATGACCAATGTTAATGCAGGGATCAGAAACTTGGGCTTTAAGACGAAAAGAGGAAGCAAAGCTTGAGAGAACAGAGATGAGAATGTTAAGGTGGATTATGGGAGTATCACTCTCTGAAATATTTGAAAATAATGAATGAAGAAGAATGGCAGCTGTAGTGAAGATTACAGAGATGATAAGAGTGTCATAACTGAGATGGTATGGACACATGTTAAAGATGGATGGTGGGGAGGGAGTGAGATGGGCTTGGGAGGAACCTGTTGGGGGAGAAGATTAAGAGAGAGACAGAGAATTAGATGGCGAGATAAGGTGAAGGATGATATGGAGAGAAGAGGTTGGTGGAAGAGGATGCCATTAATAGAAGGCATCGGAGAGGGGGCATCAGGAAACTGACCCTAAATGTAGGGATAATGGTGGGGAAGAAGAAGAAGAAGCACCTATGCAGAGACATTCGTTGGCTTTCTATAGACAGTAAATTCTCAGACTGGTAGCTATTACTCAACCAACGGCCTCAGTTAGACTGCCGTAGTCATAAAGCAAGGAAAGTAGTCAGCCTTCCCTAACATGCTGACACCGCTAAATCAGTGGGAACCCGAGTATCTAAATGGTTCTACCTGTTTTATACCTGAGCCCCTACTTTCCATACCTTCCATACAACTGACCACGGCTTCAGTCTTATCCATATTTACCTTCAGGCCACAAGCTTCCAACGTCTCTTGCCATTCTATAACCCTTCTCAGACACCACTAAATTAGTGGAGATCTCCACCATGGAAAGATTTGCATTTACTGATATGTTAGTCTCACGCTATTAATTCGTTTCGCATTCCCTAAAGTTATGACGCTTTTAGAAAGGTTGATCCAATTATTCTATAAAATTGAAAGTACAGAATACATATCTCTCTCTCTCTCTCTCTCTCTCTCTCTCTCTCTCTCTCTCTCTCTCTCTCTCTCTCTCTCTCTCTCTCTCTCTCTCTATATATATATATATATATATATATATCTTATCTCTCACGCTCAGGGGGAGAAGAGGTAATCAAACCCTGGTTAGAGGGGGTACCTTGAAAGGTAAACTCGGAAACCACACTCTCCCACATATTACCAACCCACCTAGGAATGGGGGGGGGGGAAGGTTTGAATCAGCGTGTGTGCAATATTATTATTATTATTATTATTTTTTCATTATCATCATCATCATCATTATTATTATTATTATTATTATTATTATTATTATTATTATTATTATTATTATTATTATTATTGCCATTATTATTATTATTATTATTATTATTATTATTATTATTATTATTATTATTATTATTATTATTATTACGAGCTAAGCTACAACCCTAGTTGGAAAAGCAAGATGCTATAAACCCAGGGGCTCCAACGGGGAAAAATAGTCCACAGTAAGGAAAGAAAACAAGGAAATAATGAAATGAACAACCAAAGGAGTAATGAACAATTAAAATGAAATATTTCAAGATCAGTAACAATATTGAAATAGATCCTTCATATATAAATTGTAACTTCAAACAAGAGGAAGATAACACATATAGAATAGTGTACCCGGATGCACCCTCAAGTAAGAGAACTCTACTCCAAGACAGTGGAAGACCATGTTACAGAGGCTATGGCAATACCCAAGACTAGAGAACAGTGGTTTGATTTTAGAGTGTCCTCCTAGAAGAGCTGTTTACCATAACTAAAGAGTCTCTTCTAACCTTACCAAGATGTAAGTAGCTACTGTACAATTACAGTGCAGTAGTTAATCCCTCGAGCGAAGAAAAATTGTTTGGTAATCTCAGTGTTGTCAGGTGTATGAGGACTGAGGAGAATGTGGAAAGAATAGACCAGACTATTGGTGTATGTGCAGGTAAAGGAATAATGAGCCGTAATCAGAGAGAGGGATTCAATATAGTACTGTCAGGCCAGTCAAAGGACCCAATAATCCGTATTCCGATATTGCAAATGGTATTTTGATGAATATCGTTAAAATCAGGACAGTGCTTTGCAGTTTACTGTAATTTTGAGGTAGCTTTATAGTTTTAGATATAATTTAAAGTACGATATAAGTATAACAGACGTAATATCTTCGTACTTTTGGGGCGTATTTGAATTTTATATGTACTTTAAAGTACGATATGCGTTTAACACATATTATCACACTACTTTTGAGGTAGATTTGAGTTATAGATATACTTTAAAGTTCGATATAGGCCTACATTACGCCGTAGATGACAATACGAAAGAAACACCACAAAAACGAACCGCGTCTTGACGCCTAGAAACATTACTTAAAAACGCCTAATACAGAAATGTTGACTTGAAAACCTCATGGAAAAGAAACCACCGTAAACAAACTGAGCCTGAGAAATATCGATTCGACGATAGACCCCCCATAGAAACCCATATATAATGCTCGGGAATTACTAATTTCACATTACCAGGTGAGCATTGTTTGATTTCAATCATTTTACTTCAAAGGTAATGTATATAATGACCGTAAGGTAATCGAGTACTGGGTTATGGTCAGCTTAGTAAGGTTGTAACTTTTGTCGTCAAATGTTCATATACAAATTTATATGTCGCTCATAAATGTCAAGTGATAGGAATATGCTCTAGACTTCTAGAGACTGACTATACATATATTGGATCAGCGCCCAGTGCCGTCCCCTCCCCCCTCCCCAAGTTAAGACCAGGACAGTCGGTCAATAGGTGTGCAGGCTCGAACTCCTGTTCAGTCGATTGCTAGGTTGGAACATTTCCAATAGGCTACTTGAGGAATTGATTTCCCATTTATATATATATATATATATATATATATATATATATATGTATATATATATATATATATATATATGTATATATATATATATATATATATATATATATTTTAGATGTGTGTGTGTATTTTGTTAGGAATACAAGTAGTATAATACAGTTCTTTATTTTCTCGCCCAATATATAAACCATACATTTTTCAGAGCCTTTGTATATCAGCAGCCAGTTCCTCCCTCATTTGAGTGATTGTAAGACATGGCCACTGTACTACATAAGCTCTGTCCGTTGTTCTGCAAAACCTCTACCCAAGAACACAACCTAACCCAAATTTCCCAACCTAACCTAACCTACAAGACGCTTCCTTACCTACTTACCTTACGGGGGCCTGTGACCCCTGTTACACTGCCGTATTCTTAGCTTACCCTGTGTTTTATTCATAACTCATTTCACTCTTAACAGGTGGCTGCTATCATACATATACAGTACTGTACTCCCATTTTTCAACAGTTCTTCTTGTTTTATGCATATTTGACCTTTATTGTTGGAGTAGTCCACTCCTTTGTGTGTTAACCCATCCGTCATGTAAAACAATGAATGAATGATATGAAGTTTTCTGGCATTATGTAAAACAAGTATGACGGAATTAGTAAATGTATAGGTTAGACCAGGATTGGATTCCAACCACGAAAGTGACATTTCTTTACGTAGTAATGAGTTTCCAGCAAATCTAACCTACATTTCAGTTGGAAATTAGTAGTTTCAGAGATGCAGGGCCCCGTTAGAGACCAGAAAGGTGGGGCCCACGGTGGGAAATGGGGGTTTTCGTTTGGGGGAAAACAGAACAAGTAGAATAACCACACCTACCTACCCCATCCCGTTTCATATCCTGACCTGCAACGTCATGGCACTTCAATCCCTTCGGTAAACTACCTGTGCACTAGGCTTTGCTTATCACCCTTACCTTATCCAGAATGAGAAGGTGCAGATGGTGATTCCCTTCATTTGGTGTATAGAGGTATTTGTCCTTAACGACAGGGTTAGGTGGCTACAACCTCATTGGTTAGCCAAATCTTTGTTAAGCAATCTTCCCTTATTGTCGACATCTGGAGTATACAATTTCCTAGTCACGTAATGTCAAAAGGATCGCTAGTAGGCTAGGCCTTAAAAAGAATCTTATCTTATTTAAAACATATCGTATGTACTTATATATTTCCTTGAAAAAGTGGTAATTGAACATAAAATAGTTAGTGTCTTAGTATATGTACTGCCCCTGTATGGTAGTAAATCTATTTGTTCCGTAACCGAAATACAAACCACGCTATTTACATTGGATTTACTTTCGGCGTAGCTGAAATTGACGAGCCAATAGATTTTAACAAGGGTTAACTACCCCCGCGCTAGTTAGCGGGGGTAAGGGAAGGGGTAGCTTGCAACCCCCCCCCCCCCCACACACACACACACCGGTTATTTGCTTCACTTCACTTTTGGCTCGGACGATGTGCAGACGTGTCTGTCTATCGTCCTCGTTGTTGACAGCCTTAATCTTTTATCTTTGCTTTTCCTCAGCTGTGTGTTTGGAAGTTGGCCTCGCCCTTTGGTATTCATCATGCGCAAGTGCCCTGGGATCGCCGGCCGCCCTTGCGGTACCTTCATGTCGGCGGTGGATACCAATCCTCACACCCTTTGCCTGCAGTGTCGAGGCCGACGGTGTGTTAGGGAAAATACGTGCAGTGAGTGTAGGGAGTGGTCTGTCTCCCAGTGGGAGAGGTTTGCCCGCCGGTGTAAGAAGAAGTCCAAGAGAGACCGTTCTCTTTCTGGGGTTGCCCTGAAGGAGGAAGGCTCTAGGGACTCTTCTTCCGCCGCCCAAACCTCCTCCGAAGCTCCCACTCGTCTGGCCCCTGTTGAGAGGCCTCCGAGTGGTAGCGCAGACCCTTGTTCTGTTTCCCGAACTCGGGATGCGGGAGAGGGCGTCGCCTCCCATAGCGGGGCGGCTCCCCCTCCTCCTCCGGGGGAGGATTTTGATAATGTTGATTCTGTGTCTAACCTTCTAGAAATGAAGGCCGTATTCCTGGCTCTTCAACAGTTCCAACGGACCCTGGCGGGTCACTCCGTGGTGATGATGAGCGACAACACCACGGTAGTGGCTTATATCAACAAGCAGGGAGGTACCTTTTCACATCAGCTATCCCATCTTGCAGTAGAGATTCTGAGGTGGACCAAAGTTCACTCGATAACACTATCAGCTCGCTTCATTCCTGGCAAGAGGAATGTGCTTGCCGACAGTCTGAGCAGGGCCTCGCAGATAGTGAATACCGAGTGGTCTTTGGATCCTCAGATAGCCAACAAAGTCTTGACTTTATGGGGTTCCCCGACGGTGGATCTGTTCGCGAGAGCTTTGAATTCCAAGCTCCCCTTGTACTGCTCCCCAGTCCCGGACCCCAAGGCTCTCTGGCAAGATGCTTTCCAAGAACGGTGGGACAACATCGACGTGTACGCCTCCCCACCGTTCTGTCTGATGAGAAGGGTGCTCAACAGGACCAGACTATTGGTCAACCTGTCGATGACTCTGATAGCTCCGCTATGGCATCACGCGGAATGGTTCCCGGACCTTCTGCAGCTCCTGACGGAGCTCCCGAGAGAGCTTCCCCCACGACACGAGCTACTCAGACAGCCACATTGCAACATCTTCCACAAGGCCGTAGCCTCGCTTCGGCTTCACGCCTGGAGACTATCCAGCGACTCCTCACGGAGAGAGGCTTTTCGCAACAAGTTGCGGAGAGAATGTCTCGGCACCTGCGAAAGTCCTCTGCGGGAGTTTACCAGGCGAAGTGGAGAGTCTTCTGTGGTTGGTGTCGTGGGAGGGGCATCTCTCCACTCAATGCCACTATTCCAGCAATAGCGGAGTTTCTTGTTTATTTGCGGGAGGAAATGCACCTTTCGGTCTCAGCGGTGAAAGGGTATCGCTCAGCCTTAAGCCTGGCTTTTAGGCTGAAAGGAGTGGACATTTCTTCCTCGCTGGGACTCTCTCTACTCGTACGTAGCTATGAGCTTACCTGCCCTCAGTCGGAAGTGAGACCACCTCCTTGGAACGTGGTTCGGGTTGTCAGGGCTCTTAAGAGACCTCCCTTCGAACCATTACGCCAGGCCTCTGATCGCCACCTGACTTGGAAGACGGCTTTCCTGCTCGCGTTGGCCTCTGCCAAACGAGTTAGTGAACTTCATGGTCTCTCATACGACATCGCCCATTCAAGGGGATGGGGGGAGGTAACGTTCAGGTTCGTCCCTGAGTTTGTTGCCAAGACTCAGAACCCTGGAGTGCCGGACCCACGGTTCGACTCTTTCAGGGTCACGAGTCTCCGTTCTGTAACAAGCGACCCAGACCATCTGCTATTATGCCCAGTGAGGAGTCTGAGGTGTTACTTGAAGAGAACAGCTGCAGTTCGTCCTCGCGTGCAAGCACGGTTTGTTAGCACAGGCAGGAGGAAGAGGAGGGTCACCAAGAATACCATCTCGGCTTGGATTCGAAGGGTCATCCACCACGCCTTGAATCTGGACCCTCCTCCGTCACGTCGCCCTAGGGCACACGACGTCAGGGGCATCGCTACGTCCCTGGCCTTCAAGAGAAACTTCTCTGTGACGCAGGTGCTTCAAGCTGGGGTCTGGAAGCGTCAAACGACCTTCACAGCCCACTACCTGCAGGACGTGACCCACAGGAGCCTCGATACTTTTTCTATCGGCCCCGTGGTGGCTGCACAACAGCTGGTCTAACCTCAGGCTCCTTGATGGACAAGTAGCAGTAGGTTGAGGGCGTTGTTACCCGGTTTTAGTCTGCGTGAATGAATGAGTATGTCTGGCCCTTACTTCTCTCTTCATCCTCCCCTCTCTTGGGGAAAGCAGCATCCTGGTCTCCGCATAGCTGACCTCAACCTCTGCAGGTAAACCATGCTCCCTTGTGTTCCTAGTATTAAGTTTAATACTGTCGCATCCCCCATACCCTGACGAGGTGGTATTGGGAACGTCCTAGCCTAGATTCCTATCTAAAGGACTCAAGGTCAACTTCCTAGGACGAGTCACGCTCTTTCCTCCACACACATCTTACGTAGGCCACTCGTTCTTTGCGGAGCAAGGAACTTGTGAGGTGCAGGGACTTCCTCTCTCGAGTGATACTCACTCGGAGTCGGAGTCCCCGGGTAAAGCCAGTAAGGCCTTGGACTTTCCACCCTTCCTAAGGGGTAAGTCACCCAATGTAAATAGCGTGGTTTGTATTTCGGTTACGGAACAAATGACAAATTCGGAGATAATTTGTATTTTCCTAACCATACAAACCTTAGCTATTTACACATATTTGCCCGCCAGCCCTGTCCCCCAAGTCAAGTCCTACCTCTAAGTGAAGTGAAGCAAATCACCGGTGTGTGTGTGTGTGTGTGTGTGGGGGGGGAGCAAGCTACCCCTTCCCCTACCCCCGCTAACTAGCGCGGGGGTAGTTAACCCTCGTTAAAATCTATTGGCTCGTCAATTTCAGCTACGCCGAAAGTAAACCCAATGTAAATAGCTAAGGTTTGTATGTTTAGGAAAAATACAAATTATCTCCGAATTTGTCATTTTTGAAAGTAGGCAAGACTTGAAAATTCTTGGCATTTTCTTCACTCAGAGGACTGATAGTTTTGGCACACAATACTGTGTATGAGCTCCAAAGATAAAAGAAATATTTGTTCCTGTATTTAATACAAACCATTAACCTTCAATATGAGTGTGATATCGGCAAAGCTGAAGTCCCATTAAACTACTGTATATACAAGGTAAGCATTGCTGCTTGCCCGGTGGAGGGTAAGCCCTGTCCACGGAACAGGCAGCTCAGCCTTCACTTTGATTTTAGCAGTGACTGAGTACACACAAATACAGCTGTGTTCCTTGACTTGGTTTTTGAATTAATCAGTGTGTAAACGGTTGTAATGTCTCACTAAACCAGATATGCTGCTCCGCCCTGGCAAAGAAAGCCACAATTGTGGTTGGTATGTGAATAAACCCAGGATTGGACTGGATTGGTGATAGGAATTTAGTAGACCTAGAGTATGCTGATGATGCTGTCCTTGTTCGTAGAACACCACAAGATTTCCAATGCTTTCTTACCAGAATGCATGAAATATCACACGAGGTTGGGCTGAAGATAAATAGAAGAAAGACAGAGATGATGAGAATGGAGTATGCAATGGAAGATGAAATATCATTGGAAGGAGAAAGGATTAATGAGGTAGAATCATTTAAGTATTTAGGAACTATGATCTCCAATACAGGGTCTTTAGAATTTGAGTTTAGTGAAAGATTGAAAAAGCAAATCGGACAATGGCTAGGTTAAGCAAAATTTGGAAATCAAATCGCCTGAAATTACATATAAAAATCAGACTATATATCAGTTTAGTGAGATCGGTGACACTCTATGAAAGTTAGTCATGGTATGACAATAAAACAATCTCCAATAGATTTAGTAGATTTGAGAACAAAGCCCACAGAAGGATATTGGGAGTTGAATGGCAGGACAGGATTAGAAATGAAACTATAAGAGAGATTACTCGAGTGCCATATGTGGTTGAGATCATGATGAGGGGTAGATGGAGATGGTTTGGCATGCTCTTCGCACTCCCCAAGAGAGATTAGTTCACCGAACGTTCTGCTGGGCTCCACAAGGCACTAGAAGAGTTGGAAGACCCAAGCCTACATTTCTGAAGGCTAGGAAGTGCAAAGTTGGAGATAATGAATGGAGAAGTATTGAATTAAAAGCTCAAGATAGAGATGAGAGGCGAAATATAACCAAGGCCCTTTGCGTCAATAAGTGTAGGAGGAGATGATGATATGAATAAACTGATAGTGGACCCTCATGTGCTTTGTAAGTTTTTGGGGAGTGGCCTCTTGTGCAGTGGGTGAAATTTGCAAATAAGTTTAAGAGGGATTCTCTGGCATTAGAGAGTATGCCCAAGCTGATGCCAAAAAAAACTCTTTAGTACTTTTTTTTCTTCTTCGGGAATGAAGCTGGCTGTTCCCTGCGGTTTCATCCGAGGTTCCATCCTCTGGGGGAACCCATCGAAGGAAGAGAGACTGCCCTCAACCCTCCGGGAATGGTTTGGAGAAGGTGACTGTGTTGTCTTCCCCTAGTGAGGCAATACACCTGTGAGCCATCTCCCATCTCTCTGATTACTGTTGACAACCCCAGAAGCTACCAGAGTACAGTAATATAATGTGAATATCTAACTATACAATGTATAAATACAGATTGGCATATCAATATATTATTCAATTTACTCAAACCATTCCTAAATAAGATGGCATATATATTCCATACCACCATTCAGTCACACATAAGATTCATGTACACCAGCTCAGTTCTACGGTCTCCCTCACAATCGCATTAACAGGAAGTTCATTAATACAAAATTTGCTTTCATCCCATGGCTGATGATATGAATAGCAGTGTGCACATCATAAAATGGTCTGTATTGTTTGTGATCTAGTACCTTTGTAGGGCATACTGCAGCCCACAGACCAGAAAACTAAATTTGAAATGACACACCTAACACATCGAACAATACTTCTGCCAAGAAATTCTGCTTGACAACTCAAAACCCTCATTGGAGCCTTCACGCAGTGTTATTCTTTGTGGTATATTTACACACTTCAATCCATTCTTACCACTTAGAGTCATGCATTGTGTTGTGGATAAACACCTTATCACTCAAATGGCCCCTATCATGCATCAAGACAGGCAAGTTATTACAACTAAACGAAATATAATGTCTTCCTCACTACTAAATTATGCTTTACAGGTGACTGCTGGTGTTGTCATGATTCACAAGAGCATCTACAATGCATGGACTACCCCTCATAGTATATTTGTTTACCATTCCCTCCTGTGGCTAGGGAGTGTGGCCAGTCTTAATAAAAAGACATTTTCAATATTAATCTTACCCGATGATCATGTAGCTGTCAACTCCGTTGCCCGACAGAAATCTACGGTCGGGATACGCCAGCGATCGCTATCCAGGTGGGGGTGTACTCAACAGCGCCATCTGTGGTCAGGTACTCAAGTACTTCTTGTCAACAAGAACTCAATTTTTCCTCTGTCGTGCCGCCGGCAAGACCTACTTGGATACACTGTTGATTTTGGAGTCTTTTGTTCACGATTTGGTGATGTATTTGCTCTAAAGTTTAGCCTTCGCTGTTCAGGAAGCTTTATCCTTAGCTTAGCAAGCTTTTGGAATTAATTTGATTTATTGGTTAACGAACTTTGCTTAATTTTGGAATTCCCCCTTGACTACTTCTAAATTCAAGATGTCTGACCATTCCCAAGTTCCTAAATACAGGCAGTGTAGTGTTAGGACTTGTACTAGGCGTCTTCCGAAGGCCTCTATAGATCCTCACACCGTATGTTCCAATTGTAGGGGTAAATCCTGTCAATTGGAAGATCGATGTGGGGAATGTGCTGGGCTTTCGGAATTCGATTTTAACGAATTCCTTAGATATGCACGTAGGTTAGAGAAGGAGAGAGATAGGAGGAGTTCTTCTCGCTCTGTGGATTTTTCCTCTCCCCATGCCCCTCAACCTTTTCCTTCCCCTGTGGTGGTGACTCCCGAACCTGCTACGAGTGCTCAGCCTGCAATGGCTGATATGTTGCGTGCCATTCAGGCTCTTGGTGAGAAGGTGGAGTCGTTGGTTAGTGACCGCAATCAGCTCTTGGCAGATGTCAGAGAGCTGAAAGCGAAGAGTGCAGTGGGAAGTGTTAGTGCTAGTGATGTGCATAGTGTCAGTGTCAGTGTTGCGCATGAGGGTACATCTGTGCGTGCCAGTCGTCCTCCCAGTCCGGGACCTCTTGCAAGCTCCCAAGCCCAGGGGAGAAGCAATGTCGAAGGACCAAAGGGTTCGGCAGGCCTTGATCGGCGCACGGATGTATCCTCAGTGGTTGCGGACGTATCTGTTAAGGATCGTCCCATCCACATACAGACGAATGAGCCCTTACATTCCTCGTCTGTGGAAGAGGTTTCCAGGAGGAAACGGTGGACCAAGGTCTCACGACCGCTCAAACGTAAGGTCCCTTCCGAGCTAGTCCAACGGCCCAGGTGTAGCCACTGGGTCAGTTCGGACTCGCCACAGTCATCTGATGACTGCACACCTCCCAAGAGAGGTAGAGTGGTCCCTCAACAGGCTACTGCTCCGTCTGTTGTTGCTCCTACCACAGTAGACCCTAAGTGGTCCATGCTGCAGACTATGCAGTCTCAGCTTGCGGCATTCATGCAGGAGTATCATGCCGAGAAGGTTAACACCTCTCCTGTTAACCTACAACCCGCAGAGGTTGTGCGTTCAGCAGATACTGCGGCTGCCTGCTCCCACACCCCACCTGTGAGAGCTCCTCCACCGATGCGCAGTCCTCCCTGCCAGACGCATGTTCTTGCTGCACCTTCTGCTAACATGCGTGAGCTGCCGCATCAGGAGTTGCCGGGTTCCAGCACTATGCGGCATTCTCCTCAGCCCATGCAGCATGCTCTGCAGACCTTACAGCATGCTCCGCATACCATGCAGCATGAGCCGCATACCTTACAGCATGCTCTGCATACCATACTGCATGCTCCTCAGCCCACCGCAGCCCCTCCCACACACCAGCCCTCTGCTTTTGTTGTTGCCAGCTCGCAGACTGTCCAGCAGAGGCATGATGTTGGACCCGCAGGTACGCATGCACCCGTTCTGCAGGATTCAGCCGTTCAGCTTGCTGCTCTGCCTTTGCCACTCACAACTCAACTTTCGGATGATGATGTATCGGATGATGAAGCTGCTCATCTGGATGAACCTCACTCTGATGTTGAAGGACACAAGTCTTCGCCACCCTCCTTAGACTTTCGCAAAGTCCTTGCCTTGTTCAGGGACTTGTATCCTGAGCATTTTGTGTCTGCAACCCCTCGTTCTCCTCCCTCCGAGTTTGCTCTGGGCATGCAGTCTGCTGCGCCTGCCTTCACCAAGCTTGTTCTCGCCAGATCATCTAGGAGAGCTTTGAGGGTTATGGGGGACTGGTTGCATTCCAAGAAGCAACTGGGAAGGACCTCTTTTGTTTCCTCCTCCCAAGCTTGCTTCTAAGTCGAGCGTCTGGTATGCCACGGGAGAGGAACCTGGCTTGGGGGTTCCTGCCTCTGCCCAGGCCGACTTCTCAAGTCTGGTTGACTCTCCCCGCAGGTTGGCTATGAGACGTTCGAAGATCTGCTGGTCCTTTTCCGATCTAGATCATCTGTTGAAGGGAGTCTTTCGTGCCTTCGAGATATTCAACTTCCTCGATTGGTGTTTGGGAGCCTTAAGCAGGAAGACTTCCCCTTCAGATAAGGACTCGGCCATGCTGATCATGTCTAGCATGGACAAGGCAATTCGGGATGGGTCTGGTGAACTTGCGGCTTCATATGTATCAGGAGTCCTCAAGAAGAGAGAACATCTTTGCTCCTTCTTATCTGCTGGTATCACTCCTTGCCAGAAGTCAGAGTTGTTGTTTGCTCCTCTCTCCAAGTGTCTGTTTCCGGAGGAGTTGATTAAGGGGATGGCTGCCTCACTTATCCAGAAGGATACTCATGATCTGATGGCTTCTTCTGCACGTAAGGCTAAAACCTTACCTTCCGTGCCTAGACCCTTCCGCCCTGCAGCAGTTGATACACCTGCTTCTAGGTTCATCCCGCCCTTTCGTGGCAGAACCTCCAGCAGAGGAGGTACCCGTGCAGACAATCACCGTGGCAAGTCCAAGAAGGGTTCCAAGTCCGCAAAAGGCAAGTTTTGACTGCCTTCCTCTCCAGACAGCAGTAGGAGCCAGACTCAAGACCTTCTGGCAAGCTTGGGAGAGCAGAGGTGCAGACGCTCAGTCTGTGAAGTGGCTAAGGGAGGGATACAGAATTCCGTTCTGCCGCAATCCCCCTCTAGCTACATCTCCCATCAACCTCTCTCCCAACTACAAGGAGAAGGACAAGAGGCTAGCGTTGCAACAAGAGGTGTCGCTCTTGCTACAAAAGGAAGCGGTGGTCATAGTCCGGGATCATCAATCCCCGGGCTTTTACAACCGTCTCTTCCTGGTAGCCAAGAAGACAGGAGGTTGGAGACCGGTGCTGGATGTCAGTGCTCTCAATGCTGAGAAGGAACCGATGCTCAGTCAGGCAGTGGATGAGTCTAACAGGGACACTTTCATCGCTGGCCCTGTTCATCGAGTTAGGGAGACTCCACCTCCGCCCCCTTCAGTATCATCTAGCTGCTCTCTGGATAAAGGACATGACGCTAGAGACGGTCTCAGTTCCTGTTTCCGAAGAGATGAGGTCTACTCTAACGTGGTGGAAGAACAGCATTCTTCTCAAGGAAGGTCTACCTTTGGCTGTTCAGACCCCCGACCACCGTCTCTTCTCGGACGCATCAGACACGGGCTGGGGTGCGACATTGGACGGACAGGAATGCTCGGGAACATGGAATCAGGAGCAAAGGACACTTCACATCAATTGCAAGGAGTTGTTGGCGGTTCATCTGGCCTTGATAAACTTCAAGTCCCTCCAGCTAAACAAGGTGGTGGAGGTGAACTCCGACAACACCACAGCCTTGGCTTACATCTCCAAGCAGGGAGGGACTCATTCGAGGAAGTTGTTCGAGATCGCAAGGGACCTCCTCATTTGGTCAAAAGATCGAAAGCTCACGCTGGTAACGAGGTTCATTCAGGGCGATATGAATGTCATGGCAGATCGCCTCAGCCGGAAGGGTCAGGTCATCCCCACAGAGTGGACCCTTCACAAGAATGTTTGCAGCAGACTTTGGGCCCTGTGGGGTCAGCCAACCATAGATCTGTTCGCTACCTCGATGACCAAGAGGCTCCCGTTGTATTGTTCTCCGATTCCAGACCCAGCAGCAGTTCACATGGATGCCTTTCTGCTGGATTGGTCCCATCTCGACCTGTATGCATTCCCGCCGTTCAAGATTGTCAACAGGGTACTTCAGAAGTTCGCCTCTCACAAAGGGACACGGCTGACGTTGGTTGCTCCCCTCTGGCCCGCGAGAGAATGGTTCACAGAGGTACTGCAATGGCTGGTCGACGTTCCCAGGACTCTTCCTCTAAGAGTGGACCTTCTGCGTCAACCTCACGTAAAGAAGGTACACCCAAACCTCCACGCTCTTCGTCTGACTGCCTTCAGACTATCGAAAGACTCTCAAGAGCTAGAGGCTTTTCGAAGGAGGCAGCCAGAGCGATTGCCAGAGCAAGGAGGACATCCACTCTCAGAGTCTATCAGTCTAAATGGGAAGTCTTCCGAAGCTGGTGCAAGGCCAATGCAGTTTCCTCAACCAGTACCACTGTAACCCAGATTGCTGACTTCCTGTTACATCTAAGGAACGTAAGATCCCTATCAGCTCCTACGATCAAGGGTTACAGAAGTATGTTGGCAGCGGTTTTCCGCCACAGAGGCTTGGATCTTTCCACCAACAAAGATCTACAGGACCTCCTTAGGTCTTTTGAGACCTCAAAGGAACGTCGGTTGTCCACTCCAGGCTGGAATCTAGACGTGGTCCTAAGGTTCCTTATGTCATCAAGATTTGAACCGCTCCAATCAGCCTCTTTTAAGGACCTCACATTAAAAACTCTTTTCCTCGTATGCTTAGCAACAGCTAAAAGAGTAAGTGAGATCCACGCCTTCAGCAGGAACATAGGTTTCACATCTGAAACGGCTACATGTTCCTTGCAGCTCGGTTTTTTGGCTTAAAACGAACTTCCTTCACGTCCTTGGCCTAAGTCGTTCGAGATCCCAAGCCTGTCCAACTTGGTGGGGAACGAACTGGAGAGAGTACTTTGCCCAGTTAGAGCTCTTAGGTACTATCTTAGAAGGTCAAAACCTTTACGAGGACAATCAGAAGCCTTATGGTGTGCTATCAAGAAGCCTTCTCTACCAATGTCTAAGAACGCAGTTTCTTACTACATCAGGCTTCTGATTAGAGAAGCACATTCTCATCTGAAGGAAGAAGACCTTGCTTTGCTGAAGGTAAGGACACATGAAGTGAGAGCTGTGGCTACTTCAGTGGCCTTCAAACAGAACCGTTCTCTGCAGAGTGTTATGGATGCAACCTATTGGAGAAGCAAGTCAGTGTTCGCATCATTCTATCTCAAAGATGTCCAGTCTCTTTACGAGAACTGCTACACCCTGGGACCATTCGTAGCAGCGAGTGCAGTAGTAGGTGAGGGCTCAGCCACTACATTCCCATAATCCCATAACCTTTTTAACCTTTCTCTTGAATACTTTTTATTGTTGTTTTTGGGTTGTACGGTCGGCTAAGAAGCCTTCCGCATCCTGGTTGATTTGGCGGGTGGTCAATTCTTTCTTGAGAAGCGCCTAGGTTAGAGGTTGTGATGAGGTCCTTTAGTATGGGTTGCAGCCCTTTATACTTCAGCACCTAAGAGTCGTTCAGCATCCTAAGAGGACCGCTACGCTCAGTAAGGAAGACGTACTTAATAAAGGCAGAGTAATGGTTCAAGTCGACTTCCTTACCAGGTACTTATTTATTTTATGTTTGTTATTTTGAATAACTAATAAAATGGAATACGGGATACTTAGCTTCTTTGTTAACATGTATGCTGGTCTCCACCCACCACCCTGGGTGTGAATCAGCTACATGATCATCGGGTAAGATTAATATTGAAAAATGTTATTTTCATTAGTAAAATAAATTTTCGAATATACTTACCCGATGATCATGAATTAAAAAACCCGCCCTTCCTCCCCATAGAGAACCAGTGGACCGAGGAGAAAATTGAGTTCTTGTTGACAAGAAGTACTTGAGTACCTGACCACAGATGGCGCTGTTGAGTACACCCCCACCTGGATAGCGATCGCTGGCGTATCCCGACCGTAGATTTCTGTCGGGCAACGGAGTTGACAGCTACATGATCATCGGGTAAGTATATTCAAAAATTTATTTTACTAATGAAAATAACATATTTATAATATTAAATGGGCAGATGAAGCACTAGATAGAAAAAAATATAAAAGTAATTTGTATTTCCTACATATAAACCAATACTTGTAATTATAGTATAATTACATTGGGTAAGGAGCAGATTCTCCTGAGCGTGTACTTACCCTCGGCAGTGGCGGTGGACAAGGTTGCTCGTGCAGGATGCCCACAAAGGTTGACTACCCAGAGTTAGAGTTCATTTGTAAAGTTCCTTGCTCTCATCTATGAGTATAAGGGCCTGGGGGAGGTGGCTATGGCTCCACCTTCGGGAAGGACTTCAGTAATTGATCTTCATTTCGGTGCCCCTCAAAAGTTTAGGCCCTCGGAGTTGCATGGTTGGGTCTTGTAGTCTTACTCCTGGACCTTGTGGATTATCAGATATATAGATCTGAGAATTCACTTCATTTGGGCAGCTTGAACAAAATCTTGCCTCCCCTGCTCTCTAGGCAAGGATTCTACACCTCTACAGGTTGACCCGTCTGTTTGTGCTCCTGTTGGAGAGACTCAAGGCAGAAGGCACGTCCCTCTCGGCCTCTGAGTCGGCGGCCATGGAGGGTTCAGCATTGGCATCTCTCCATGCTCTATCCTGGCTTGATCAGGGGTCAAATGCAGTGACGTGCTTCGCGAAGCGATGAGGTTATCAATATGGGAGGCTTCAGAGAAGTACAGAAGCCTTGTGTTGTCTGGGGGGAAGGTATTCACCTTCCTAGCTCACCAGACATCAAACTTGTGGTCTAACTTTTGCATCTCAAAACAGGTTAGCCTGGAGGTGGAGTTGTCGTCAAGGAACTCGTCGGGCTGGAATGCCACGTCTTTGCTTCCAGACAGTTGTGTGCAGGCAGCGGTGGAATCTTGGAGCACTACTTCACAGAACTCCCTGATCCACCGTGCTGTTACCTTCAAGGGTCCTGGTTTGGGATCAAGGAATGGTCCAGTACCTGTTCCGAAATGTCATTCTGCTGTACCCACAGCCACTTCTTGAAAAGAGCCTGTGTGTCCGCAGCCTTTTTGACCACCACGGCCCACAACTTTCAGGAAGGGTGGCGGTAAGAGGAGAGGTAGAAGGAAACGCTTAGACGTACGTTTCCCCTCCACTATCAATAGTAGGGGATTGTTTTGGCTCGCCATTGGACAATGTGGTAGAGACATGGGGCGAGTCTTGGGTAGTGAGTATCCTAAGGGACAGTTATTTGCTTCATTTTCTGAACCACCGTTCCCCCCCATCTCCTGTTTCGATTGAGTTTCCGTCGGATCTCCAAGCATCAGTAAAAGCCCTGGCCTTGCAGGCAGAGGTGGAAGTAATGTTGAGAATAACGGGCTCGAAGTTGTATGAGACAGATCTCTGAGCTTCTACAGTTGCCTTTTCTTTGTGGAGGAAGTGATGGGGGCTTGGAGACCAGTCATCGACCTCTCTTATCTGAACAATTTTTGTATCAAACAAAGTTTAGGATGGGAACAGTAAGGTCTGTGTTTTCTTCCATGAGAGAAGGAGACTTCATGTCTTTGATAGATCTGAAGAACATGAACTTCAAAGTGCCTGTTCATCAGACTTCTCGAAAGTACTCCTGGTTCTCCTTCTACGGTACAATTTAAGACTGTGTCCGACTGTGTACGGTTCCACAGGTTTTCACTTGGGTGTTCACCTTGGTAGCCGCTTGGCCCCACTGACGAGTGATATGTCTCTTGATGTATCTCGGCAATTGATTAATCTTGGCCTCTTGGGAGAGGTAGTTGCTTTATGAATGCGATCGTCTTCTCTTATTTTGCTACGATCTGGGGATTGTGGTATACTGGGAGAAGTCGAATCTCATACCCAAGCTGAGGCTGAAGTACTTAGGCACGCTGATAGATTTAGCAGCAACTGTAGACTTTCCCTTAGACAGTCGCATCAACAAGCTCAGGGAGGTTGTGCGACCCTTTTTGTCCAAGACAGCTGTTCCAACTCAGCAATGGCAACGTCCTCTCGGACATATTTCATTGCTGGAGCTCTTTCCTCACTTGCGATTCTACCAGAAATCCCATTAGTGGTGCCTGAAAGATCACTGGATAGCCAACAGGGAGAAACAATATGAACATCAGGTGAGTATAGAAAAAGAAATTATTATTAAAATTCTGTTTATGGTCTGTGAGAAAAATTGTCCTTCAAAATTTTGTTCAGGTCCCTACTTGCATTTTCTATGGGACTTAGTTGATATTATGCTAATAAAGTATTTTTGGAGTAAAATATTGAAATGATTTTATATTGCAGTATCAAAGTTTAATTGTAGTTGCACAAAGCTGCTTGCTTACAGCTCTGATGGTAGGTGAATTTAAAGATGCCAGTTTTAGAGATCTTGGTAAGGTGTAACAAGTTAGATTCCTGTACAGTGATGAGTATTGATAGCTTTGTTGTGGCTTGAACTAAAACTATAAATCTAATCTTCTTTCTTTGCAGGATGAGATGTCTTGACAAATCTTGAAATTCATATGGCATTGTTTCCAAGAAAATGAAAATTGGGAGAGGATGAAGAAAAGTTTAGTGTACATTTTACTGCAAGGTGAACTTTGAAATTGTTCGTAAGTTACATCTTAAATTAACAACCAATTTTGACAATAGAATTCTGGAGTACCGGAATTCTTATTTGCTAGTAATAACTAAAACCTATGGTGCATGCTTTAAAGTAAGCCTACAGTGGCCTATTTTATATTAGTTGTTTAGTACAATCATAGATCATTAATGAAATTGTTTTACCATGATTACATTATTTTCAGCATATGTGATTCATCTGTTTTAAATCAGATATGGCAGCAGTGTTTGGTAGCCATAATGAAATGAAATCATATTCTTGTAATGTATGTGGCAAGGATTTTGCTCAGAAGTCCAGCCTTACTCGACATTCTATAACCCATAAAAGTGAAAAACCCCACTCGTGTGATATTTGCGGCAAAGGGTTTACTCAGAAGTCGCATTTAACAAAACATTCCTTTTTCCATAAGGATGTAAAACCCTACTCCTGCAGAACATGCGGCAAAGAGTTTACGCAACACACCCATCTGAGGCAGCATACTCTGATCCACACAGGAGAGAAGCCTTTTTCATGTAACATTTGTGGCAAAGACTTCATTCAAAAATCAGATCTCTCTCGTCATTCCTTAATTCATAAAGGGATTAAGCCTCATTCTTGTAACATATGTGGTAAGGAATTTACTCTCAAGTCAGCTCTTACGCAACATTCCTTTATACATACAGGGGAAAAACCTCATTCGTGTACAATATGCGGTAAGGAATTTACGCAACACACTCACTTGAGGCAACATTCCTTAATCCACACGGGAGAAAAACCCCATACGTGCGTTACATGTGGGAAGAAATTTACTCTGAAACAGAGTCTTGCACGGCATTCCCTTGTTCACAAAGATGTAAAACCCTACTCGTGCAGCATTTGTGGTAATAGCTTTACCAGAAAATTAAGTCTTACACAACATGCCTTGATACATGAAGGTAAAAAGCCCCACACTTGTAATGTGTGTGGAAAGGCATTTACCTTAAAGTCCCATTTAAGAAAGCATTCTTCTGTTCATGAGATAGTAAAACCCTTCTCCTGCAGTATATGTGGCAAAGAGTTTACTCTTAAGTCTACTCTTGCACAACATTCGTTAATTCATAGAGACATTAGACCTCACTCCTGCAATACATGTGGCAAGGGTTTTACGCTGAAGTCTGATCTATTACGACATTCTTTAATCCACGAAGGTGTTAGACCACATTCTTGCAGCACGTGTGGTAAAGAATTTACTCGAAAGTCAACCTTATCACGACACTCCTTAATCCACAGTGGTGAAAAACCTTATTCTTGCAGTGTGTGTGGAAAGGAGTTCATTGAGAAGTCAGGGTTATTCAAACATTCATTAATTCACAAGGAGATCAAGACCCATATCCGTGAGGTTTATGATAAAGTCCTTCCCTCTGAAGAAAGTTTGATAAAAAATACTCCAACAGAAAACTCGACTGAAGATGAATCATCTTCAGATTATTTCAGTCTGACTAAGGATGATGGTTCAATTTGGGGGAAGAGAGATTATGTAATAGGTCAGTTTGTTGTAGTGAAAGAGGATCATGAGGTCAACGAGTTGATCATGGTTAAGAATGAGCTGGATATCGATCATTTTGATATAGAATGGAAGGAGCATGAACTGGATGACTTCGATGTTTTGAAGGAAGTGTGTAGTTTGGATATCTCACGGGAGATGAAGAAGGAATTTAAGATAATCAGTTTTGAATATGTAGAGGAGGAATTCAAAGGTCATTTTGATACAATTGATAAAGAGTACACTCTTTGACCATAACCTTTTGAGAAAGCTTTTATACCCCCCTAATCTTGTATGTAATTTTATACTTTTCAATGTTGGGTTATAAATTGCTGTCTGTATTTTTTTTAGCTATGAAATGTAAATTTGAATGATGGTTTAGGAGTACTGTATTTTTGAGGCGTAAATAAGCTTAGCTGTCTGACCAACATTAAATCTCATATTGGTAAAGCACCAAGAAAATGCAAATGAGTTTGGTGCCTTGTGTGATATATCTATAGAAATGTCGGAGAATCCTAATTGCTGTTTCTAGACTCAAGAACACATTAATCAAAATGAAGTGAATTAAAAATCACTGAAAACAAAGGAGCATAGGAAGTTTTATCAGGTATCTTATCATGAAGAAGTTTCTATGTTAATTCATTTATTTATTTATTTACTGTCGGGAAAAGTGGTTGTGAACATGGAAAAGTAGATTCATTCTTCATCAACAGGTTTTTCTTCTGAGCAATATGTAATTTCAAAACTTCAGTGAAACTTTTCATAGATTCTTTTAATTTTCTACTTCTCACAGAGATATACTGTATTCATGTTTAACTAGTCTAAAGATAGTCTTAGTTATTCAGCCAAAACAATACTTTTATTATTATTATTATTATTATTATTATTATTATTATTGTGATGATGATAATGGTGATGATTAATTTTATTAGTCCTTTAACCAGACTAACTTTTATTATTATTGTGATCGTGATAATAATGCTGATGATGGACAATGGTGATTATTATAATGATAATTATTATTATCAAAATTAAATTTGGTTAACCAGACCATTAAGTCATGTTTCTTGTTACCAAAGGGTGAAGCAAGGTGATATGCCTTCTTGATTATTTTACACTGCTTTTACATTACAGTCCAATAGGGAGGCAAGTTATGTGGGAAGATATCAAACGGAAAGCAGAAAAACTTAAAATCAAATTACACAGCCTTGAAGCAAAAAGTCATTGCAAAAAACCATTAAGGGACTCTGTAGTTTGCTACTCAAACCACAATATAGGCTGTGTCTCTCAGAGGGTAAATGAGATCGATTATAAACTCTTAATAGTGATCGAAGCATTACACAGTATTTCTTTTCCAAGGGAACTGTAAAAAAAGTAGCAATATATTATTAATTTCTTTGTTATTTCCATTATTATTGTAGCTTTTAAACATTATTCAGTCAAGTTGATGATGTTATTTCCACCATTAGTATTGATAGATTTGCTGTGTGTTTCTTTTATTGATTTAATTCTTGTTTTATGAGAAAATTACTTGATTTTGTTTCCGAGTGAAAACTTGTAAAACTTTGATCAAGGAATTTACAGTATTATGCAGAATTTTCTTTCTGTTCAGCTTTATCTATATTTGAAAGACACTTTTTGGGGTAATATCTGCTGACAGTATTTGAACTGTGATGTTGGTAGCAAATAATCATTTCTTAAAAACAACTTTTCTCGTGCAAATATGATTTCTCAGTGGTTTAGAAAACCATCTTTAAATTATGCTGAAGATACTCAATCTGTAGCTGGTACCCAGTCTTTTTGTGTCAAGGATATAATTTTAAAGAGTTTTGGACACTACAACATAATTTACTTCAATTTTAAAGGTTTTTAGATACTTTACAACATAATTAACTTCAATTTTAAAGACTTTTGGACACTTTACAACATAACTTCAATTTTAAAGACTTTTGGACACTTTACAACATAACTTCAATTTTAAAGACTTTTGGACACTTTACAACATAACTTCAATTTTAAAGACTTTTGGACACTTTACAACATAACTTCAATTTTAAAGACTTTAGGACACTTTACAACATAACTTCAATTTTAAAGACTTTTGGACACTTTACAACATAATTGAATTTAATTTTAAAGACTTTTGGACACAACATAATTGACTTCAATTTTAAAGACTTTTGGACACTACAACATAATTGACTTCAATTTTTAAAGACTTTTGGACACTTTACAACATATTTTACTTCAATTTTAAAGACTTTTGGACACTTTACAACATATTTTACTTCAATTTTCAAGACTTTACTACATAGTTTAATTCAATTTTAAAGACTTTTTGCCACTTTACAACAGAATCTACTTAAATTTTAAAAACTTTTGGACAGTTTACAACATAATTTACTTAAATTTTAAAGACTTGGACAGTTTACAACATAATTTATATCAATTTTATGAAGACTTTTGAACACTTTACAACAATTTACTTTTAAATTGAAGTAAATTATGTTGTAGTGTCTAATAGTCTTTAAATTTATAAGACTTTTGGACACTTTACAAGATAATTTACTTAGATTTTAAAGATATTTGAACACTTTACAGCATAATTTACTTCAATTTTAAAAACTTTTTAACATTTTACAACATAATTTACTTCAATTTTAAAGACTTTTGAACATTTTACAACATAATTTACTTCAATTTTAAAGACTTTTACTTCAAATCAAAAGTCTTCGTCAATTTCACTGATTGTTACCGAAGTTATATAAAGTTTAGTGTAACTTTAGGTTTGTGAAGTGGCTCCTGATTCATGTTTCAAAAGAATGTTTGTCATGTTCAAACTTTATGAATCAGTATTGTTGTTATTGTGACCTCTCCCCCATTGGATGTATATAGCGAATAATTTAGTGCGATGTCATAATATTTTATCACTTAAATTCAAAATTCTTATTCTTTACTCAGGATTAATAAGGGACAGGTATTTTAATGTTAATATCTTAAAATTTACCTCTATATTTGAGTGTGAGTACACTAAGGTACCCAGAGATATAATCCTTCACTGAAAAGGTTACTTATTGATGTGAACTTATACCTATCTGCTCCATTGGCTGAAGTGTTAAGTGTTTGCAATATTGGAAATAGAATATGGACAGTGGATAATTCTTTTAGTGAGTTTTTTATGAAGACTGATTTGTACAATTTAAGGTGAAACTTGAAGTATCTCAAAATACTACTATTCAAATCAAAAGAGGTGTGGATGGATATATAACAAATACATTGTATGACCTATGTTTCCTATGTAAATCTGATGTACTCTTTTAATACACAAATTTTTAGAACGACTATATAGTTCTCTTTGCATGCTCATAGTCTAATTTTTTATTAGGTGCTTCCAAGGCATAATTGATGAAATAAAGTTCATTATGCCATGTTCAGCTGCAATTGGCAGTTATGTAAGCCTTTCAACTTATTTCTGCAAAATAGGAAGCCATACACAAATCTTGAATTTTGCATTGTGTAGTTCTGAATTTACACTCAACTTCTATATTTTTATTGAATGCACTATTTTAAATGTGTTTTATAGAGAAATTTACACTGAGCTCATAGGTAGTGCCGTATGTTCTTCTGTCTTTATTTCTTGGAACAGGTAAACAGAGTTAAAAATTTGTCGTGAGAGGAGTTTTGATTTTCAAGTTTCTCTTTGCTGTGTAAGTCTGACACCAAGGATATTTTATTAAAAAAACGCCACCAAGCATCACCATTTTTGTTAAAAAAATAAAATAAAAAAAAAACAGAATGTATCTCGACTTTTATGAGTTTGAAGATTATTTTCCAAATTTAAATGAGATAGTAGCTGTGAGATTGTTACACAACTTTAAATAATGAATCTGACTCCAGTGACTGGAGCTGAAATTTTTATTCCATTTAGATTCTTAGTAAGTTTATCTGTTTTAGTTCTTATTGGAAGAAGAATTGCTGCTGCTCTTGAAGCATTTCTTCCTTATTTTTTTCTTCTTTTTTTCTACACTGCTACGGGTGTTCTCTTGGGTTTTCTCACCATCCTTATGAACTAGTGATGTGAGGTTAAGGGGAGCCTATAGGACTAAGCGCTGAGTTATCTGCAGCCATTGCCTGCTCCTCCCTGGTCCTAGCTTAATGGAGAGTGGGCTTGGGCACTGATCATATGTATATATGGTCAGTCTCTTGCCTCTGCCACTCATGAGTGACCTTTAACCTTTAGTAGTGTTTGAAGCCAGAAGATTGGGTCACAAGGTGTGTGCAATTAGGGGAAATGGTGATTTGTTAGATTATGACTTTTTAGTAGTTACTTATAGTTAAAAATGTACAACTTTCTTTGATAAAGACTTGGTAAATTTGGGGTAATCTATTGTGAGCACTGTATTTTACTTTCTTTATACTTTAGATGTGGATTTTGGTCCTCAGACTGGACCATTTTTATGATTGATATTGAATACTCAACTCTGCATAGATACGGCATCAGGCAGTGATTGATATGTGCAGGGTATTGTCTTTAGATCACCTCCTACTCCCCCCAAAAGTCAGAATGTAGATATTTTCAAACCTCATATTATGAAATGGTGCTTTGCAGGACATTTTTTTATGTATATACGAAACCCAAGCACATTCTCCTGTATACAGTATTTACCGTTAATAATCTTTAGATTTCTTACACCCACCTAAAATGTCACATCAGTAAAACCTCCTTATCCACTGCTGAATTACAGTATTGATACCATCATGAAAAAAATATTCGCTGAAAATTCACTTAACCATACTAACACGGAAGCATCAGGTAAAATTTCTAAACAAGTTGCCATTACATCTACATTCAGTAGAGTAGTCTGCTGTTAAATTGCGTTTCAAGTAAAGAAAATGTTGGCCCAAAGCTAAAAGGTTTCTCTCCTTCCCCTTTTTCTATTTCTGTTATTCACACATTCATTCTTTAAACCCTTATTCTGTATTATTCTCTTTTCCTATTATTTTTATTCCCTTTCTTATTCATTATTTCCTTTTAATTCCAACTATTCTATTGGTATTAATTTTGTTTAAAGCCAAAGGCTAAAAGGTTTCTCCCATTCTTCCTTCTTTTCTATATCCTTTTCCTTTCTGTTATTCATGCATTTCTACTGTTCATTCTGTTAATCTTTATAGCTTTTAGGTCCGATCCTTATTCCATATTATCCTTATTCTTTTTCTTATTACGTATTATCCTTATTTCCTTTAATTTATTGTTTTTCACTTTATTCTATGGATTAATTTTATTTAATGCATACTTTGCATAGATGAATTTACTGCATGAAATTTTATATAGCTTTCTTTCCCCTTGTCTTTTTCTAGTAAGAATAGTTTCGCTCTTTACTGAACCCTTTCATCCTTGACTGAGCTGGCACAAAAATTTGTTTGTTTGTTGAAGAAATACTGTAATTTCCAATAACTTTCTTATATATTAATGTAGGAATTTACAATTGTTTTTAAAGAGAGCATTTTAGAAATATTATAAATAGAGAATGTGAAATACGTTCAAAATATGTTCAGGTCTAATTATCAAAACTTTTAAGTCGCTAGTACAACACCACATTCATGTTTTTTTATTTCACGCTTCACCTCTATCATTATCATGCGCTTTTTCTTCTCACCGCTAATGTTACCACTCGCTTTCTTTTGACCCATCACTTATTAGGATACAGAAATTGTCTACAAATGTACTGTACATTAAAATCACATAAATAACGTAAAACAACACGGGTGATGCTGGAGATACACACGGCAGTTGGAGATCGCGTGAAATGAATGAGTGATGCAGACTTCGAGAGCTCCCAAGTGCTGGACCTAGTGTCAGCATCTGTAAGCATGCTCTTGTCTCAAGTTTTTGCTCGTATCTTAATGCAAAAATTTGCTTGGCGGCTTGCTCATATGTTGGGGTATTCGTATGTCAAGGTATTATGTAGTATTCTATCATTATTGTACCTGATAGAGACCGCTGTAAGGTCACATAAACCAGCGTTACGTGATTTTATTTTTGTATTTAATAATTAAGGAGATCGACTTAAAGTTGGAACCGACATACAGTATGTGCTTGATGTAAAGAGGGATATAATTTATAAATTTTATGCTTTACAATAATTGAGAATAACATGGCTAAGAGTATGGAGCAAGAGACACTATCAAATATATTATAGCATTGGGTAAGATTACTGGGTAGAGTTGAGTTAAAAGGTAAGAATTTACATGGCATAATTTTCTTTCGTGATTGGTATCACAGAGAACAATTATATTAACTATTTATTGCCTTCCTTCTGCCTTGAAAGGGTGTGATTGAGACTATTATTCTAAAAGTAGGGTTCGTGAAAATAAACATGATTTTTCAACTGAAATCATCTATTTTCATACATATTTGTTTATTAGCTCTCATCCCTTCTCTTCACCTTAATTTAGGTAAGACATCAGGTTTAAAGATGTCTTAACATTAATTAGTTTAAATCACACTTGTTGATGCTGCTCTGGGGACACCTTCCCTCCATTTACATCTTGGGATTTGACAAGACAGTGGCAGTATAGTGGTCCAGTGAAGCGGGTAGGTGGCAGCAGGGTTTATGATCTTATCATGGGTAATGTTCTATTTTTGTGGTCTCCTTGGAATTTCCTTTGTAAGGCTATACAAAGGAATCCAGTACGACATAAATACCAGAGTATCAACGTGCAAAGTATGGACTCAGTTTGTTTATGGAAGCTCCTTGAGTTCAGGGCCATTAGACCTCAATACAGCACCTCAGTAACTGGAATTAAGTTCTATTTTTCTGGAGTTTAGCTTCTTATTGAATAACTTCAGGTTTGTTAAATCATGAAGTTTAGTCAGTTTTCATTAGAGGGAGTAAATAACTGCAACAAGTTACCACTGTATGTATAAAAAGTTATTTTCAAAGTCGACAATCATTTCGTTCTTCAGAGACCCATTAATTATATACAGCATATACACCTATATTGCCTCAGTGCTTCCCAACTCCTCAGTCTTTTGTCCGACAGACGGAAGGTACTCTCACGGTGCATGTTTTTACAGGATCTTTTGTTATTTTCAACCAATAGCAGCATTGTTTGTGGGCTTGCAGTACCATACTGTAAATATCTCTACTCATTCACCAGCTGTTTTCTTCAGCGAGATCATGATTCTAGCAATTGTGGCTATTTATGGGCATTTTAAGCCTTTATAAACACTTCCCACACTATTACAAATCTTTACCACGCTTATAACACTTTCCTACACTTGCATGAATACTTAGTTATACACAAATTATGCAATAAGCATAACTTCACAGCTGAATACAATACACATAGGCTAGGTTAGCCTAGCCTATCCTAGCTCCCAGGTATGGGACTGAAATCCATTGTGCTATACACATTCACTATCATATTTGCACAGCACTACATAGAAAATTTTAGGACATGGAGAATTCCTCTTAAACTATATAATTTAAGGTTGCAGGATATGGAACATTTCTCTGAAACTTTTATTCTAAAAAAAATTTTGTTACATACGTACTTAATCTTATTCCTGAATCATTATAAGTAATTTTGTAAGGGGTATTACCTAAGATACTCACTCCAATGAAAATTGAGTGAACACAGAGATGATATTCACAGCACAGCCAATTGTAGGCACTATCATAGAGTTTGATTGAATGTAATAAATAAAATCTTTCAACAAAAGTATCACAAAACACACGAGCACAAAGTAATACTTGTAAACGTACGCCTCACAAAACGCAAAGTGCAACGCGACCAGGGGAGATGCTGCCCGGCCTAGTATCATTCTTTTGGGTGATGTAGTGCTCCGTGAGCAATTTCTAATTTGTTGTGGTAGAAAGTTATTATTTTGTCAGAATTAATTATGAATATAATATTTTTCAATATTAAACTTAGCCGGTGATCATATAAGCTGCAACTCTGTTGCTCGACAGAAAAACCTACGGTCAAAATACGCCAGCGATCGCTATGCAGGTGGGGGTGTACATCAACAGCGCCATCTGTCGAGCAGGTACTTAGTACTCCAAGTAAACAAAGAATCAATTTTCTCTCTGTCGGGCTACCGGCAAGACCTACTAATACGCTGTTACTAACTGGATTTGTTTTCACAACTATTTGGTGAAGTACACTATTCTAGTTTTGAGCTTTCGCTATGCAGGTGTTTTATCTTCATCTCAAAACTTGAACTCGTTTTGGATAGATTTAATTAGGGTGACAAAGAGAGTATGGACTCTCTTTCACTTTTAAATGGCCGACCCTTCCCTTAGACGGAAGTGTGTTTAGGTTTTTAGTAATTTTGCTTAACACGTTATAGATCTATATATTTTATATCTCTCCGCCTTTATTAGGCCTCTTCGATTAACTTTCCATTTATTATAAACATATAAAGATAATTTTTATGTTTTGTTTATATGCGACCTTTCCTGATAGTAGGCGGTCCTAACTTGGAACCAAAGTTAATCAACGTTGAGCCCGTTATATCGTATTTAGCCTTTAAAGAATTTAAAACATTTTAAATTTAATGTTTTATGAAAGAATTTCTTTGATAGTCTTCGTACTGTTTTCAAAGATGAACTAACGTTTAGTTTTTTATGCTACGCAGTTGTTGACGTTCAGGACGTTCAACATGCGCTCTATCGTTACGATAGAGAGAGAGTGTATCACGGTTTCACTTTGCAGTAAGAGTAAATTGATTCTGACGTTTTGTTCATTCTTTCTTAGCTTAAATGTTTTAAATTCTAATTTAAAGGAACTTTTTATTTGGAAAACCTTTCAGTTTTTTTCCTTTAGTCAAATAACATGTTTTTTTGACGATATATAATTGGGCTCTTTTCTTAGGTGCGAAATCAATAGAGAAAGAGAGAGAGAGATAGAGACGGAGGGAGAGAGAGGAGAGAAAACGTTCCGTTCAAGCAGGTAACGTTTTTCTCGTGTTACTCTCGTCCCTAGTCGCTGTACGGGGAAGAAGGTAAAACGTTTCTAGGGTTTTATTCTTGTCCCCAGGCTATGTGCGGTGAGAGATTGTAAACGTAGTTTATTTGAACTAGTGTTTAGTCTCTTTCCCAGCCACTGATTTTTTTTTTATCTTTATATATGTTTTCTGTTTTTTGCTAGTATTAATGAGCTGCATTATACGACTGATTTCGCAATTACTACCTTTTAATGAGGGTAGAATTGCGTGTTTCAGGTAGAAATCAGTAAAAGTTTCGATTTCAGTGAAATAAGTGCAAAACAGAAAATCGAAGTGATAAAGTGATATGCGCAAAGTGTTACAGTGTTGCGTCCGAGGGTTCGTCTGTTCGTGCCTGTCGTTCACCTAGTCCGGGACCTCTTGCAAGCTCCCAAGCCCAGGGGAGAAGTAATGTCGAACGACTTATGGGTTCGTCAGGCCTTGATCAACGAACAGACGTTTCCCTCCGTGGTTTCGGGCGTATCTACCCAAGATCGCCCCACCCACACAAAGACGAGAGAGCCCATTTATTTCTCGTCTGCGGAAGAGGTTTCTCGTAAGAAACCATGGACCAAGGTCTCGCAGCTTATTAAGCGCAAGTCGGTCCCTTCCGCGCAAGTCCAACGGCCCAGTTGTAGCCACTGGGTCAGTTCGGACTCGCTGCAGTCTTCCGACGACTGCTCACCTCCTAAGAGAGGCAAAGCGGTACCGCATCAGACAGTCACACCGTCTGTTGCCGCACCTGCTCCTGTAGACCCTAAGTGGTCTTTGCTGCAGACCATGCAGTCTCAGTTAACGTCATTGATGCGGGACTTTCGTGCGGAGAAGGTTGACACTGCACCAACCTCTAGCCTACAACCAACACGGTTGTGCGTCCTGTGGACGCTGAGGCGACCTTCTGCCGCACTCCAGCTGAGAGAGTCCCGCCACCCATGCGTTCCAGTGTACCCTGCCAGCCGCATGTTGACGTTCAGTAACGCACGGAACCTTCCGTTGACGTTCGCGAGGTACAACAACAGTCTAAGTTGTTTTGTTTTGACGCGGTGCGTCAACCTCCGCATTCTAGAGTTGTTTTGACTGCTCAGTATAGACAGTCAAAGCAGTCTCGAGTGAACACTGTATGTCCTCACGCACCTGTTGTGGTTGACAGTTCAGTTGTTGACAGTTCACAGACTGTCAAGCAGTTACATGACGTTGCCTTCTGGTCTGCTACTAATGTACCAGTGAGAGACTCACTGAGATAACCTAGCTTTTATCGGACAAGGTTCCTGTAGATGAGAAAGTGCTGTTCTCCCTCCTACTGATATTCCCTTGAGGACTCTGTCATTTGGAGAGGAGCCTTAAGCTGCTTAGCCTCCTATGGACTTTAATTAAATCATGATGATTTTTTAAGGATCTTCGTCCGGATCTTGTAACTGCTGCTCCTCGTTCGCCTAAACGTCAGAACTTACACTAGGCCTAGCTACTTCGAAGCCGTTGTTTTTAAGCTAGTGCTCTCTCGCTCTCCTAGAGAGCGTTACTTTGGCTAGGCGACTGGTTTTTGCACCAGGAGGAGTTTTAGGGATACAGCCTTTGATTTCCCTTCTTTTAAACTGGCTTATAGAGCGAGAGTCTGATAGGACACGAGAGAAGTTCTCGGCTAGGGAGTTCATGCCTCTGCCCAGATAGACTTCTCAATTCTGGTAGACTCACCCTGGCGCCTAGCCAGGAGACGCTCCAAGTTGTTTACAGGTCAACTTCTCAACTTTTGTCGAGCCTTTGAAGTTTTGCTGTACTATTATGTCACACACAACAAGGCTTTCAGGGATGGTAAATGGTTCCGCCTCAGTCGCTAACCCCGTCTGTTGCCACACCTGCTCCCGTAGACCCTAAATGGGCTTTGCTGCAAGACATGCAGTCCAAGCTTGCGTCCTTGATAGAGGACTTAAATGCGGAGAAGAACCTTCTGGCCAACAACCTTCCAACCGGTTGGTTGTGCGCCCTGTTGACGCTGAGGTAACCTACTCGCGTCTGCCAGTTGAGGTGGTTCCTCCTTCTGGCCAACAACCTTCCATCCGGTCGGTTGTGCGCCCTGTTGACGCTGAGGTAACCTACTCGCGTCTGCCAGTTGAGGTGGTTCCTCCACCGATGCGACCCAGTGTGGGTTGCCAGTCGCACGTTGACGTTAAGCGACGCTCGGAGGTGGTTGTTGACGTTCAGGACGTTCAACAACCAGCAGAGGTGACTTGTTGTGACGCAGTGCGTCAACCTCAGCAACCCGGTAGGGTGTTGACTGCACAACCCAGACAGTCTAGACAGTTTCGGGTTGACGCTGTACTTCCTCGCGCACCCATGGTTGTTGACAGTTCACAGACTGTGCAGCAGTTCCATGATATTGCGTCCGGCTCCGTCACGCATCCACCAGTGCGACCGGATTCAGCGAGTCAGACGTTGCCCACTCCGTTGCCGTTTCCTCATCAGTTTCGGATGAGGAACCCTCTGATGAGGACGTTGCTGAACAAGACGATCAGCCCCCAGCCCTGCTATCCATCCAGAAGATGCTGAAGAAGGAACGCTGCCCAGTCAGGCTGTGGATGAGTCTGGTAGGGACACTGTCATCCGTGGATCAATTTGTGTCACTAGGAAGACTACACCTCCGTCCTCTTCTATACCATCTAGCTTTTCACTGGAAAAAGGACAAGACGCTAGAAGCGGTCTCGATCCCGGTTTCCGGAAAGATAAAGTCTTGTCTGACTTGGTGAAAGGACTATATCAACCTTAGAGAGGGTCTTCCCCTGACTGTTCAGACTCCCAACCACGTTCTCTTCTCGGACGCATCGGACGTAGGCTGGGGTGCGACATTAGACGGTCGGGAATGCTCGGGATTATGGAACTCGAGTCAAAGGACAATGCATTTCAACTGCAAGGAGCTACTGGCAGTACGTCTGACCTGGAAAAGCTTCAGGTCTCTCCTTCAAGGCAAAGTGGTGGAAGTGAACTCGGACAACACCACGGCTTTGGCGTACATCTCCAAGCAAGGAGGGACCTACTCTCTGACATTGTACGAGATCGCAAGGGACCTCCTCACCTGGTCAAAAGGTCTAGACATATCACTAGTAACGAGGTTCATCCAAGGCAACTTGAATGTCATGGCAGATTGTCTCAGTCGAAGGGACAAATAATTCCAACAGAATGGACCCTCCACAAGGATGTATGCAAGAGACTTTGGGCCACCTGGGGCCAGCCAACCATAGATCTCTTCGCAACCTCGATGACCAAGAGGCTCCCAATTTTTTGCTCACCAATCCCGGACCCAGCAGCAGTTCATATAGATGCCTTTCTACTAGATTGGTCACATCTAGATCTATATGCATTCCCTCCGTTCAAGATTGTCAACAAGGTACTGCAGAAGTTCGCCTCTCACGAAGGGACAAGGTTGACGCTAGTTGCTTCCCTCTGGCCCGCGATAGAATGGTTCACCGAGGTACTTCGATGGCTAGTAGACGTTCCCAGAACACTTCCCCTAAGGGTGGACCTTCTACGTCAGCCACGCGTAAAGAAGGTACACCAAGGCCTCCACGCTCTTCGTCTGACTGCCTTCAGACTATCGAAAGACTCTCGAGAGCTAGAGGCTTTTCGAAGGAGGCAGCCAGAGCGATTGCTAGAGCAAGGAGAACATCCACCCTTAGAGTCTACCAATCGAAGTGGGAAATCTTCCGAAACTGGTGCAAGTCAGTATCCGTATCCTCGACCAGTACCTCTGTAACTCAAATAGCTGACTTCCTCTTATATCTGAGGAAAGAACGATCTCTTTCAGCTCCCACTATCAAGGGTTACAGAAGCATGTTGGCATCAGTCTTCCGTCACAGAGGCTTAGATCTTTCCAACAATAAAGATCTACAGGACCTCCTTAAGTCTTTTGAGACCACGAAGGAGCGTCGTTTGGTTACACCTGGTTGGAATTTAGACGTGGTACTAAGATTCCTTATGTCAGACAGGTTCGAACCGCTACAATCAGCCTCCCTGAAAGATCTCACCTTAAAGACTCTTTTCCTCGTCTGCTTAGCCACAGCTAAAAGAGTCAGTGAGATTCATGCCTTCAGCAAGAACATCGGATTCTCATCCGAAACGGCTACATGTTCTACAACTTGGTTTTCTAGCCAAACACGAGCTGCCTTCTCGGCCTTGGCCAATATCGTTCGATATTCCAAACTTATCGTATGGTTGGAAATGAACTAGAAAGAGTCTTATGTCCTGTAAGAGCTCTTAAGTTCTATTTAAAAACCTTTACGAGGCCCGTCTGAAGCTTTATGGTGTTCAGTTAAGAATCCATCTTTGCCTATGTCAAAGAATGCTTTATCCTATTTTATCAGACTGTTAATACGAGAAGCTCATTCCCATCTGAATGAGGAAGACCAAGCTTTGCTGAAGGTAAGGACACACGAAGTTAGAGCTGTCGCAACTTCCGTGGCCTTTAAACAAAATAGATCTCTGCAAAGTATAATCGACGCAACCTATTGGAAAAGCAAATCAGTGTTCGCGTCTTTTTATCTTAAGAATGTCCAGTCTCTTTACAAGAACTGCTACACTCTGGGACCATTCGTAGCAACGAGTGTAGTAGTGGGTGAGGGCTCAACCACTACAATTCCCTAATTCCATAACCTTTTTAATCTTTCTCTTGAAATGTTTTATTATTGTTTTTGGGTTGTCCGGAAGGCTAAGAAGCCTTTCGCATCCTACTTGATTTGGCGGGTGGTCAAAGTCATTTCTTGAGAAGCGCCTAGATTAGAGGTTTTGATGAGGTCCTGTTGTATGGGTTGCAACCCTTGATACTTCAGCTCCTAGGGGTCGCTCAGCATCCTAAGAGGATCGCGAGGCTCCGTAAGGAAGACGTACTTAAAAAGGCAGAGTAATTGTTCAAGTCGACTTCCTTACCAGGTACTTATTTATTTTATGTTTGTTATTTTGAATAACTGCTAAAATGAAATACAAAATACTTAGCTCATAATAATGTAAACATGTAATGCTGGTCTCTACCCACCCCCCTGGGTGTGAATCAGCTTATATGATCACCGGCTAAGTTTAATATTGAAAAATGTTATTTTTATTAATAAAATAAATTTTTGAATATACTTACCCGGTGATCATATATTAAAGGACCCTCCCTTCCTCCCCAATAGAGACCCAGTGGACCGAGGAGAAAATTGGTTCTTTGTTTACTTGGAGTACTAAGTACCTGCTCGACAGATGGCGCTGTTGATGTACACCCCCACCTGCATAGCGATCGCTGGCGTATTTTGACCGTAGGTTTTTCTGTCGAGCAACAGAGTTGCAGCTTATATGATCACCGGGTAAGTATATTCAAAAATTTATTTTATTAATAAAAATAACATATTTTTAAAATGTGGTTTTTTTTTTTTGTGAAGTTCAGGACCTGAGCTTGCTAGAAAAATTTGGCAAAAAATAAATTCGCGAAAAGTGAGTCTGCGAAAAGCGGGAACGACTGTAATACGATTTTTATTTCTTAATATTTAGCCTTTTTTATGCTTAATTGTCTAATAAAAGAGGATATTCTGCAATTGGATGGTATCCAATTACAGGTTTATCAATTTGTAAGTTATTAATATTTCATTTTGTTCAATATTTCATCTTGCCAAGATTTAGTCTTTTGCAATGTTAGGTTCATTTTGGTCAGTGACTACTGTTCTTTGCATATCGTTTGTTATTGTTATGGTGAAGATTTTATTGTTTATTTGTCACTGCTAACTACTAATTGGATATTTAATTTGGTCCTTTGAAGTAAGTTATTGTTCATGCTAACCACTTTTGTTTCCATTTTCTGTATACTGTACTGGGAGGAAAAGTTTGTCAATTCTTCAGAGTGCTATTTTTGAGTTATTTTCATATCAAATTGTAATGATTTTATTTTCCCTTTTTATGATAATTGTCTCCTATTATCTTTAGGTAAGATGTTTTAATTTGAATGTTTGTACCGGGGGTATCAGTTATATATATTGCTGCTCTTAATAATAACTTTTCTTTACACTATGATTATTTCTTAATGCTGTGGGATGTGATTATTAAATTATTAATGACTTTTCTTTTTCATGTTTTAGTGGTTTGTTATAAGTTTTTATGTTCCTGTTTGTTGGTAGCCATTCCACATCCTGAATATTTGCATTTCTAGTACATACTGTTCAGGCAAATGTCATTATCCTATAGTTAAAGTTATGTTTGAGAATTTCGTTAATTGAAACTTTACCCTTCTTAAATTCTCATAAATTCCTAACTTAATTATTTGTTGATTTAAAAATGACACCAAGAAAAAGAAATATTGTTAAACACACGATAAACTGGTGAACGGTAAACTGAGATTTGAGTCCAGCTCAAACTTGTTAGTTCCTTTGGTCGCTGCAACCTCGCCATCCTTGTGAGACACTTCTAACAACCGTGGAGCGATTGTTAATTTAGTAGCCAGAATAGCACAAGTTCTTCAAAAGTGAGAGAAGACTCATAAGATGTTGCCACCAACAAGTCAGAAGTTTCTGATTATGTAGGACAGCTGCATTACTTCCCCCGATTGTTCCACGAGTTAATAGTATTCTCTGGTTCGCTATCATCTGATTGTCCATGAGACTGTGTTTACCAATTGAACATAATTCTCAGATTGTAGTCAAAGAAAAGCCAATTATCTTGGATCTGGCGCATTGCTACCTGGAGTAAGACAGGCAAGTTGATCGTCTAGAAGACCTAAGGGGCAAATTTCCTTTAAGTAGGCCCCAGAAGAGGGGAGCTCAGGAGTGGTAATCTTCAAAATTCCAGTTTTGAACTGAGAACTAAAGTCCTGAGGGCAAAGAGGAGGTACAGTACTTCCTTATGGACCAAAGGACTGGTATCTAGATGCAAGTATCCTTCAGGATCACTGAGACGTCTTCTCCCTAATGGGAGACTGTACTACTGTGTTGAATACTTGCTGTTTTCATCCTGAATAGAGTCAAAAGGGGAAGGAGGTTGGTCCATGGTGCCAAAATGTTGAGAACCCTGTGAAACACATTGATTGTGCTCTTCTACTTGTAACTGGCTACAGTACCAGAAAGGTCCTTGCCCTCTTTCTAAGAAGACCAAGTCCGATTAATTCTTCTACGTTTCAGGAATGCCAAATTCAGGATCAAGGCAAAGTATATGCAGCTAATCAATGGTTCAAAAGGCAGCAGGTTAGGCTGATCCTGGAAGCAGATTCCAGGCCCGAGAACTATGTGCCCTATTCTTGAGCCTGCCATTGGATTTCTGTTGTCAGCATTGCAATTGGTGAATCAATGAACAGAGGAGAAAGTCCACCATCTCTGCTAGAATGTGGAGGAAAGGCGGTACCCTTCATCCTCGCTGCCTGTGAGTGTGGTCACTAAGAGCACGAGCAGGAAATTCTGATTATTCTTCCAGAAGAAATAGTTACCAGTACAAACTCATCCTTGAGCAGAACGGCGCATGGGTAGCGGTAGCAGCTTGTTCCAAAACAATATCCCAATGAGGGAACAGTCTCAGTATGCACTGCTTCTCGCTATCCAGGAGAGAGAGAGAGAAGAACGTCCAGGAAAGGTCCCTTTATTCTTATCAATAATGAGTATATTGTATTCATTCTCTGAAAAACTGAGCACAGATAGTGGTTGCACGTGAGCACCTATACCGTGTATCAATTTATCAAATTGGGGATGGGCACAGTCCCTGCATGTATCAGCATTACTTGTGAATGAGGTGAAAACATACATACTATGATGCCTTCCCAGAATGGGAACATTCTCGGTACGAGTATGAGACCTGGCATTAACACCAGTACTGTTTACCAAAATGTATTTTTGGGGAAGGAATCCTTCTTGAATGCCTAAATACCTTAATACTGTACCTAAATGCGAGCCAATAACATACTATAATTGTCTTTCCAAGTGCATACCATCCCTCCCATGCATACGTGGGGAGAAATTGGTCAGGGGAGGTTCTCGTTGCTCAGAAACTATCTGAAGACTTTCACTTTGGCAGATCTCTTCAGGACAGCAGTTTGGAAAGTAATGGCCCAAGAACACTATCCAGAGAAACACCAAATATCACATTTCTTTACTCAGTATGGTGCTCATCAACAACAATGCTGTAATCTGTTACTAAAAAAAATTCAATAATGATATTAAAAAAAGACCCACCTACTCCCAACTGTTTAAGTTTGAAAACAAGGGTCTCATGATTAACATGGTCAAAGGCAGCATTAAGGCTAATCATACAAACTTCCTGACCACATTGACAATGTCTCCTTAAGTATATACAACTCATTTAAAATTCTAGGTGTATTTTTTTTCATTGCAAATTTACTTTTGAGAAACACATTCAGTCTGTTTCTTCTTCAATTGCACAAAAAATCTTGGCTTATTGAGAAACTTTTCAAATTTTCAGTGATCGGTCTATCCTTAGGAATAGTTTTAATTCTTTTATTCGACCTTTATTTGAGTATTCTCTTTTCTGGTCTTAACCTGCTGACTCTCATCTTAATTTGATATATAGAAACTTGCTCTCTATTGAATTCTTTATTCCTGATCTCTGTATTAATCTCTGGCATTGTCTTTCAGTTGCTGTACTGTAGTTCTTAGTGCATGTTGCATAAGATTTTTCATAATTCATATCATCCATTACATTTAGATCTTCCCAGACTGTACCATCCTCTACATAATAGTACTAGGTATACAGTTAATTATACCAGTCTTGCTTTTTCATTCCAAGGTACCATACTACACATTATTCTAAAAGTTTTATTCCATTCGTACCCAGATTGTTGATTGATCTTCCTAATCTGGCAGTTGAACCAGTGAAACTTCAAAAGGTCAAACTTTTTGTAAACTCTCATTTTATAGTTTGTATACGGCTGATCTATTTTAACGTTTTCACTGATCTTAAAAAATATTTTATATTTTTTATTCTTCACTTCTATATAGTTTATTTTTAAATATTTAACTTAGCCGGTGAATATATAGCTGCAACTCTGTTGCTCGACAGACAAACTCTACGGAAAAAACTCGCCAGCGATCGCTACACAGGTTGCGGGTGTGCCCAACAGCGCCATCTGTCGACCAGATACCCAGCTCTTATGTAAACAAAGACTCAATTTTCTCTCTGTCGAGGTGTCGACAAGACGTACCTTACTCGCTGTTGCTAAACTGGAGTTTTTTCACATCTTATTGGTGAAGTACTATATTCTGGTTTTGAGCTTTCGCTGTGCAGGGTTTTTCTTCAAACAAATCCTTGAATTCTTTTTTGTAACGGATTCATTGTTGATGACTTAGATCGTTTTTGGAATTTTCCCTTGACCAATTCAAAATGGCTGACCCTTCACAAGTTCCCAAATTTAGGAAATGCAATGCTAGGGACTGTTCTAGGCGTCTTCCGAAGGCTTCTATCGACCCTCACACTGTTTGTTCCAATTGTCGGGGTAAAACCTGTCAATTGGAAGATCGGTGTGAGGAGTGCGTGGGCCTTTCGGAATTCGATTTTATCGAATTTGAAAAGTACACACGCAGGCTAGAGAGAGATAGAGTTAGGAGAAGTTCTTCTCGGTCTATTGATGTATCCTCTCCTCATGCCCCACAACCTATTCCTTCCCCTGTAGTGGTTGTTCCTAACCCCCCTCCTAGCACTCAGGAACCATCGATGGCTGACATGATGCGTGCCATCCAGGCTCTGGGTGAGAGAGTTGAGTCCCTTGCAAGTGACCGCAATCAGCTCATGGCGGATGTTAAGGAGCTTAAGTGCCAAAGTGCAGTGGGAAGTGCTAAAGTGCCAAGTGATAGTGTTGTGAACAGTGTTGCGCTTGAGGGTTCGTCTGTTCGTGCCTGTCGTCCTCCTAGTCCGGGACCTCTTGCAAGCTCCCAAGTCCAGGGGAGAAGCAATGTCGTACGACGCATGGGTTCGAGAGGCTTTAATCAGCGAACAGACGTTCCCTCCATGGTATCGGGCGTATCTCCCCAAGATCGCCCCTACCTAACTAAGACGAGAGAGCCCATTTATACCTCGTCGTCTGAAGGTGTTTCTCGCAAGAAACTTTGGACCAAGGTCTCACGACCGTTAAAACGTAAATCGGTCCCTTCAGGACCCAGTGGCTACAACCGGGACGGTTGTAGCCACTGGGTCAGTTCGGACTCGTTGCCGTCATCCGATGACTTCTCACCGCCTAAGAGAGGCAAAGCGGTACCGCTTCAGACACTAACAACGTCTGTCGCCGCACCTGCTCCCTTAGACCCTAAATGGGCTTTACTGCAAGACATGCAGTCCAAGCTTACGTCTCTGATGCAGGACTTTCATGCGGAGAAGGTTGCTGCCGTACCAGCAGCGAGTGCAGTACCTAGCCTACAACCCTCCAAGCGATCGGTTGTGCGTCCTGTGGACGCTGAGGTAACCTTCTCACGTACACCAGTTGAGGGAGTTCCTCCACCGATGCGTTCCAGTGTGGGCTGCCAGCCGCATGTTGACGTTAAGCGACGCACGGAGGTTGGTTTTGACGTTCTGGACGTTCAACAACCATCAGAGTTGCCTTGTTTTGACGCGGTGCGTCAACCTCCGCAACCCAGTGTGGTTTCCACTGCGCAACCCAGTCAGTCTAGACAGTCTCGGGTAGACGCTGTGCGTCCTCGCGCTACCATGGTTGTTGACAGCTCACAGACTGTGCAGCAGGTCCATGACGTTGCGTCCGGCTCAGTCACGCATGCACCAGTGCGACCGGACTCAGCGAACCAGCCGTTTCCCACTCCGTTGCCGTTTCCTCATCAGTTTTCGGATGAGGAACTTTCTGATGATGATGTTGCTGCACATCAAGATGAACAACAATCAGAATTGGACGAGCCTAAGTCTTCTCAACCCTCTTTGGACTTTAGAAAAGTTTTGGCTATTTTCAAAGAGCTGTTTCCTGACCAGTTTGTTTCTGTGGCTCCTCGTTCTCCGCCTTCAGAGTTTGTTTTAGGCATGCCTTCTACCGCACCTGCCTTTACTAGACTCGTCCTCGCACGCTCGTCCAAGAGAGCTTTGCGGGTGATAGGAGACTGGTTAGAGTCCAAGAAGAGGTTAGGGAAGACAGCATTTGCTTTTCCCCCTGCTAGACTCACTTCTAGATCGAGCGTCTGGTATGCCACGGGAGAAGTTCTCGGCTTGGGAGTTCCTGCCTCTGCCCAGGGCGACTTTTCAAGTCTTGTAGACTCTCCCCGCCGCCTTGCCATGAGACGCTCAAAGATTTGTTGGTCATCATCGGACCTGGACCACCTTATGAAAGGAATCTTTAGGGCTTTTGAAGTCTTTAACTTCTTAGACTGGTGCCTAGGAGCCCTAAGCAGGAAGATCTCTTCGACAGATAAAGAGACTTCTTTGCTCATTATGTCCTGCATGGACAAGGCCGTCCGTGATGGGTCCAATGAGCTTGCTGCCTCATTTGTGTCCGGAGTCCTGAAAAAGCGAGAATCTCTCTGCTCATTCCTTTCTGCTGGAGTTACACCGTGCCAGAGATCTGAGCTTCTCTTTGCTCCTCTTTCCAAGTGCCTATTTCCAGAAGTCCTGATAAAGGAAATAGCCGCTTCGTTAGTGCAGAAGGACACTCACGATCTTGTTGCGTCCTCAGCTCGCAAAGCTCCCCCTTTGCCTACCATGTCAGCTAGACCAAGGATGGACACTCCAGCGTCTCGCTTTATTCCGCCCTTTCGTGGCAGAGCCTCCAGCAGAGGAGGTGCTCGTGCCGAAGGGAAGCGAGGGAAGAGGAAAGGATCCAAGTCCTCTAAGGGCAGAGTCTGACTGCCCGCAACTTCAGACAGCAGTGGGAGCCAGACTCAAGAACTTCTGGCAAGCCTGGGAGAAGAGAGGCGCAGATGCACAATCTGTGAAGTTGCTCAGAGAGGGGTACAAGATCCCTTTTGTACGAAAACCCCCTCTAGCAACGTCTCCCATCGATCTCTCTCCCAGGTACAGAGAGGAAGAAAAGAGACGAGCCCTGAAACTGGAAGTGTCTCTTTTGCTAGAGAAGGGAGCGGTGGTCAAAGTCTCGGACCTTCAATCACCGGGATTCTACAACCGCCTCTTCTTGGTTTCAAAGAAGACAGGAGGGTGGAGGCCGGTGCTAGACGTCAGTGCTCTGAATGTCTTTGTCACAAAGACGAAGTTCTCCATGGAGACCACAAAGTCAGTCTTAGCAGCGGTCAGAAGGGAAGACTGGATGGTCTCCCTAGACCTAAGGGACGCCTACTTCCACGTCCCCATCCACCCAGACTCCCAACCTTTTCTGAGATTCGTTTTCGAAAAGGTGGTCTACCAGTTTCGGGCCCTGTGCTTTGGCCTAAGCACAGCTCCTCTCGTGTTTACGAGGCTGATGAGGAATGTAGCCAAATTCCTCCATTTATCGGACATCCGAGCCTCCCTTTATTTGGACGACTGGCTTCTCAGAGCCTCTTCCAGTCGTCGCTGTCTGAAGGATCTCAAGTGGACTCTAGATCTGACCAAGGAATTGGGACTCCTAGTCAATTTGGAAAAGTCGCAACTGGTCCCATCCCAAACTATTGTGTATTTAGGGATGGAGATTCACAGTCTAGCTTTTCGGGCTTTTCCGTCGGCCCCCAGAATAAGTCAAGCCCTGTTATTCATCCAGAACATGCTGAAGAAGGAACGCTGCTCAGTCAGGCTGTGGATGAGTCTGGTAGGGACGCTATCATCCCTGGAACAATTTGTGTCATTAGGAAGACTACACCTCCGTCTGCTTCAATACCATCTAGCTTTTCACTGGAAAAAGGACAAGACGCTAGAAGCGGTCTCGATCCCGATTTCCGAAAAGATGAAGTCTTGTCTGACTTGGTGGAAGGACAATATCAACTTAAGAGAGGGTCTTCCCCTGGCTGTTCAGACTCCCAACCACGTTCTCTTCTCGGACGCATCGGACATGGGCTGGGGCGCGACATTAGACGGTCGGGAATGCTCAGGACTGTGGAACTCGAGTCAGAGGAACATGCATATCAACTGCAAGGAGCTGTTGGCAGTACATCTGGCCTTGAAAAGCTTCAAGTCTCTCCTTCTAGGCAAAGTGGTGGAAGTGAACTCAGACAACACCACTGCCTTGGCGTACATCTCCAAGCAAGGAGGGACCCACTCACTGACGTTGTACGAGATCGCAAGGGACCTGCTCATCTGGTCAAAAGGTCAAGACATCTCACTAGTAACGAGGTTCATCCAAGGCAACTTGAATGTCATAGCAGATTGTCTCAGTCGGAAAGGGCAAGTAATTCCAACAGAATGGACCCTCCACAAGGATGTATGCAAGAGACTTTGGGCCACTTGGGGCCAACCAACCATAGATCTCTTTGCAACCTCGCTGACCAAGAGGCTTCCAATCTACTGCTCCCCAGTCCCGGACCCAGCAGCAATACATATAGATGCCTTTCTCCTAGATTGGTCACATCTAGATCTCTACGCATTCCCACCGTTCAAGATTGTCAACAAGGTACTGCAGAAGTTCGCCTCTCACGAAGGGACAAGGTTGACGCTAGTTGCTCCCCTCTGGCCCGCGAGAGAATGGTTCACCAAGGTACTTCGATGGCTAGTAGACGTTCCCAGAAGTCTTCCTCTAAGGGTGGACCTTCTACGTCAGCCGCACGTAAAGAAGGTACACCAAAGCCTCCTCGCTCTTCGTCTGACTGCCTTCAGACTATCGAAAGACTCTCGAGAGCTAGAGGCTTTTCGAAGGAGGCAGCCAGTGCGATTGCTAGAGCAAGGAGAGCATCCACCATTAGAGTCTACCAATCGAAGTGGGAAGTCTTCCGAGACTGGTGCAAGTCAGTCTCTGTATCCTCGACCAGTACCTCTGTAGCTCAAATAGCTGACTTTCTCTTATACCTGAGGACGATCCCTTTCAGCTCCCACTATCAAGGGCTACAGAAGCATGTTGGCATCGGTCTTCCGGCATAGAGGCTTAGATCTTTCCAACAATAAAGATCTTCAAGACCTCCTTAAGTCTTTTGAGACCACTAAGGAGCGTCGTTTGGTTACACCTGGTTGGAATTTAGACGTGGTGCTAAGATTCCTCATGTCAGACAGGTTTGAGCCGCTACAATCAGCCTCCCTGAAAGATCTCACTTTAAAGACACTTTTCCTGGTATGCTTAGCCTCAGCTAAAAGAGTCAGTGAGATTCATGCCTTCAGCAAGAACATCAGATTTTCGTCAGAAAAAGCCACATGTTCGCTACAACTTGGTTTTCTAGCCAAAAATGAGCTGCCTTCTCGACCTTGGCCTAAATCGTTCGATATTCCCAGCTTATCGGAGATTGTAGGCAATGAACTAGAAAGAGTCTTATGCCCTGTGAGAGCTCTTAAGTTCTATTTAAAGCGCACTAAACCTTTACGAGGCCAATCTGAAGCTTTATGGTGTTCAGTTAAGAAACCATCTTTGCCTATGTCAAAGAATGCTTTATCCTACTTTATCAGACTGTTAATACGAGAAGCTCATTCACATCTGAGTGAGGAAGACCAAGCTTTGCTTAAGGTAAAGACGCACGAAGTTAGAGCTGTTGCAACTTCCGTGGCCTTTAAGCAAAATAGATCTCTGCGAAGTATAATGGACGCAACCTATTGGAGAAGCAAGTCAGTGTTCGCGTCTTTTTATCTAAAGGATGTCCAGTCTCTTTACGAGGACTGCTACACACTGGGACCATTCGTAGCAGCGAGTGCAGTAGTGGGTGAGGGCTCAACCACTACAATTCCCTAATTCCATACCCTTTTAATCTTTCTCTTGAAATGTTTTTAATGTTGTTTTTATGGGTTGTCCGGAAGGCTAAGAAGCCTTTCGCATCCTGGTTGATTTGGCGGGTGGTTAAAGTCATTTCTTGAGAGCGCCTAGATTAGGGGTTTGATGAGGTCCTGTTGTATGGGTTGCAACCCTTGATACTTCAGCTCCTAGGGGTCGATCAGCATCCTAAGAGGATCGCGAGGCTCCGTAAGGAAGACGTACTTAAAAGGCAGAGTAATTGTTCAAGTCGACTTCCTTACCAGGTACCTATTTATTTTGTTTTTGTTATTTTGATAACTTCTAAAATGAAATAAAAAACTCTTAGCTCATAAAATGTAAACATATATTACTGGTCTCTACCCACCATCCTGGGTGTGAATCAGCTATATATTCACCGGCTAAGTTAAATATTTAAAAATGATATTTTAATTATAAAATAAATTTTTGAATATACTTACCCGGTGAATATATAAATTAAATGACCCTCCCTTCCTCCCCAATAGAGACGCAGTGGGACGAGGAGAAAATTGAGTCTTTGTTTACATAAGAGCTGGGTATCTGGTCGACAGATGGCGCTGTTGGGCACACCCGCAACCTGTGTAGCGATCGCTGGCGAGTTTTTTCCGTAGAGTTTGTCTGTCGAGCAACAGAGTTGCAGCTATATATTCACCGGGTAAGTATATTCAAAAATTTATTTTATAATTAAAATATCATTTTATATTCACTTATTTCCTTTTCTCACTGGGCTACTTTCCCTGTTGGAGCCCTTGGGGTTGTAGCATTCTGCTTTTCCAACTAGGGTTTTAGCTTGGCTAGTAATAATAATAATACAGGTATCATAAAAATGCCTTAACAGACCTTCTAGGGTAGAGTAGTTTATTGGGTATATTCAGTTCTATAATCCAGTCTCTTGGTTTATTTCACCGACTTGGTTCTTCTTAAGACCTCACACTCACACAAGCCTAGATACAATCGCTCTGCTCTTTACCAAGGGCTTCGTGGAATTATAAGAGAAACTCTAAAACAAGGCTGTAATTCTTGGCATACATGTCAGTACTTACCTTAGATTATACAGAGTACAATCCCACAGTCTTTTATTTCAATAGGAGTGCTAAGTGATATCACTTCAGTTTGGTTCTTATTTTGGTTGAAACTCAGAACTTTAAGGTTTTTATCAAAAGAAATAGGAAAATAGAAAAAGGATTTAATAACATAACACTTCTACTTTATTACATGTATGGTTTCTTTACTAGACTTCTAGGTCCTGTAAAGAGGAAAGTTGCTTTAACATTATGGTGGTTACAACTTTTAATTGTGTATGGTCTTTTTTCACGTTATTCCTCTCCATCTTCTGTTTTTGTAATGCTCAAATAATAGTTCACAGTCTAAAATTCTTCATACCAAAAAGGAGACTACTCAAAATTACTTTGCGAAGCGGTAATTATTTATCTTACTGAAAAATTGGGTTTATGTAGAATCCAGAGGCCAATGTCAGATTACTCTGAGCAAGAGATTTTTTGTTGAGTAAGTAAGTATTTTGATTTGAGAGAATATAGATAGGCTGTTGACAAAGCAATTAGAAACCTGTCCTTGTAAAATTGTAAATCTCTTGCATTTAAAAAAATTATGATTTTGTGTCACATCTCCAGTGTAATTGTAACCTTTTGAAGTGAAAGTACTCTATTAATGGGCAAAACCTCCTGTGTGGACAAAGCTGGGTTTTTGTGTACAAGTTTGTCACATTTCAATACCCTTTTATCATCCTTGGCGTAATATTTGTTTGTACCTGGAGAACATATGTTATTATGCTAATCTTAAATGATGTTGGTATTTGCCACTTCTACCTTTTATCTCTAAAGAAATCAAGTTATAGATAAGATGTTTATTAAATTGTTGTTTTTTTGTTTTGTCTACACAAAATCTATTTTTTGATATAGAATACTTGTTATTTGAATGTATTATTAGAATATTATCAAGTATGAAGTGCTATAGATTTATCTAGGTGAGGCTTTAGCTAGCTCTGAAATACATGTGGTGGTTTCAGAGTAATGAAGTATTGTTCGATTAGGTATCAGTGAAGTGTGCCAATTAGTTTAGATTAGTAGCATACTATTATGTCGAATATGTAATGGGCATTAAAGTACAGTAAATAATTTATCCACAATTTTGCTGACTTTTGTCACTGGTGTTATGTGCCATATTTATTACAAATAATAGATTTCCCTAAATATATTTTCCTTTTTCATAATTTTACTTAGTTATGACAAAGCATTAAGAGGACATACTGCATAATATATTGTACATATTTTATTTTAGGTTTCCAAGAAGCCGCAAATTTTTATGATAAAGGCTAAAATTAAGCAAGGAAACACATATGGAGTGAGGAATTTTGCTTTGTATAAGACATTCACATTACCTTGATCTTATCTAATGCAAGATGAAGGATCTTAGCATACAGCAGTGGATGCATACTTACTTTTAGGAATTTTGACCCCAGGCTTTAGGGAATTTATGTAGAGCTTGTGTGCTACACGTAGGATACACATTCCATGATGAATTTTATCAATCTGAATGAGCCCACGTTTTTGCAATCCTGAATGCACTGGATATTGAGCTTATTTTAGCTCTGTGGAAATAAATAGTTAAGTGGTCAGCCATTGTATTTTTTCTTACTTTCATATAAAATAGTTGTTTGTTTCACAAGAAATCCATGAAAGTATAGTATGGTATATATAACTAGCTTGCATTTTTGGTCTTAAGACACCCTAGACACTTCCTTCCCCATTCCAAGGAAAATTGTCTTGGTGATTGGTAATAAGGTTTTCCTTTCCTTTAGTCTCGCAAGAATTTTTTCTTGCTAACCTCGTCTCTATTTTGAAGGAAATTCATTTTTTTCATCACTGTTAGACGGGCGTTTCACCACCTTGTCAATGTGAATATTTTTCAGTGAGGTAGAATTATTATATGTATGCAAAGGTATGCATTCAAGTAAAGTGTTGAGATATATGTCCAAGCCACCAAATGTAAAACAATTTAGACATTAAACGAACATCCAATGTAATTCTAAATGGAAGAAGACTTAGGTAATTTTGTACCTATAAAAAATTAATTAAATTAAAAACGCCAGTCTCATCGTGTACAAAAGAATATTGTATATTTTATTCCTTTGAAAAGGAATAAGTATGAGGAAGGGAGCTAAGGTATAAGATGTAAACTATTTTGATTTGCTTACTAGTAGGGGGACTTTTATGCTGTGCTATCATAGTTACACCCTTACATGAAAATGAATTGGTTGAATTTGATTTATATTGGCCCACTAGCCCAAGTTTTGCTGCAAGAAGGTATAATCATCCTTAATCCGTTTCCATATTTGTTACATAGTGGAAACTCGGAACTTTTTTATTACTTTTCTTTTTTATTAGGTTACCAGCTGCTTTATGCATAGAAAAGGCAACATAGGTAACCACATTTTATCATTTTTCTGAAACTCCCTGATGTTCACATTGCTTCTCTTCCTCGAAGGTGTATAAGTGTCGACACCTAAAACCAAAAGAAAAGTTTTCCATTTTCTCCTTGCTGTTTGAGCAAAGACCTGACAGTGATTTTAGCCCTTTGGAAGCATAAATGTTATAGAGGCTGTCTGAGCAAAGCTTGGGCAGTGATTTAGCTCTATGGAAGTGCTGTAAACGTTATATATGCTGTGTGGTCAAAGATCTGGCAGTAATTTTAGCCTTCTGAAACCATTTTAAAAGTTATAAATGCTGTCTGAGCAAAGATCTGGTAGTGATTTTAGCCTTCTGAAAGCGTTTTAAACATCATAGATGCTGTCTGAGCATAGATCTGGTAGTGATTTTAGCCTTCTGAAAGCGTTTTAAACATCATAGATGCTGTCTGAGCATAGATCTGGTAGTGATTTTAGCCTTCTGAAAGCGTTTTAAACATCATAGATGCTGTCTGAGCAATGATCTGGTAGTGATTTTAGCCTTCTGAAAGCGTTTTAAACATCATAGATGCTGTCTGAGCAAAGATCTGGTAGTGATTTTAGCCTTCTGGAAGCGTTTTAAACATCATAGATGCTGTCTGAGCAAAGATCTGGTAGTGATTTTAGCCTTCTGGAAGCGTTTTAAACATCATAGATGCTGTCTGAGCAAAGATCTGGTAGTGATTTTAGCCTTCTGGAAGCGTTTTAAACATCATAGATGCTGTCTGAGCAAAGATCTGGTAGTGATTTTAGCCTTCTGGAAGCGTTTTAAACATCATAGATGCTGTCTGAGCAAAGATCTGGTAGTGATTTTAGCCTTCTGGAAGCGTTTTAAACATCATAGATGCTGTCTGAGCAAAGATCTGGTAGTGATTTTAGCCTTCTGGAAGCGTTTTAAACATCATAGATGCTGTCTGAGCAAAGATCTGGTAGTGATTTTAGCCTTCTGGAAGCGTTTTAAACATCATAGATGCTGTCTGAGCAAAGATCTGGTAGTGATTTTAGCCTTCTGGAAGCGTTTTAAACATCATAGATGCTGTCTGAGCAAAGATCTGGTAGTGATTTTAGCCTTCTGGAAGCGTTTTAAACATCATAGATGCTGTCTGAGCAAAGATCTGGTAGTGATTTTAGCCTTCTGGAAGCGTTTTAAACATCATAGATGCTGTCTGAGCAAAGATCTGGTAGTGATTTTAGCCTTCTGGAAGCGTTTTAAACATCATAGATGCTGTCTGAGCAAAGATCTGGTAGTGATTTTAGCCTTCTGGAAGCGTTTTAAACATCATAGATGCTGTCTGAGCAAAGATCTGGTAGTGATTTTAGCCTTCTGGAAGCGTTTTAAACATCATAGATGCTGTCTGAGCAAAGATCTGGTAGTGATTTTAGCCTTCTGGAAGCGTTGTAAACGTTATTGAGGAACCATCAAGCCTCTTGACCGTCTAGTCGATGATACATCATAGTTTCTTTTGCCTTGCCTCTCTGTTCTTTCATTGTTTGTAAAGTGATCGATTGTCAATATTTCGCATCTGCAAATTAGGTTTTAGGGTTTTCTAACTTTTAATTGGTGATGTCTTCTAGAATTGCTATGACTTTTGGTGATAGTGGTTCATATTTGAAAAAAGAAATCGCAATGTGGTTACGAATTATACCCAGCTTTGTGAAAGTACTGGCTGCAGGGCTGTATTTTGTTTGCATGTATAGAATTATATCAGCTGATAGCCAACTGCTTTGATAGGTCAAAACATAAAGTACTTTTTTGTTTAGTATACACCTTCACTATTTTGCTTTGTTTACATTTAGTTCAGGGGAAATCTAATCAAAATAACCTAGGCTAACTTCAATGGTTGTAGTGCACCATTCAGTAAGAGTTCTCATGGTGCACAGTGCTGATTGAGTCATGGCCTCTACATTGGGTACTCTCAAGATTATTTAATTTTCTTCTTGAGTAGCATTCACTAAATTCCACAGCCTGTTTCTACTCTTCAAACCCCAGGTTCCGAATTGGAAGACTGAGCTGTTAGTTTGGGTCCTAATATCCCTCCAACTTGCTTAAGTAGGCATTCATGATCAACCACTTTATAATAATGGTAGGAATACAGTATCGTATGGCTTCTGTACATAAGTACATTTTTAAATAAGAAATCACAATGAACAGAACTGTATTGTAGGTACCAATGCACAATGCTACTACGTGTATCAAACACATTGCCGATATATTTTTCTTTCATTTCATTAAATAGATAACAGATTGTGACATATTTTTTCCTTTTAATGTCTTGATTATTTATTTACAATTAATTCTGTATCAACAAGTACATTTCTGGGCTCGAACCTGTGCCGCCCAGTGAATAAGCTCCATTTAGCACTTATTCTTAGGTAATTTACTGCTAAATATACCAGAGAAAAAATGTAAAGGAGTGCTAGGTTAACTAGCTCGCTCACCTATTGGTGTCGGTATAAAATTGGGCGTATATTCCAGAGGTCCCGCACTATTTAGATTAATCCACGACAGAAAACCCCAATAGAGGAGAGCCGTTCAACCTCACTCGGTACTACTAACAATGCATCCGCTCAGAACCCAACTCCTTTTAGCACGACGAGTGAAGTAACCCGCATTTTTGTTGTGCTCTCGATTTTGGTTATTTTCCATTGAATTTATGGCTTCTTCGTCGGTTTCCCAGGAGACACCGTCTAAGTTAAGTACCAAGCTGGGTTTTACTGTGTTTTGAGCAACCTAGATCGTTTAATATTTATATTATAGGAGTTTATTCTCTTCGTTCATACCGATCTTGCTTGATTTCACTACAGTTGGTACTCCTGTTTTTGAGAGCTTTTAATTTTCACTTGCGGTGTTACTATGTGTATATTTTTATTATCAAATATTATTTGTTATTGTGAATATTCATTATTTAGCGTTTAGAATCCTCGTGGTTCAATTTTTGGGCCGATATCATTTACGTATCGTTATGGCTGCCGACCTTCCTGCTAGGCGGCAATGTTAAGTTTAGCCATCAGGTGTGTCTTTTGTGATTTAATTATTATGTTGCATGCCTTGCCCAAAAATTTTCTATGTGTTTATTCATATAATTTAATGCTATTATTATTATTATAATGAATATTTGTGCCATTACTCCGTTTGATCTGTCTGGTTGGGGATCGTCAGTTGGTAGCCCTGCTGCCTCGTATCACGTGATCCTCCCCCACGCTCCCCCTCTAGCTAGGTGGGCGGCTAGGCTTCTCCCCCCTCCACTAAGGGACCGTTGCCTTCCCTCCTTTTAGAGGGGGTAGTTCAGTGTTTATGGACTTTGTCCTCCGGGTGGCCCGGCGGGTTCGTCTCTGTCTAGTCTGGTTGGCCACCGGTCAACAGAGTTGGATCCCGGTGCACCCTATTTTATATTCACTTTTCATTCTGGCTTATGTTATACGAAACCCTCCGGGTTCGATTGGCGGTTCTTAGCTACAGTTCCGCCCCCCTATTATTTTATAACATTTCCTATGATGATTATATATGACAGATCACTACCCCGGATTCCCTAAATGAATTGGTATTGGATACTTTTATTTCCCGGCCCGGGGTCTACCCCGCCCCGGGAAATCAGACACCATGTGTCTTAATTCCTTGTTAATGCATCCTTTTTTATGCTCCCGGCTTGACCGGAATGGATTACTATACTTTAGTTTCAAGTTAGATTTATGTTTAGGCCCGGGTCCTCCGGTCCCGCCCCTATGTAAGAATATTACAGTTAAGCTCTAACCTTGCGTTAGACCTATGTTAGGCCCGGGTCCTCCGGACCCGCCCCTACCTAAGAATATTACAGTTAAGTTCTATTCTTGTGATTAGACCTATGTTAGGCCCGGGTCCTCCGGACCCGCCCCTACTTAAGAGAATTACAGTTTCTCATATACTATTCTTTTTTATAGATGGTGCATTGTCTGACGCCGGCCTGTGCAGCTGTTCTGCACCAGCCTTGTGGCCACTCCGTCTGCCGATCTCACGCCCCTTGTGGGGTTCAACTGGAAGACGTTGTGGTATGGCACCCGGATAACTGTGTGATTTGCTTCGACCTCATCACTACCCTTGGATCTGACTCGGTGAGTCCCGTTGGCTATATTGCCTTCTTATTTTTATTTTACTATTAGTAAGATATCTATGGTCTTGAAGGACCATTGGGAGTCTCCCTTTTATAATTCCCACTTATTTCAGGCATCCCCGGAGCAAAAGTCTGCGGCTCGGGCCACACTGAAGGTGTGGGTTGGTGGGTTTGCCCGGAATGTGAAGTCTAAGCGGCCGTACGTCCTATCTGAGGACTACTGCACCATGGTTTACCCCAACGCCAAGTCTTCAGCTGCTGTGGCTAGGCATGTGGCAGCTCCCATCATTGCCCACATTGATGCCACTATAACGGGTCTCATCGACCCAGAGCAAGATCCATCGGAGGCCCCCGGAGGTCTGGAGGACAATGTTGCCTCCATGAACCTGGACGTCGAACCAATGTTACTGGACGAGCCGGATACAGGTAGGGTGGTAAGTGAGGCAGGTGTGTCCGGCGCTGAGATTCCTATCCTCAGCCCCGCTCTTTCTTCTTCTTCTGATCGCTCTTCTTTTCTTGGATTTTCTGGGGACCGTGATTCGTCTCAACGATCTTACCCGGTTCCCCCTAAGGATAAGTCTACTTCAAGGACCTTACCCAAAGCTCGCAAGCCTCACAAGACTTCTCATGGCTCTAAACATGGTACGAACCCGTCTTCAAAGACCTCTGGTTCCTCCTCTAAGTCTCACGACCCGGGAGTTCCTTCCGCCCCTCCTGCTGCTAGCCCGGGCCTTTCCGAATCAGCCATGCTTCGCATCGTGTCGGAGATGCAGGCAAAGTTGGTTTCGGAGATGCAGTCGAGGATGGACACGATGTTCTCTAACTTCGGTCAGAGAATTGGGGGTTTAGAGCAAGGAGCTCCGGAGAGAGTCCAAAGCTCTCTCATCCCGGATGCCTCTAAGCTCCCGCCGTTTGCCAAGAACAACCCCTGGCGGATGGCTCTTCATTCCCCGTTCTCAGATGGAATGTTGACTCTGGAGGGCCTTGGCACTCGTCCTCTAGAGGACTTTGAATTCTTTCCTCCTGGTCTGGCATTTCCATTTCATGGTTATGCCAGGCTTACCGAGGAAGCTTTAGTTCGATTAGACAAGGTCCCCAAAGAGACGGTCATCTTCCCGAAGGAGCAAGCCCAATCTATTTGGGCCAGATTTTTGAACGACATCGGCTGCACTAACACCATGCTGACGCCTCATAAAAGCTCCTTTACGATGTTCTTAATGGACAAGAACACCTTGACTCCATGCGTCAATAAGGTGGCAGAGCTTGCCTTTCAATATGCTCTGGAGGAGAAGCCCTTGCCTCCCATCCGAGAGGTGGATCCAATCTCCCTCCTTCTTCCCTCAGGTATTGAGTGTTGGGACAACGTCCATACCACCTTTACCTCCGGCAAGCTTGCAGCAGACTGTGCCTCAGTCTTGTTTAGTGAGAAGCTTCCCCGTCTCCCGGAATCCCTCATTAAACAGGAATATGATTCCCGCCTACGTGTGGGCCGTACTCTAAACCTGGCCACATCCACGGAGTCGATAGCCTTGACTTACGATACGGAGAGTATTTTTAAATCTCTCAACAAGGCTACGTTACAGTCTTTATATTATGACTTGTATGACTTCGCTACTGCTAAACGCAGATGTCGCAAGCATGTCCTAGCTGAGGCGACGATTAGGCATGAACCTAATAAACTCATCCGGTCCTCCTGTTGGGGTTCAAATCTCTTCCCCGAGGATCTCGTAGAGGAAGTCTTGGCGGAGGCCACTAGGGTTAATCAGAGCCTTAAAGCCCGTTGGGGTTTGACCCCTAAACGCAAGTATGACCCCGCAAATTATCAAGCCCGGGGTAGGAAGAAGCTTAGACCATATACCTCCACCCAGTTCAGGCAACAGCAGAGTGCTTCATCCAACTTCCGGCTGCCTCTTCCTCCATCTTCTGTCGTCCCTGCACAGCCTTCCACCTCTCAGGCTCCTTCGGATGACTATGTCACCGTTCTGCTACCTAAGAGCCAGCTTTCTGGTGCCTCCGCCACTTCCCCTGCCTTTAACCAGTCTTACGAGGCTCATAGCTCTTCCCAGAGTTATGGTAGAGGTAGAGGCTACCACCGTGGCTCTAACCAGAACAAAGGCAGGGGAAGAGCCTTTCGCAGAGGAAAGAACTTCCGAGGCGGACGTGGAGGCAACTCCTCAAACCAATACTGAGGTGCAGCAGGTAGGGGGGAGGCTCTATGCCTTCCGCAACAAATGGAGGTTCAGTCCCTGGGCGTTCAGTATCATCTCCAAGGGACTGGGGTGGAGTTGGATTCAAGGACCTCCTCCTCCGAACAAATTTCGTCAACATTCCACTCCGGACCTGGTCGAATTTGTCCAGGATCTTTTACAAAAGAACGCCATACAAGAAACGAAACATCTGAAGTTTCAAGGTCGGCTGTTCAGTGTCCCGAAGAAGGATTCAGACAAGAGAAGAGTGATTCTAGATCTATCCCTTCTCAACTTGTCCATTCAATGCGACAAGTTTCGAATGCTTACCGTCTCGCAGGTGCGGACCTTACTTCCCCGTGGGGCCGTCACCACCTCTATCGATCTTACAGACGCCTACTATCACGTCCCGATAGCGAGACACTTCCGTCCGTACCTAGGCTTTCGCTTAGGGGACAAAAGTTACTCCTTCAAGGTGATGCCTTTCGGGCTCAACATCGCCCCAAGGATCTTCACAAAGCTAGCAGAAGTCGCTGTTCAGGAAATCAGGAATCAAGGGATTCAAGTAGTAGCCTATCTGGACGACTGGCTCTTGGTCAGACACCTCCCAAAATTGCCTAAAAGCCACTCACAAAGTCATCCATTATCTTCAATCTCTAGGCTTCCAGATCAACTTCAAGAAGTCCCGTCTTCTTCCAAAATCGAAGTTCCAATGGCTCGGCCTGCAATGGGATCTTATATCTCATACTCTGTGTCTTCCCAGACCCAAGAGGTTAGAGATTGCAAGGAACACCAAACGCTTTCTCAAAGACAAAGTAAGTTCCAGACGACTCCAAGAGAGGATTCTGGGTTCCCTTCAGTTTGCCTCAGTGACGGATCTTCTTCTGAAGGCAAAATTGAAAGATATCAATCGTGTCTGGCGTTCGAGGGCGAACCGGAAGCTCCGGGACAGGAAAGTCCGCCTTCCTCCCATTCTACGGGAAAGACTCCTTCCTTGGACAAGAGCAAACAGTTTGTCAAAGTCAGTTCCCCTTCGATTTCCGCCTCCGGAATTAATCATTCACACAGACGCATCCTTATCAGGTTGGGGTGGCTATTCTCAGCTCAAGAAAGTTCAAGGTCTTTGGACTCCCTTGTTCCGCCATTTTCACATCAATGTGCTAGAGGCCATGGCAGTTCTTCTAACCCTGAAACGTCTCGCTCTTCCCAAGAAACAACACCTTCATCTGGTCCTCGACAGCGAAGTGGTGGTCCGCTGCCTCAACAGAGGCGGGTCAAAGTCAGGGCCTCTGAACCATGTTCTAGTAGCCATATTCTCCCTAGCAGCCTCGAACCGTTGGCATCTTTCAGCTGTCCACCTGGCGGGAGTCCGGAATGTAGTGGCAGACGCCCTGTCCCGGACCTCCCCTCTAGAATCGGAATGGTCACTCGATCTAAAGTCATTTCGGTGGATTCTCTCTCAGGTTCCCGGTCTCCAAGTGGACCTCTTCGCCACGGAATCCAACCACAAATTGAGAGTATATGTGGCTCCCAATCTAGACCCTCAGGCTTACGCCACAGACGCCATGTCACAGAATTGGGACAACTGGGAAAAGATTTATCTCTTTCCCCCGGTGAATCTTTTGCTGAAAGTTCTAGACAAACTGAGATCCTTCAAGGGACAAGTAGCTTTGGTCGCACCCAACTGGCCCAAGAGCAACTGGTATCCTCTCCTGCGGGAGTTGAGACTATACCCTCACCCGATACCCAATCCGGTTCTGTCTCAGATAGTACAAACACGCGTTGTGTACGCTTTCTCAAACATTCAGAGCGCCCTAACTTTATGGACTTTATGAAGTTTGCGGCTATGCATGGTGCCAATATTGATCCTCAAAACACCTTGTTCCTAGAATCGGATAAACGGGATTCCACCATCCGCCAGTATGACTCTGCAGTTAAAAAGTTGGCAAAATTTTTAATAGACTCAGACGTGAACTGTATGAACTTGAACCTTACAGTCACTTTCTTTAGATCTTTATTAGAATCAGGTCTGGCAGCCAATACTATCACCACTATTAAATCGGCTCTGAAAAAGATCTTCCTAGTGGGTTTTAACATAGACTTAACCGACTCTTTGTTAGCTTCAATTCCGAAAGCTTGTGCCAGACTGAAACCGGTTACTCGTCCTACCCCGGTGACCTGGTTCCTTAATGACGTACTCAAATTGGCTTCTGATACCATTAACAGTTCTTGTGATTACATGCCCCTTCTCAGGAAAACACTTTTCCTGGTGAGCTTGGCTTCCGGGGCAAGAATTTCTGAATTGGCAGCCTTGTCGAGAGACCCGGGTCATATTGACTTTCTGCCTTCAGGAGAGGTCCTTCTTTCTCCTAACAAATTCTTTTTGGCTAAGAATGAAGACCCTCAAGACAGATGGACCTCCTGGAAAATTGTTCCCCTCACGCAAGATCCGTCTCTGTGCCCTGTCACTACTCTTAGGTCTTATTTATCCCGGACCTCCTCTAACTCCTCGGGGCCTCTATTCGTTAGAGAACAAGGCGGTACCATTACTATTAAAGGGATCAGGCAACAAATTTTGTATTTTATTAAACAAGCTAACCCTGACTCTTTTCCTCTTGCACATGATATCAGGGCAGTTGCTACCTCGGTGAACTTCTTTCACCACATGAATTTTACAGACCTTTCCAGGTATACAGGGTGGAAATCACCGTCAGTGTTCAAGAAACACTACCTTAAACATTTGGAAGCCCTAAAATTTTCTACAGTAGCCGCAGGGAGCGTAGTTACTCCCAAGTAACTCACAGGTTAATGCCTTGACTCTTTATCTCTCCCTCTTACCTGCCTCATTTATACCCTATTGTATTCGTTGGTCTCGCACCTGAATACTGTTATTATATTTGTAAATTTTATGCTCCTGAGTATCTGTATATATTATCACTCACGGCATTATTATACCTACCTTATTGGATTTATGTTCATATTTAAGATACCCTTATAATTGTTTTTTGGTACTCATCTCTGATTAAAAGCATCCTGTATTTCCCTTACGCTTATGTTTTTCCTTTATTTTGCAAGTTTGGTGACATTTTTCTCTTGTATAGATTCACTGGGCGGCACAGGTTCGAGCCCAGAAAAGGGATTTTGACGTAGGAAAAATCTATTTCTGGGCGAAGGACCTGTGCCGCCCAGTGAACCCTCCCAGCTCCTCTCCCTTGGAGTCCCCAAACTTTGGGTGCTAAGGAGTTGGGTTCTGAGCGGATGCATTGTTAGTAGTACCGAGTGAGGTTGAACGGCTCTCCTCTATTGGGGTTTTCTGTCGTGGATTAATCTAAATAGTGCGGGACCTCTGGAATATACGCCCAATTTTATACCGACACCAATAGGTGAGCGAGCTAGTTAACCTAGCACTCCTTTACATTTTTTCTCTGGTATATTTAGCAGTAAATTACCTAAGAATAAGTGCTAAATGGAGCTTATTCACTGGGCGGCACAGGTCCTTCGCCCAGAAATAGATTTTTCCTACGTCAAAATCCCTTTTTTAAATTAAAAAGCAATGAACAGTACTGTACTGTATTGTATGTAATTACGCACAATGCTACTACGCATATCAAAACATTAGCAATATATTTTTCATTCATTTCAGTAAATAATAGTTAAAAAAACTAATTACTGAACAACTAAAGTTTATTCATTCTACAAAGTAAGGCACGTACAAGTTAACATCAATGAATCTTGCTTGTATTACAATAAAATAACTTAAAAGATATGAGTGTAAAAAATGTAGGTTATTTATTGACATATCAACAATGAATATTAATTGTATTACAATGAAATAGTTACTGTTAAAAATATGCGCGAGTTGAAGAAAACGAGTTGTTTATGCATGATAGAAAATGTACCTGTCTATACTAAGGGTAACGATAGGAATACAGTTGTACAGTACATACGGTACTGTATATTTCATATATTTACAGTATTGTACTGTATGTTTTGTATTATTTTCCGTTAATAATTGCATTATGTTATAATACTGTAATTTCATTTACAGGTATTAACTGTTAGGATAGGTATATTGAATGATTCAAATGTATTTCACTGTGGTTATAGCTTTATTATAGAATCTAATGTGGTGTTTTTGTAGGGCTTGGAACGAATTAGGCGATTTACATGTAAAACGTGACTCATATGGAAGACATTCCGTAACCAGTTAATTTTGTATCTAGAGGCATTAATATATAATTGCTTGTGTGTATGCTATTATACTATATTTTTTTCAAATTTGCTTGTTTCTAATATATTAGTATAAAAAAAAAGTTTTCATTGTAAAGAACTACAGTTATTTTTCTTTGGCAAAAAATTTTAATTTTGTCTTTTGGGAAATTTTCATATTATATTGTACATGACTATATGTAGGTAAAATAAAGTTCTAAGTATTAACCTTTTACCAGATGAATAGTTTTATCTTGGAAAAATAATGTAAGTAAATGGAATTTGGGAGAAGAGATAGAAAATGGCACTCTGAAGAAGCTGATAGCAGTCTCCCATACAGCCACTCAAGAGACTTGTAGCTGTTACAAGTATCTTATAAAAATCTGCTTATGGAAATTGAACACTCGTCTAACTGAAATGAAATTTTCCTTCACAACCATTAACCCTTTTACCCCCAAAGGACGTACTGGTACGTTTCACAAAACTCATCCCTTTACCCCCATGGACGTACCGGTACGTCCTCTCCAAAAAAACGGCTATTTACGTTTTTTTTTTTTTCATATTTTTTATAATTTTTTTTGAGAAACTTCAGGCATTTTTCAAGAGAATGAGACCAACCTGACCTCTCTATGATGAAAATTAAGGCTGTTACAGCAATTTAAAAAAAAATATACTGCAAAATGTACTTGAAAAAAAATATACTGCAAAATGTACTTGAAAAAAAATAACCCCTGGGGGTTAAGGATTGGAAAGTTCCAAATAGACTGGGGGAAAAAGGGTTAAATGACTGCATCAGTATCAGCCTTCTTTTTCCTGACCGCAAGGTTCTGACTACTGTTATACTACAGTAATTCGAAGGACACTCCAAAATCAAACCATTGTTCTCTAGTCTTAGGTAGTGCCATAGTCTCTGTACGATGGTCTTCCACGGTCTTGAGTAAGAATTCACTTGCTTGAGGGTACACTCGGGCACAGTATTGACTTATTTCTCTTCCTCATGTCTTTAGAAGTTTTTATAGTTTATATATAAAAATGCTAATTTAATGTTGTTACTGTTCTTAAGATATTTTATTTTTATTGTAAATTACCTCTCTTATATTTTATTTATTTTCTTGTTTCCTTTCCTCACTGGGCTATTTTTCTCTGTTGGAGCTTTGGGCTTCTAGCACCTTGCTTTTCCAACCAGGGTTGTAGCTCAGCTTGTAATGATGATGATAATAATAATAATAATAATAATAATAATAATAATAATAATGATAATAATAATAATAATAATAATAATGATAATAATTATAATACTGTATTGTAAAAATTAAATTTTTTTTAAGAAAAGCGGAACATATTTCTTGTTCCCATGTTATGAGATCTTTGAAGAGTTTTTTACTAAAAAAGAGCAAATTTTCTTTTTAACAAATAACAAAAGTTATTGGAAATTATTTCATATACAAATAAACAAAGTTGAAAGTTTTCAGAAAAGTTTGAAACAGTTTCTTTTGTTTTTAGGAATGAATGAGAGAAGCCTTTATGCTTTGGGCCAACATTTTCTTTATTTGAAGCACAACTTAACAGCAAACATAATCTACTGAGTGTAGCTGTAATGACACTCAGTTTGAAAATTTTGCCTGGTGCTTCCGTGTTAGTGGCATGGTTAAGGGAATTTTCAGCAAATATTTTCTATAATGGTATCAATACTGTAGTTCAGCAGTGGATATTCAAATTGCCAGATGAAGATATTTAAATACACACACACTCACACTCTCTCTCTCTCTCTCTCTCTCTCTCTCACATGCATACGTACATACATACACATATACAGTCAGCCATTGATTTTTGCGGGTTCATTTTTTCGTGGCACAGATGACTGTATTCATGGGTACGTTGGGCTAGTCTTGGACTGAAGTTTACAAAACGGGCATGCTCCTTTGCACCCATTCATCTTTGTGCTATTTCTCTCCCTGCAGATTGCAGTAATGAAAAAACAAACTAGTATGCAGAACAACTTTATAGCTACATGTAAACTTTTCAGTGATATATCCTCAAATTTTAATATGTAAGCTTCATTCCCATGAACAAACAAGAAATACAATTTCCCTTCGAGTTCAGTTAGGTTGTAAATCAAACAGACCTGTCAGATGTTTTTTTTTTAATCTGATATGGAATAGAGGAACTTATAAACTAGCTATTCATTTAAGAGGAACCATCAGGAAGTGAAATCCTTGAAGGATATCTTGAGATAGATTTAGCTCCCTTGGTGTGAAGAAGATCACTTGGGGTGTTTGGTTCACATTGTCTATAAATTTGGGTTCTAATTGAGCACCGTCTTTGAGGAAGTGTGAAATTATGCAGAATGTTGGCTATTCAATGGTTTATTTGGTATGGCCTGCTTAAAGATAAACTAACCTTCGATAGTACTGCATCGATATAGATTTTTTATATTTTAATATGGTTATAAGGAATAGTAGTTTTAAAGTGATGAGTCTTTTCAAAGTATATCAAAGCTTCCTAAATGTATATTTTTTAACAGCATAACAGTTGTAATTTAACTGTTTCAAAATTATTTTATCAAACATTTTTTTAAGTGTGGTTTTAGGCGCATAAAATATCCTTAGGTTATTCTGACTTGAGTAATTATAATGAGAAATTGGTTTCTATTTGTAGATCGCATAATATCTAAATCAAAACTTATCTCAGGTAAAGCTATGAAAGTATTGATTTTATTGTGACTTGCCTGTTCCATTTTGCGTTCATGTATAAATATAATGAATGCTACAGTGTCTAAGGAAACTATTAATGTGGATATGTAACTAAGATAGCTATTGTTCTTAAGTGATTAATCAAAGCAAATCTCAGGTAAAAGTTTGTTTACTGCATTTTTTCATTGTTCCTTTTGAGTGGTAGGTATGTAGTTTAGAAATGTCTTATTAAGCTTGTAGATTATAAAAACTTGCTCACTCATTTATTATCTAATCAAATCAATGCTCAGGTATAATAAAATACTTATTTATGTATTGTCTTATATATTATGTATGTATATATATGTATGTATATATACACTTAACAATCCCAAAGGTACTCTTGATTTTAGTATAAATGAATATCTTGGGAAGATAAAAAACAGAATGTAGCACCAAGCACTTTCACGTACTTAATCATGCGTAGTTTTGTGGTACGAAGGATAGTCTATGTTTCAAGGAACAACGGTAAAAAATATTCCTCTTTGATATGTAATCATCTTGGTGTTTCATTCTGTTTTATATTTTCCAATAATATATATATGTATATATATATATATATATATATATATATATATATATATATATATATATATATATATATATATATATATATATATATATATATATATATATATAGTGTGCGTTTTTTCCAAAAGGCCCATAAAAGAAACAGGAAATATGAATAAATCACTATATTTCAACCAATAAACATTGGCCCTCTTCAGGATGTTAAGTAAAAATCAGGAATATAGTGGACAGTGAGGGTTTATGTAGGAAAGGAAAAGGGTGTTTCCAATTGTTCTAAAGTTGTTATAAGTGCTGGAAGATTAGCCAAATTTAATCACATCCAGGTGCGTCTTCGTATTGTTGAGCCGCTCTGAGGAAGCTCTGATGCATATCTGGTGGTCGGTCTCCGTGGATTATCATCTTAATGATGGGTTGAGAAGAGTATAGTCCGCTGTGTCAGCTGTTCATTGGCCCCCGGATAAGTTTATTGTGTTTGATTGATTTATGATGGTTGATTTCAGGATCTTCCTTCTGTACGGACAGATACTCTTAAAAAGCAAAGACGACTCTCTCCCGTTAATCTGGTGCCCTAAATCTCTAAAGTGAACGAAAATCCCCGAGCTTTCATAGCCATACCTGACAGATCTTTTATGTTCGAACATAATTTGGCTAATCCTTCCAGCACTTATAACAACTTTAGAACAATTGGAAACACACTTTTGCTTTCCTATATAAACTGTCACTGTCCACTGTATTCCTCGTTTTTACTTTACATCCTGAAGAGGGCCAATGTTTATTGGTCGAAATATAGTGATTTATTTATATTTCCTGTTTCTTTTATGGGCCTTTTTTAAAAAAACATGTTAAACGTTTCATTACAGTTATAAGTAAGACATATATATATATATATATATATATATATATATATATATATATATATATATATTTTTCTCATGAATTATGGGGTATGTAGTAGTAATCTGCCAATGGTTGGAAATAATTACCCAGTTATACAGTACTTTGAAGCAGTGAAAACTAACATTCTTTATAAAATTAAAACAAATTGTCTTATAACTGAGTAATCTGTATCTGTTGTATTATAATTGTTTTGTGGCACAGACCTTACAGATCCTAAAATGTAAATAAGTTTTATATTATTCAACAGAAATTGTTACCCGCCTCTCCCCAGCAGGATTGTATTCCCTCCTGAGCACCGCCCACTAAAAATATAGAAAAGTTAGTTTGACCTCTGTCATTCGTTTAAAAGTTACGGGAATTATGTAAAGAAACTATTTTTATTCAAAGTTTGGGAAAAGTGATATTTCTATTGCTTAATGGTATTATTAGAAAGTTTAATTGTGGTGTAATGGAGTTCTTGTTTATCATTGAAAGTGTTCTTTAGAGTAAGATGGTTTCAAATCCTGTAGTTTGAAATTACACTGGAGATGTGATATTGCACCTTCTGTAATGTTAGTGTTCGCAGTTAAATGGATTGGAGCTTTTATATTTCTATGACGGATAGCGGACTGCTCTCCTGTTGTTATTGACTTTTTGTATTGATATGCGCTGTACGCTTCCTTAAATTGGTAGGGACGTGAACTTTACTTCCTTGCATGATTGTAGTAGTAATATTAAATTACTCTACTTATCTTAGCATTTATATTTGAAAATGAAGCTATTGTATATTATTTCCGAGGCTATTTCACTCCAGGCTTGTACTTCTTCAAAATTAGAATAATAAATGCATGAGATTTTGTCTCACAAGCACAGTGAACAGTTGGATTTACCTGGAGAAATGTGTTCTTTGTAGGAATCTAATTATTTTGATACCTAATACAGTACAGTAGTTTCTTTTATTTATCATAAGATATTTTGATATATAAAATAGTTTTAAGTCTATAGTTTTACTTCATCATTATGGAAAAAATATCCACTCCAGACATTGAATCTGGGTTTTTAAAATTTGAATCACTTCCATTAATACATAATAATTACTTCATTTGAACTTTGTTACCAAAATTTAATTCCAACTACAGTGCAGTTTATTGAAGTAATTGGTAATCAATAAAATTTTTCTTCACTAGGTAGACTACAAGATTTACTTAAAATTTTTTTTTTAATCTCATGATAGTTTAACTGCATCTTTCATTATCTATAAATAAAACTGATCCAGTAAAAAAAATGTTTAAAGCTAATATGCTTTATGTAACATCCTTGTGTGTAATAAATAGACAAGTATTAATAGTTAAATTTATTAAGACTTATAAAGTGACTCCACGTGTAAAATCAGAATTTACAAAAAAGCATCCAGATAGAAATTCAATTTATTACTGTTATCATATAGCCAAAATTTATTAAGCATAAAGGTTATTTTAATTCATCACTTCTTGGCTTAAATCTGTAGACTAAGTTACAATATATAAAAGTAAGGACTTCACCATTTCATACTATCATTACGACTTCCGAGACCACGGCCAAAGAAAAGTTGAAGCCATCTGTGGTCAAGATAGTCAGATTCCATAACACTTGAGCCTAACTTAAGGTTTTGATCAAGTTTGTTTCAAGTCAGAACCATGTTTTCATTGTACAGAATTTGGATCTTTATTACAAAAGATTAATCAGTGAGTTATTAGTGTAAAGACTTTTCATCCAAATATTCAAGGATACAAATTAATCAATATTATGTGAATGTGCCTCAAGTGATACTGTACATTACTTCAACTTATGTTATTGTTTTATTTCAGAATAAGGTTTTATTCTGTTTACATAATTAAGTAATTTTGGCAGTGTTAAAAAACAAAGACCAAATTTTCATATGCCAGAAAACTTTGTTAGAGACAAATGTCATTTGTAATAATTTCTTTTTAGTAGTATGGACTGTAATTTTTTCAATATTAAACTTAGCCGGTGATCATATAAGCTGCAACTCTGTTGCTCGACAGAAAAACCTACGGTCAAAATACGCCAGCGATCGCTATGCAGGTGGGGGTGTACATCAACAGCGCCATCTGTCGAGCAGGTACTTAGTACTCCAAGTAAACAAAGAATCAATTTTCTCTCTGTCGGGCTACCGGCAAGACCTACTAATACGCTGTTACTAACTGGATTTGTTTTCACAACTATTTGGTGAAGTACACTATTCTAGTTTTGAGCTTTCGCTATGCAGGTGTTTTATCTTCATCTCAAAACTTGAACTCGTTTTGGATAGATTTAATTAGGGTGACAAAGAGAGTATGGACTCTCTTTCACTTTTAAATGGCCGACCCTTCCCTTAGACGGAAGTGTGTTTAGGTTTTTAGTAATTTTGCTTAACACGTTATAGATCTATATATTTTATATCTCTCCGCCTTTATTAGGCCTCTTCGATTAACTTTCCATTTATTATAAACATATAAAGATAATTTTTATGTTTTGTTTATATGCGACCTTTCCTGATAGTAGGCGGTCCTAACTTGAAACCAAAGTTAATCAACGTTGAGCCCGTTATATCGTATTTAGCCTTTAAAGAATTTAAAACTTTTTAAATTTAATGTTTTATGAAAGAATTTCTTTAATAGTCTTCGTACTGTTTTCAAAGATGAACTAACGTTTAGTTTTTTATGCTACGCAGTTGTTGACGTTCAGGACGTTCAACATGCGCTCTATCGTTACGATAGAGAGAGAGTGTATCACGGTTTCACTTTGCAGTAAGAGTAAATCGATTCTGACGTTTTGTTCATTCTTTCTTAGCTTAAATGTTTTAAATTCTAATTTAAAGGAACTTTTTATTTGGAAAACCTTTCAGTTTTTTTCCTTTAGTCAAATGACATGTTTTTTTTGACGATATATAATTGGGCTCTTCTCTTAGGTGCGAAATCAATAGAGAAAGAGAGAGAGAGATAGAGACGGAGGGAGAGAGAGGAGAGAAAACGTTCCGTTCAAGCGGGTAACGTTTTTCTCGTGTTACTCTCGTCCCTAGTCGCTGTACGGGGAAGAAGGTAAAACGTTTCTAGGGTTTTATTCTTGTCCCCAGGCTATGTGCGGTGAGAGATTGTAAACGTAGTTTATTTGAACTAGTGTTTAGTCTCTTTCCCAGCCACTGATTTTTTTATCTTTATATATGTTTTCTGTTTTTTGCTAGTATTAATGAGCTGCATTATACGACTGATTTCGCAATTACTACCTTTTAATGAGGGTAGAAGTGCGTGTTTCAGGTAGAAATCAGTAAAAGTTTCGATTTCAGTGAAATAAGTGCAAAACAGAAAATCGAAGTGATAAAGTGATATGCGCAAAGTGTTACAGTGTTGCGTCCGAGGGTTCGTCTGTTCGTGCCTGTCGTTCACCTAGTCCGGGACCTCTTGCAAGCTCCCAAGCCCAGGGGAGAAGTAATGTCGAACAACTTATGGGTTCGTCAGGCCTTGATCAACGAACAGACGTTTCCCTCCGTGGTTTCGGGCGTATCTACCCAAGATCGCCCCACCCACACAAAGACGAGAGAGCCCATTTATTTCTCGTCTGCGGAAGAGGTTTCTCGTAAGAAACCATGGACCAAGGTCTCGCAGCTTATTAAGCGCAAGTCGGTCCCTTCCGCGCAAGTCCAACGGCCCAGTTGTAGCCACTGGGTCAGTTCGGACTCGCTGCAGTCTTCCGACGACTGCTCACCTCCTAAGAGAGGCAAAGCGGTACCGCATCAGGCAGTCACACCGTCTGTTGCCGCACCTGCTCCTGTAGACCCTAAGTGGTCTTTGCTGCAGACCATGCAGTCTCAGTTAACGTCATTGATGCGGGACTTTCGTGCGGAGAAGGTTGACACTGCACCAACCTCTAGCCTACAACCAACACGGTTGTGCGTCCTGTGGACGCTGAGGCGACCTTCTGCCGCACTCCAGCTGAGAGAGTCCCGCCACCCATGCGTTCCAGTGTACCCTGCCAGCCGCATGTTGACGTTCAGTAACGCACGGAACCTTCCGTTGACGTTCGCGAGGTACAACAACAGTCTAAGTTGTTTTGTTTTGACGCGGTGCGTCAACCTCCGCATTCTAGAGTTGTTTTGACTGCTCAGTATAGACAGTCAAAGCAGTCTCGAGTGAACACTGTATGTCCTCACGCACCTGTTGTGGTTGACAGTTCAGTTGTTGACAGTTCACAGACTGTCAAGCAGTTACATGACGTTGCCTTCTGGTCTGCTACTAATGCACCAGTGAGAGACTCACTGAGATAACCTAGCTTTTATCGGACAAGGTTCCTGTAGATGAGAAAGTGCTGTTCTCCCTCCTACTGATATTCCCTTGAGGACTCTGTCATTTGGAGAGGAGCCTTAAGCTGCTTAGCCTCCTATGGACTTTAATTAAATCATGATGATTTTTTAAGGATCTTCGTCCGGATCTTGTAACTGCTGCTCCTCGTTCGCCTAAACGTCAGAACTTACACTAGGCCTAGCTACTTCGAAGCCGTTGTTTTTAAGCTAGTGCTCTCTCGCTCTCCTAGAGAGCGTTACGTTGGCTAGGCGACTGGTTTTTGCACCAGGAGGAGTTTTAGGGATACAGCCTTTGATTTCCCTTCTTTTAAACTGGCTTATAGAGCGAGAGTCTGATAGGACACGAGAGAAGTTCTCGGCTTGGGAGTTCATGCCTCTGCCCAGATAGACTTCTCAATTCTGGTAGACTCGCCCTGGCGCCTAGCCAGGAGACGCTCCAAGTTGTTTACAGGTCAACTTCTCAACTTTTGTCGAGCCTTTGAAGTTTTGCTGTACTATTATGTCACACATAACAAGGCTTTCAGGGATGGTAAATGGTTCCGCCTCAGTCGCTAACCCCGTCTGTTGCCACACCTGCTCCCGTAGACCCTAAATGGGCTTTGCTGCAAGACATGCAGTCCAAGCTTGCATCCTTGATAGAGGACTTAAATGCGGAGAAGAACCTTCTGGCCAACAACCTTCCAACCGGTTGGTTGTGCGCCCTGTTGACGCTGAGGTAACCTACTCGCGTCTGCCAGTTGAGGTGGTTCCTCCTTCTGGCCAACAACCTTCCAACCGGTCGGTTGTGCGCCCTGTTGACGCTGAGGTAACCTACTCGCGTCTGCCAGTTGAGGTGGTTCCTCCACCGATGCGACCCAGTGTGGGTTGCCAGTCGCACGTTGACGTTAAGCGACGCTCGGAGGTGGTTGTTGACGTTCAGGACGTTCAACAACCAGCAGAGGTGACTTGTTGTGACGCAGTGCGTCAACCTCAGCAACCCGGTAGGGTGTTGACTGCACAACCCAGACAGTCTAGACAGTTTCGGGTTGACGCTGTACTTCCTCGCGCACCCATGGTTGTTGACAGTTCACAGACTGTGCAGCAGTCCCATGATATTGCGTCCGGCTCCGTCACGCATCCACCAGTGCGACCGGATTCAGCGAGTCAGACGTTGCCCACTCCGTTGCCGTTTCCTCATCAGTTTCGGATGAGGAACCCTCTGATGAGGACGTTGCTGAACAAGACGATCAGCCCCCAGCCCTGCTATCCATTCAGAAGATGCTGAAGAAGGAACGCTGCCCAGTCAGGCTGTGGATGAGTCTGGTAGGGACACTGTCATCCGTGGATCAATTTGTGTCACTAGGAAGACTACACCTCCGTCCTCTTCTATACCATCTAGCTTTTCACTGGAAAAAGGACAAGACGCTAGAAGCGGTCTCGATCCCGGTTTCCGGAAAGATAAAGTCTTGTCTGACTTGGTGAAAGGACTATATCAACCTTAGAGAGGGTCTTCCCCTGACTGTTCAGACTCCCAACCACGTTCTCTTCTCGGACGCATCGGACGTAGGCTGGGGTGCGACATTAGACGGTAGGGAATGCTCGGGATTATGGAACTCGAGTCAAAGGACAATGCATTTCAACTGCAAGGAGCTACTGGCAATACGTCTGACCTGGAAAAGCTTCAGGTCTCTCCTTCAAGGCAAAGTGGTGGAGGTGAACTCGGACAACACCACGGCTTTGGCGTACATCTCCAAGCAAGGAGGGACCTACTCTCTGACATTGTACGAGATCGCAAGGGACCTCCTCACCTGGTCAAAAGGTCTAGACATATCACTAGTAACGAGGTTCATCCAAGGCAACTTGAATGTCATGGCAGATTGTCTCAGTCGGAAGGGACAAATAATTCCAACAGAATGGACCCTCCACAAGGATGTATGCAAGAGACTTTGGGCCACCTGGGGCCAGCCAACCATAGATCTCTTCGCAACCTCGATGACCAAGAGGCTCCCAATATTTTGCTCACCAATCCCGGACCCAGCAGCAGTTCATATAGATGCCTTTCTACTAGATTGGTCACATCTAGATCTATATGCATTCCCTCCGTTCAAGATTGTCAACAAGGTACTGCAGAAGTTCGCCTCTCACGAAGGGACAAGGTTGACGCTAGTTGCTTCCCTCTGGCCCGCGAGAGAATGGTTCACCGAGGTACTTCGATGGCTAGTAGACGTTCCCAGAACACTTCCCCTAAGGGTGGACCTTCTACGTCAGCCACGCGTAAAGAAGGTACACCAAGGCCTCCACGCTCTTCGTCTGACTGCCTTCAGACTATCGAAAGACTCTCGAGAGCTAGAGGCTTTTCGAAGGAGGCAGCCAGAGCGATTGCTAGAGCAAGGAGAACATCCACCCTTAGAGTCTACCAATCGAAGTGGGAAATCTTCCGAAACTGGTGCAAGTCAGTATCCGTATCCTCGACCAGTACCTCTGTAACTCAAATAGCTGACTTCCTCTTATATCTGAGGAAAGAACGATCTCTTTCAGCTCCCACTATCAAGGGTTACAGAAGCATGTTGGCATCAGTCTTCCGTCACAGAGGCTTAGATCTTTCCAACAATAAAGATCTACAGGACCTCCTTAAGTCTTTTGAGACCACGAAGGAGCGTCGTTTGGTTACACCTGGTTGGAATTTAGACGTGGTACTAAGATTCCTTATGTCAGACAGGTTCGAACCGCTACAATCAGCCTCCCTGAAAGATCTCACCTTAAAGACTCTTTTCCTGGTATGCTTAGCCACAGCTAAAAGAGTCAGTGAGATTCATGCCTTCAGCAAGAACATCGGATTCTCATCCGAAACGGCTACATGTTCTACAACTTGGTTTTCTAGCCAAACACGAGCTGCCTTCTCGGCCTTGGCCAATATCGTTCGATATTCCAAACTTATCGTATGGTTGGAAATGAACTAGAAAGAGTCTTATGTCCTGTAAGAGCTCTTAAGTTCTATTTAAAAACCTTTACGAGGCCCGTCTGAAGCTTTATGGTGTTCAGTTAAGAATCCATCTTTGCCTATGTCAAAGAATGCTCTATCCTATTTTATCAGACTGTTAATACGAGAAGCTCATTCCCATCTGAATGAGGAAGACCAAGCTTTGCTGAAGGTAAGGACACACGAAGTTAGAGCTGTCGCAACTTCCGTGGCCTTTAAACAAAATAGATCTCTGCAAAGTATAATCGACGCAATCTATTGGAAAAGCAAATCAGTGTTCGCGTCTTTTTATCTTAAGAATGTCCAGTCTCTTTACGAGAACTGCTACACTCTGGGACCATTCGTAGCAACGAGTGCAGTAGTGGGTGAGGGCTCAACCACTACAATTCCCTAATTCCATAACCTTTTTAATCTTTCTCTTGAAATGTTTTATTATTGTTTTTGGGTTGTCCGGAAGGCTAAGAAGCCTTTCGCATCCTACTTGATTTGGCGGGTGGTCAAAGTCATTTCTTGAGAAGCGCCTAGATTAGAGGTTTTGATGAGGTCCTGTTGTATGGGTTGCAACCCTTGATACTTCAGATCCTAGGGGTCGCTCAGCATCCTAAGAGGATCGCGAGGCTCCGTAAGGAAGACGTACTTAAAAAGGCAGAGTAATTGTTCAAGTCGACTTCCTTACCAGGTACTTATTTATTTTATGTTTGTTATTTTGAATAACTGCTAAAATGAAATACAAAATACTTAGCTCATAATAATGTAAACATGTAATGCTGGTCTCTACCCACCCCCCTGGGTGTGAATCAGCTTATATGATCACCCACTAAGTTTAATATTGAAAAATGTTATTTTTATTAATAAAATAAATTTTTGAATATACTTACCCTGTGATCATATATTAAAGGACCCTCCCTTCCTCCCCAATAGAGACCCAGTGGACCGAGGAGAAAATTGGTTCTTTGTTTACTTGGAGTACTAAGTACCTGCTCGACAGATGGCGCTGTTGATGTACACCCCCACCTGCATAGCGATCGCTGGCGTATTTTGACCGTAGGTTTTTCTGTCGAGCAACAGAGTTGCAGCTTATATGATCACCGGGTAAGTATATTCAAAAATTTATTTTATTAATAAAAATAACATATTTACACAAAGTGGAGAATAATTGGTATATCTTCATCACAAAATCTCACGGGTAGTTTTTGATATTGTTAGTCACATGCCACGACTATTAAATGCACTTAATCAAATAAAAGCAATAATGCACAAGGTTTTTCGTATTAGTAAAATGGATACTAACAACATTTCTGCTTTAGGTTTCATTCAGCATCTAGGTATCAAAAATACATGCTCATATAATTGGGTTCAAGCTGATCTTACCTCGAGACAGTTGCCACTTTCCAAATCTCAGACTGGGAGAACCTGTTATCGAGACATCCAACACTGAAATTCAAGGGACTGAGCACAAAAGTAAGAAAATCATCATTGCTTTAGATAAAGGGGTGAGGCACAAAACTTATATGAATCCACAATTTCTAAACTATTTGGAATAAAGGACTTAATATAAAAATAATGATTCTGCCATATTTTACCTTCATGGTTAAAGCCTTTGAACATTACTAGTTTGACCTACATTATTATATTTTAATTTTGTTACTGGAAAATATGTTTACATTTTACAAATGTTGGGTTTTTTTTTATTTTTTTATTGTATATTGAAGTCAGAAGCAGTATATAAAATCAATTTGATATGTAGGGCTATTGTTCAGTACTGTTCATTTTGCTTGTTAGATATTTTAAGTAAAAAGGTTTGTAATTAGGTGACTGGTGGACTTTATTCCGTAGATTTTAAGGTTCCAGAGAAGCACATTATCACTTAATGCAAAAGTAGAACTATAAATTGTTAAAAAGTTGCTCTACAGAGCCACATAGAGAGTCAAATGTTGGCAAAAGAAAACTAGGCACCCTTAAGTAATGTAGGTTATTGTATTTTGGCACTGAAACACAGGCATAAAAGTTTTTTAAATTTACAAAGTGTTGTCATCTAAAGCCAAGTTAGTACTAGTTTGATATTGGTATGCAGATTTGTGTAACAATTTTCAGGTTTCTACATAATTTTGAAGCATTTGACACTCGTGGGCTTGATGTTTTCACATAATTGTAATGTTTGATGCACCTCAACTCAATAGAATTTCACAGTACTAACATAGTTTTGATTACCCTACAGATTATGAAAAGTAAAATTTCTGTAATAGTCAGGGAAGATATAATACCAAAATCAAACCATTGATCTCTAGTCTTGGGTAGTGCCATAGCTTCTGTACCATGGTCTTCTACTGTCTTAGGGTAGAGTTCTCTTGCTTGAGGTTACTCTCGGGTACACTATTGTATCTTATTCTATTTCTTTTTGAAGATTTTATAGTTTATATATGAAGTATTTTATTTTTATTGTTCATTACTTGAAGTTTTAAATATTTAACTTAGCCGGTGAATATATAATAGCTGCTGCTCCAGCGGCTCGACAGAAAACACACACAAAAACTCGCGAGCGATCGCTATGAAGGTTGCGGGTGTGCCCACCAGCGCCAACTATCGGCCAGATACCGCATATACATGTAAACAGACCCAATTTTTTCTCTGTCGGCCTTAACGACAAGACGTATCAATACTCGCTGTATAACCTGGAGTTTTCTCAACATATTTGGTGAAGTACTTCCTTTTGGTTTGAGCTTTCGCAGTGCAGGTGTTTTATCTTCAACTTAAATCTTGAACTCGTTTTTGGATAGATTTAATTTTTGATGACTTTGGATTGTTTTTTGGACTTTCTTTGACTTTTAAATGGCCGACCCTTCCCTTAGTAAGGAAGTGTGTTTTAGGCTTTTAGCAATTATCTTATCACGTTATAAATTAATTATAGATTTTCCTCTATATATTTTATATCTCAACCGCCTTTATTAGGCCTCTTCGATTAGCTTTCCATTTATAATAAACATCAAGATAAATTTTAATGATTTGTTTATATGCGACCTTTCCTGAGAGTAGGCGGTCCTAACTTGGAAACCGAAGTTAAACAACGTTGAGCCCTTTCAATCGTAAATAACTTTTACAGAGCAAATGATTTAAAACTTATTAAATGAATAATTTTTAGTAGATATTTTATGAAAGATTTTCTTTGAATAGTCTTCGTACTGTTTCAAAGATGAACTAACGTTTAGTTTATTTATGCTACGCAGTTTGCGCTCTATCGTTACGATAGAGAGAGAGAGTATCACGGTTTCACTTTGCAGAAAGAGTAAATCGATTCTGACGTTTTGTTCATTCTTCTTTCAAAGCTTAAATGTTTTAAATACTATTTTAAAGGAACTTTTTAATTGAAAAACCTTTCAGTTTTTTCCTTTGGTCAAATAACCTGTTTATTGACGAAAGGTAAGTGGGCTCTTCTCTTCGGTGCGAAATCAAGAGAGAGAGAGAGAGAGAGATAGAGATGGAGAGAGAGGAGAGAGAACGTTCCGGTCTTTATTCTCGTCCCAAGCGAGTAACGTTGTTCTCGAGTCAGTTTTTTACTCTCGTCCCTAGTCTCTGTACGGGGAGAAAGGATAAAACGTTTTTAGTTTTTATTCTCGTCCCAAGGCACTGTACGGTGAGAGATTGAAAACGTAGTTTTGAATGAACTAGTGTTTAGTCTCCTTCCCAGCCACTGATCTTTTTATCTTAAAATATGTTTACTGTTTTTTGCTTGTATTAATGTGCTTACATTATACGACTGATTTCGCAATTATAACCTTTTGATGAGGGTAGAATTGCGTGCTTCAGGTAGAAATCAGTTTTATTCATACCTAATGTGAATTGTTAAAAAATTCGATTTCAGTGAAATAAGTGCAAAACAGAAAATCGTAGTGATAAAGTGATAATTGCGCAAAGTGTTATCAGTGTTGCGACCGAGGGTTCGTCTGTTCGTGCCTGTCGTTCGCCTAGTCCGAGACCTCTTGCAAGCTCCCAAGCCCAGGGGAGAAGTAATGTCGTACGACTTATGGGTTCGAGAGGACTTGATCAGCGAACAGACGTTCCCTCTATGGTTTCAGGCGTGTCTCATCAACACCGCCCCTACCATAAGACGAGCGAGACGATTTTCTCCTCGTCATCCGAAGGCTTTTCGCATAAGAAACCGTGGAACAAGGTTTCGAGGCCCTTTAAGCGAAAGTCAGTCCTTTCAGGACAGGTCCAGCGTCCTGGTTTTAACTATTAGGACAGCTCTGACCCTATGCAGTCATCGGAAGACTGCTCGCCGCCTAAACAAAAGCGTAACACAGGCTCCGAGAGTCTTTTTGTAGGCAAGGTTTTGCAGTCACAGACGTTACCCTCGTCTCTTACCGCAACCATTCCCGTTGATCCTAAATGGGTTGTACGGCAAGACATGCAGAATAAGCTTGCCTCTTTTATGGAGGACTATTCTGCTGAGCAGGTTCACGATGATCCTCGCCGCTTAGCTGATCGAGATCCTGGCCGTCAGCCGCCCAAACGAACCTTTGCTCGTCCTGTTGACGTTGACGTTACAAAGTCACGTCAGTCACGTTTTTTAGAGCCTCACTCGATGCAGTCCAGTGTTGACTTTCAGCCGCTTGTGGACGTTCAGCCGCTGCCGCATGCTCTTGTTGACGTTCAGGACGTTCACCAACCAGCGAAGTTGACTTGTTTTGACGTTGAGCATCAAGCACCGCAGTCAAGAGTTATTTTGACTGCTCAGTCTAGGCAGTCAAGGCAGTCTCGAGTTGACGTCGAGCGTCCTCCCGCACCTGTTGGTTGTTGCTGGTCAGTCCTTTAAGCAGTTACATGACATAGCGTCCTTGACTGCTACTGTTGCTCCTTTGCGTGTGGACTTTGTTTGTCAAGCATTGCCACCACGGCAGGTCTCTCCCTTGCTTGAGACTCGGCTATTGTCGGACAAGGTTCCTTCAGATGAGGAAGTTGCTGTTCCCCCTCCTACTGATATTCCCTTGAGGACTCTGTCAGACGGAGAGGAGCCTAAAGCTGCTCAGCCCTCTATGGACTTTAAATAAATCATGCTGATTTTTAAGGATCTTTGTCCGGATCTTTTTGTAACTGCTGCTCCTCGTTCGCCTAAACGTCAGAGTTTACACTAGGCCTAGCTACTTCGAAGCCGTTGTTTTATAAGCTAGTGCTTTACGTTTGCTAGGCGACTGGTTAATCACCAGGAGGAGTTTGGGGGAGACAGCCTTTGCTTTCCCTACTTTTAAGCTGGCTTATAGAGCGAGAGTCTGATATGACACGGGAGAAGTTCTCGGCTTGGGAGTTCCTGCCTCTGCCCAGATAGACTTCTCAAACCTCATAGACTCTCCCTGGCGCCTGGCCATGAGACGCTCCAAGATTTTATGGTCGACTTCAGAGCTAGACCATCTCCTGTTAGGAGTTTTTTCGAGCATTTGAAGTTTTGCTGTACAATTATGTCATGCATAAACAAGGCTTTCAGGGATGGCTCCAATGATCTGACAGCCACGTTCTCTGCAGGAACAAGTCCCTCAGGGATGGCTCCAATGATCTGGCAGCCATGTTCACTGCAGGAGTACGTAAGAGACAAGTGCGCTCAATGTGTTCATTGTCAAGACAAACTTCACGATGAAGTCTACCAGGCTGTCTTGACAGCATTAATGGAAGGCGACTGGATGGTCTCTCTTGACCTTCAGGAGGCATACTTCCACATTCCTATACACCCGGATTCCCAACCGTTTCTGAGGTTTGTTTACAGGAATGTGGGGTACCAGTTTCGAGCCCTGTGCTTTGGCCTCAGTCCTGCTCCTCTCGTGTTTACGAGGCTCATGAGGAATGTGGCAAAATCCCTCCATCTATCGGGGATCCGAGCCTCCCTGTACTTGGACGACTGGCTTCTCAGAGCATCGTCCAGTCTTCGCTGTCTGCAGGATCTACATTGGACGTTGAGTCTGGCCAGGGTGTTGGGACTTTTGGTCAACCTAAAAGTCCCAACTGATCCCATCCCAGATTATTCTATATTTGGGGATGGAGATTCGCAGTCCAGTTTTTTCGGGCTTTTCCGTCTGCCACCGAATAGAACAAGCCCTGCTCGAAGTCCAACTAATGCTGAAAAGAAAACGTTTGTTCAGTCAGGAGTTGGAACAGTCTCGTAGGGACTCTCTCATCCCTGGAGCAGTTTGTCTCACTAGGGAGACTACACCTTCTGCCTCTCCGGTTCCATCTAGCCTCTCACTGGAACTAGGACAAGACGTTAGAGACGGTATCATTCCCAGTCTCCGAACCAGTAAAGGCATGCCTGAAATGGTGGGACAGCAATATCAGTCTGAGAGAGGGACTATCCCTAGCAGTCAAGAACCCAAACCACGTGTTGTTCTCAGACGCGTCGGATTTGGGTTGGGGTGCGACCCTGGACGGTCGGGAATGCTCGGGTCTGTGGACCTCAAGTCAGAAGAGCATGCACATCAACGACAAGGAGCTATTAGCAGTCCACTTGGCCTTGATGATATTCGAAAGCTTCTTCGAAACTAAGTGGTAGAGGTCAACTCAGACAACACCACAGCTTTGGCGTACATCTCCAAGCAAGGAGGCACACACTCCTTCACGCTGCTCGAGATCGCAAGGGACCTTCTCTTATGGTCAAGAAATCGAGGCATCTCCCTGTTGACGAGATTCATCCAGGGGGACTTGAACTTCTTAGCAGACTGTCTCAGTCGGAGGGGTCAGGTGATACCCACGGAATGGACCCTCCACAAGGACGTGGGCAAGAGTCTTTGGGCTACTTGGGGTCAACCCACCATAGACCTCTTTGCCTCCTCGTTGACCAAAAGGTTACCAATCTATTGCTCTCCAGTCCTAGATACAGAAGCAATCCACATAGACGCGTTTCTACTGGATTGGTCTCTTCTGGACTTATATGCATTCCCACCATTCAAGATAGTCAACAAGGTACTGCAGAAGTTCGCCTCTCACGAAGGGACAAGGTTGACGTTGGTTGCTACCCTCTGGCCCGCGAGAGAGTGGTTCACCGAGGTACTTCAATGGCTGGTAGACTTTCCAAGAAGTCTTCCTCTAAGGGTAGATCTGTTACGTCAGCCCCACGTAAAGAATGTCCATCAAAGCCTCCCCGCTCTTCGTCTGACTTCCTTCAGACTATCGAAAGACTCTCAAGAGCTCGAGGCTTTTCGAAGGAGGCAGCCAGTGCGATTGCAAGAGCGAGGAGAGCTTCTACCATTAGAGTATACCAGTCGAAGTGGGAAGTCTTTCGAGACTGGTGCAAGTCAGCATCTGTGTCCTCGTCCAGTACCTCTGTAGCCCAAATCGCAGATTTTCTTTTACATCTGAGAAAGGTTCGCTCCCTTTCAGCTCCCACGATTAAGGGCTACAGGTGCATGTTGGCTTCGGTCTTTCGACATAGAGGCTTAGATCTTTCCAACAATAAAGATCTCCAAGATCTCCTTAAGTCTTTCGAGACCTCTAAGGAACGTCGTTTGGCAACTCCTGGATGGAACTTAGACGTGGTCCTAAGGTTCCTCATGTCAGACAGGTTTGAGCCATTACATTCAGCCTCCCTGAAGGATCTCACCCTCAAGACACTTTTCCTAGTGTGCTTGGCTTCGGCTAAAAGGGTCAGTGAACTTCATGCCTTCAGTAAGAACATCGGCTTTTCTACAGAAAAAGCCACTTGTTCACTTCAACTTGGTTTCCTGGCCAAAAATGAACTGCCTTCTCGTCCTTGGCCTAAATCTTTTGATATTCCTTGCTTATCAGAGATCGTAGGCAACGAACTGGAAAGAGTATTATGTCCTGTTAGAGGTAAATCTGAGGCATTATGGTGCTCAGTTAAGAAACCATCATTGCCTATGTCAAAGAATGCTTTGTCATATTTTATCAGATTTTTAATACGAGAAGCTCATTCTCACTTGAATGAGAAAGACCGATGTTTGCTTAAGGTTAAGACGCACGAAGTTAGAGCTATAGCAACCTCCGTGGCCTTCAAGCAAAATAAATCTCTGCAAAGTATTATGGACGCGACTTTTTGGAGAAGCAAGTCAGTGTTCGCGTCATTTTACTTGAAAGATGTCCAGACTCTTTACGAGGACTGCTACACACTGGGTCCATTCGTTGCAGCAAGTGCAGTAGTGGGTGAGGGTTCTACCACTACATTACCCTAATTCCAATATCCTTTTTAATCTGTCTCTTGAAATGTTTTTAATATTGTTTTTTGGGTTGTACGGAAGGCTAAGAAGCCTTTCGCATCCTGGTTGATTTGGCGGGTGGTCAAAGTCATTTCTTGAGAGCGCCCAGATTAGGGGTTTGATGAGGTCCTGTTGTATGGGTTGCAGCCCTTAATACTTCAGCTCCTGGGAATCTTTCAGCATCCTAAGAGGATCGCTGGGCTTCGTGAGGAAGACAGACTAATAAGGCAGAGTAATCGTCTAAGTCAACTTCCTTACCAGGTACCTTTATATATTTGGGTTTTGTTATGATATAACTGTCAAAAACTCTAAGCATATACGCTGTAAAATTAATTAACTCTGGTCTCTACCCACCACCATGGGTGTGAATCAGCTATTATATATTCACCGGCTAAGTTAAATATTTAAAAATGATATTTTAATTATAAAATAAATTTTTGAATATACTTACCCGGTGAATATATAAATTAAAGGCCCCCCCTTCCTCCCCGATAGAGACCCAGCGGGATGAGAAAAATTGGGTCTGTTTACATGTATATGCGGTATCTGGCCGATAGTTGGCGCTGGTGGGCACACCCGCAACCTTCATAGCGATCGCTCGCGAGTTTTTGTGTGTTTTCTGTCGAGCCGCTGGAGCAGCAGCTATTATATATTCACCGGGTAAGTATATTCAAAAATTTATTTTATAATTAAAATATCATTTTATTAATTTCCTTTCCTCACTAGGCTATTTTCCCTATTGGAGACATAGGGCTTATAGCATGCTGCTTTTCCAACTAGAGTTGTAGCCGCAACTTCATGTTATTTTACATGCTTTTATTTCTTTTAACACTTCATTATGAATTGTTCCTTTGCAATAAACAAACCTTTATCCTTTAATAGGAAGGTCTTTTAGAATTGTTTAACAAGGGGTCTAATGACAGGTGGAGGGACTGGGTGAGAAGCCCCGTCCCCCACCAGCCAGACAAGCCTCACTTACCTTTCGGTCGCAAGTGAGTACGCATGTATTGCTTACTCCCTGATTGAACTTTCTAATTTTCTTTTTCTTTCAAGAAGTGAATATTGGTTGTTAGTGTTAATGGATATAAAGCAAAAGATATGTACTTGCTGGGTAAAGGATTGACATTGCAATTGGTTTATGAGTAAACTGACTGTAGATCTACACTCTCTCTCTCTCTGCATCTTGTAGTGTGCATCATTGTTTGCAATTACCCTCGTGTACCAAGTGCAGTCTATGGCCTGCTGTGTAGTGACAGGTGTATGCTCTAAGGGTAGTGAAGAGAGCCAAGCCTTTACTGGTGTCTGTCTTAACAATGACAAAGAAAACACCAAAGAAGTCTTTTGCTGCATCCGTCTCCTCAGTGGTTGCATCGGCTTCCACTGACCCTGGTTCAATCTTTGGGGGAGTTTGCGTCAGGAGCAAGGAGCCCTCGGATCTGCATTGGCTGGCTTTTCATGATTTGGTGGTGTGTCGGGTTCCCCCTTTGTTTGCTGCACCCCTTCAGAAACTGGAAGCTCATGGCCTGTCTTCGTTCAGACTGCTGACAAAGAGTTTGACCTAAGGAAGTTTTGGACCTGTCATTCAGATAGACCCTCTATGATATTGTTGAGGGAGCTGGTAGCTAAAACTACCTCATCCCCAGTTCCTTCAGTGCTGGTATCTCCTATGGTGGTGCCAGATACCCGACTGTGAAACTGAGATTTAGTATAGACTACACCCCCCCCCCCATCACCTTGGAGCACTCCACTCACCTGCATTCGTTGACGTGGACACAGTATCGGATAGTAGAGCTCAGTCTTACATATGGTCCCTCCATCAGTTCTTATCGCATGGGTTTTCCCTGAGACAATCTTTATCAGTATCACTAAAATTGCAAGCAGCCAACAAGTCCCAAATCAAAATCGACGATGCCTTTTTGGTATCCTCAAAGGACATGACAATCGGGATAACGTCAAATCATGCCGTGCAATGATATACGTTAGTAGTGATATCCACCAGTTCTACCTATCACATGAATCCCTCCTTACCCTCAAAATCCTACCTCATAACTTCCCGACCATTGGTGGTGCTAAATATCAACAACCCAGCAACACTAAACTATGAATGTCAGTCAGCACAATCAGGACAGTGAACAAAGGATGCAGAAGGGAACTAAGGGAAATGAGAAAGCAACCAGCTGCACTCCCATTCCCCTGTACTGTTAAGAAAAACGTAAAGATGAGGGATTGGCTGATTAACGGGCTACATCATCAACATTCAACACATGCCTCCCCAGCCCCATACCAGTTATGGATGGTCATCCAGTGGAAACACACTAGAAGAGGGAGCCGTTCCTTGAACCTACCACACTGCCGCACCTATTCCTGTACATTGGCAAGAGAAAATGCACAATGACCTATGGTGAGTCTGCAACATGGTGCCACAGGATGGTAGTCGCATGAAAACATGATGGTACCCCACGCAGGACAGTGGACCTTTCCCCATTGAAAAAATTCTATAAGCGAGAAACATTTGCAGCAGTCACCCTTCCGTGTAGCACGACGCATACCAGAAAATGTGTGGAAAAGTTACAGATACTTGGAATGGATACCACTGCTCATCTGCGGGAATCTGACCAGCATCTGACTATGTCTATTATTCCAGTTGGCAGATGGCACTACAGTAGAGCCACACAAGGATTTCTCTTCTCCAGCGACGGCAACTACCGACGATGGCTATAACAGATGATTTCATGCAATCCTGTTCAGCGTAAAAAAAATATGTGTTGATGACACTATCATTTACTATCAGAACCTAGAGGACCACTGGTGGCACACCATAGACTTCTTGAAGACTGTTGGAGACGCCTGAATTGTACTGACCCCAGACACATTTCTGTGTGCGGTGCGTGAACCTGATTTTGCTGGTTTCCGCATAATTGACGTATCCAAGTTCCTTGACAACATCAGAGTTTCCTAATCCAAACCAATATTCGAAGCTGGTTTGGTCTAGCAAATCAAGTCACTAACTACAGTATGACCAACTGAGAGACTTCATGACCGTTCAAACCATTCCTCAGCCCAAAATATAAGTTCTTCTCGATCCCCATATTTGAAGAGGCATTCCAAGCCTTGAAAGGTACCATCATCGATGCAATAAAATTGCATCTGCCCCTCAGAGACTCTGGATTGTTGCACAGCAGATGGCGCTTTATCCTTGCAGGCTCCTGTTTCCTTTCTAGAGCGGAATCAAGATACGCAGCAATTGAAGGAGAAGCGCTCGCAGTTGTCTGGAGTCTGGAACAAACACAGTACTTTACCCATGGTTGAAATAATTTGATAGTGGTGACAGACCACAAATCGCTGGTGAAGATTTTTAGTGACGACACCCTTGATGAGATCACAAACACAACTTTTTAGCCTGAACTAACAAACACTGCCATGGCACTTAAGGATCATGCATATGCCTGGGTAATCAAATTTGGCTGCAGACGCAACATCCCACCTTCCCTCACCATCAGCCCACATAGATGCCTTGAGCACTGGCGGCCAAATGGAACATGCACTTACCACCGCCATACAAGGGGAAGATGCTGAAGTCATGTCACTCCCATGGTCACACATTGTTGGAGAAATTGAAGGATCACCACATGCAGGCTCTTGTTCAGACAAAGAAGGATGGCTTCCTAGACACTGACACTGACAAAGAGCTGTCACATGCTGTCCCTTCCTGGCAATACCAGGATGCATGGTACATATCAGATGGAGCCATCCTCTACCAAGATAGAGTTGTCGTTCCACCCTCACTTCGCCATAAAGTTTTAAACAGCCTCCATTCAGCCCACCAAGGAGTCTCCCAGAGGGAACTATGTGTTTGGCTCATTGTGTTTTAGCTTGGTATGACTGCAGATATTCATGCCATACATGCAGGGTCCGCAGACTGCAACCTTAATGCGCCTTCACTGTCCCCTCTCCCAGCAACATTAACAAGGCCCCCATCAATTCCATTTGAGTCCATTTTTGCTGATTACTTTGAATTTGTGGGTCAGAAATACCTGGTGATAGGGGACCACCTGTCAGGTTGGTCGAAGGTGTTTGTATGCCCACCAGGTTCCTCACGCACAGGTACTACAGGTCTCATTGGATTCCTCCGCTCCTTCTTTGCAATGTTTGGTGCCCCGGAAGAGCTCTCTAGTGACGGTGGTCCAGAGTTTTCAACCAACGCCTTTCAAGATATCCTCACACCAGGTGGGAGTCAAACACCGTGTGTCATCACCATACCACCCATTATCAAATGGCAGGGCGGAAGTTACGGTAAAAAGTACATAGACTTCTGAGATCCAACATCGGACCAACTGGAAAACTGAATAATGACCACTTTCTACAAGCCCTACTACATCTGAGAAACACACCATACCCTAACTGAGATATCTCTCCTGCCCAAATTATCTTATGAAAACCCATTGTACTCGCTAGCTTTTTTCACAAGAGGCACAATCAACACCCCTGCGATGGTGCAACCACGAACTAGTCATTTATCATCCAGACGTGTTGCAGTTCCTACATTACACTCCCCAGCATCTGTCTCACACCCTCGTTGCATAACCAGGAAACCAAGATTGCAGGTGTTTGATGACAGGGTAATGGAATAGTTAAGCTCGTAACTGTGATTCTACGAGATGAAGAGTTATGCTATGGTAGCACTGCAGAGGTAAGGAGTTGGTAAGACTGAACGGGGAAAGCATTGTATACATGAAGCCCAAGGCAAGCTTCTTTCCTGCTCATCTCTCACCTACTGCTCACTCCAAAGGTAGGTTTAGTAAACTATGTACAACTGGTATTAAGGTATCAGGGATCATCTTAAATCCATCAATATACTGTATATCCAGCCTTCCATATTTAATATGTATGAGTGAGGGTGTATATCATATGGGTACGGTTATCCATGTGCAGTACACATTTCAGGACCATTACTGCCCTTGTTTTATATAATCTCTTTAATAATTGCCAGGATAACACCCAAATTATAATTAATCTTTATGTATATTTGTTCAAGGCCTATGTATACCATTGTCTATTATTAGGTCCCATTAATCTATCACTTATCTCATTTATTTTATAGTGTCAGTTCCTAATTACCGTTATGCTTTGCAGATACTGCCACCGACATTGTCAATAAACATGATTGTAAATTGATGATGAGTTTTCTTCACAAAGAGTCTGGGCCAGAGAGTCGACCACGGCCCCATGCCCTTGAAGCACAGGGCCCAAGGTCTGCCACCCCATATTCATTGCCTACCAAAGCGCTCTAGGACTGACGTCCCATGTCCAGGAAGGAAGGGAGAAGGCAATTGTTAGAGCTTCTTCATTAATCTTGGAATAGACTATGTACAGAACCGTCCACTTCTGTCCTGGCTGAGGCCATCCGACAGACCCTGGCTACAAGTTTGGCCCCCTCTTTGATACTAGGACCAAGCCCCTGCCCCAGGGGCTGTGGCTTGGTCCACCACAGAACCACATGGGTACCATTCACCCTTCCCAAAAGAGGTGGGGTCCCAGAGAGCCCTGTCCCTGCAAGTATGGCGAGCCTTCCTAGACTTTTTTGACGTCTTCCTCTTTTTCAGCTGAGAAGAGTTGGAATCAGAGTCAGAGGAAGCTGAGGACAAAAAAAACATGCAAGCTTCTTCCTCTACGTGGCTCTCGCTCTGCTAGCAGAATGGGCAACGACCTCATGGGTTGCTCCCACAGGAGCTGAAACACTGGGGTGCACTGTCACAGGGGAAGGGGAAGGCACACTCACAAGGCCCGCGACCCATTAACGAGATGGGTGGAAGGCACAATCACTGACACACAGGAAGGAGGAACAGATCCCAGAACCTCTGGCACATGGTGAACGGCAATGAACACTGGAAGAAGCGCGTAGCACTGGCACAGGGTCTGGGATCGGGGTCACACCAGGGACAGGGGAACACACTTAACTTTTACCTTTGTCCTTACCTTTCTTACTGATCTTTACCTTTGCCCTTACCTTTCTTACTGATCTTTACCTTTGCCCTTACCTTTCTTACTAGGCTCAGGGGCCATTGCCTCCAATCTTGCCCCCTTGCCGGCTGGAGCGGGGACAACTAACCACTGAAAGTCCTGCCACTGGTCGATCAATCATACCTGTCACCACATGATCACATACCTGCACAGTGGGTACCGGATGAGGTGCAGCCTTAGCTACCATCGCTCTTAAAACAGTCATGAAGGGCCTACCTGAAAGACCTAAGGAAGCCCCAGCTTTCCTTAGATCAAACGATCAAACTTGTTGTCAACTGCAATGAAGATCCTTTTAGTCTTCAAAGGGAAGCAGTGAACACTTGGTTCCCAGCTCATCAAGAAAGCCTGAAAAGGAGGTCAGTGTTGATCAACACTCTCCTGACCCCCATGGCATACTCCCCGGGGACTAATACAGTGGCTAAGTGCAAGGGTGGCAGCAGCAGATATACCCCCTAAATTGATTATTGCTAAGTGTATGTTGCTAACTCTTGGGAGTTCATAAAATGGTCCTTCTTTATTTCATTCTTCTGTTTGAATGCCTTGGGAATGGATGAATGGGATCAGTAACTGTTATAGGTTTATTATGAAATCAATGTATTTTATTAATAGTTATAATATATATTAAAGCAATTGCTGTCCAGTTACTCAAATGTAAGATTCTCTAGCTTTCTCTTCTTAGATATTTGTTCCTCACTATTTATGGAAGATGTACTTTGAATTTTAGCATCAGTGACAGACGTTTCATCTTCAATCAGGTCACGTATTCCTCCAGCTGTCACCTAAAAATAAATATGATTATCATTTTCCATCCATAAGTATAACTTTATTACATAATCTTAATAAGTATTGTAAACATGGAAAAGTAAAGGAGAGCAGATGTATTAAAAAGCAAAATTACCCTTTTCAAAGGTTAAAAAATAAAAATCTTAATGTAAAATTCCACCTACACCAATCACCTATCTTTAAATCGCAAGTGGCCAATAATGGATTGGCAAAATAAGTACCAAATACCTGCTCTAGTAACATGATAAACAGGTGGCAAGAGCTCATTCTACAAGGGATGAATTCCACAACTCGCCTGAGAAATTAGAGGAGTTGGTGGTAGTATAACACCTCCAGTAAAAAAATAATAGCTTTAGATAAAATTGCCTTTTTTTCCAAACAGGCTGTATCTTAAGAAAACCTTTATTCTTTGTCTCAATTCAAGAGTATTTCTTTTATAAATGCAACGGATGTAGAGTAAATAAAATTAAATTTAGCATCCGTAATGACTTGTGCATGTAATATCTATTAACCCTTTCAGGATCTGCCAGTTTATGTAACAAAGTGCACTGATGAATCTTATATTTATTTCACAGAAATATTCAATAAAAATTGTGGCGTCTTCCAAGGAAAATTAGATTTGTGTCCAAGTGAGGGCAGGTGCTGGGTCTAATTGAAAATGTTTACAGAAAATGGATAGCAGCAGTGCATGCATAGGACTGGCCAAGCAAACTTTCAGTACCTAGGGAGCATTCATCCTTTTTGTAAGTGTCAGAAACTGTCATACTAAATTTTCTTATAGCAAACTGACGGCGGTTAGGAAATGTTATCTCATTCTTCATTCCCAACATGTGATTTCTACAAAATTCCCATATAAAATAAAGCACTATAAAATAATTATATCTTTTATAATTTAAAAATTATCTTAGGGTTTTTGAATGATTTTCACATTTTCTTCTTTTTAAAATACTTTTAACCATTGCAAAATTTACTTACACCATGTAAAAGTTCAATTATTCCTCGATGTAATGCAAAAAACCAGAAGTTCTTATCTCTTATAGTTTGGCCGTACCGAGGTGCAGAAAAATGTTTATGCGGTTGTGTGTATTTTCCCCAGGCGAAAAGTCATCGCATAATAACAATGTAAATAACAGCAAAAAAAAAAATAAAAGTAAAGGCAAAAATTTGCTGAAAAGCTCATGCCAAGCGGGTTTCAAAAAATGCTCTACCATCAATTTCCCGGATCCTTCAGCAGATGGTAAACGTGAAGCATTGGTTACCTCCACACATCAAATATCGAACTCCCATACCAAGATCTAACCATTTATCCCACCCTACCCCTAAGAGAAAAACATTGTGTTTGTTCGGTCACTAAATACAAACCCACACTATTTACAGGGTATAAATTTGACTTTCAGCAAGGGTTAACCACCCACCTGCTAGTTAGATGGGAAGTGAGGGGCTAGTAACTACCCCTCTCACTCACACATCTGGGCGGTGAACCTTACTTTACTTTTGGCTTGGGTAGAGAGACATCTCTCTTCCTGCTCCAACTTACAGGACATTTGACTTATATTTTCTGAATCTTGTTTCATTTTATAAATAAGGAAACATTCTTAATGTTTTTATATATATTTTAAGCTTTTCTTTACAGTGAATGTTGTTTGTGTGACGGCATAGTGTGGCAGATTCTCAAGAGCAAGGAACCTTCTATGATCTTTCCTCCTTGAACGATGGGCCACCCGTAGGCTGGGGGTCTTCAGAGTGAGTCGGCCGTCGCCGCAAGGGAGTCATCATTGTTTGGATACTACTTCTCCGTTCAGGTGTTAACGTCGTGCCCCACCCACGTGTTCTTGGATGAAATCTGCTTGCGGCCTTCACAGAGCTTGACTTCAGTCTTGCTCTTTCTCACTGACAATGCCGCTCTCTCTACCTGGGCAGCCGGCAGATCCTCTGCAGGGGGAACACCTTTCCCGTTAGTGGGTTAGGTTGCACTTCTGAATGGTTTTTCTTCATTAATTAAGTTGAAATAATAACTTTGTTCATTAAAGTTGAAATAATAACTTTGTTCATTAATTAAGATGAAATAATAACTGTTGGAGGGCTGATTGGTTCTTACACTGCCTTTCTTCTTCTCCTTTCCGAGGGAGAACTTCCCTTCATTATCTCTCTCTCCAGCAACCTTCCCACCTGCAGGGGAGTTGCTAACAGCTACATCTCATCGGCAGTTGCAGTTTCTTCACCAAATAATACGCTCTCCCCCATGCTGAGCCGACTCTTCCATCTGGGCCGGAGCAAAGTACGAGGCAAGTCTCTCCTGTGGTGGTCACCTCTCTCGCTTGTGAGTGAGAACCCCCATAGAGACTCCCATCCAGAGATCTTCCTGCTGAGCAGTCTACCCCTGCGGAGGATCGTCATCGTTATCAGCAAGCTCGCCGAGTTCGTGGTCCTCCTTGCCACCAGACACTTTCCTTCGCTTATGCCAAAGAGAAGTCTCTTTGGCTCGTCGGCGACATCTGCTGTATGATCCCCTTCGGAGGATCGTCAAGGACTTTGCCGTTTGCCCACTTCTCAACTCTCGCCTTTGCCAAGAGATCGTCAGCTTGATGAGTCTTGTCAGCCTCACTGTTCACCCGCTGGCTACTGACCCTCGCCTGTCTCACCGGATTTTCCTTGGACTCGCCATTCGCCAGCCTTGCGGCGTTCGCCTGTTCAACGCTCCTCTCTGACCTCTTGCCATCCAACTGCTGTTCATTGCTCGCTATTGCCCACCGACTCTCATCGACCTGCTTGCCAAGTTCTCGTGACTCGCAAGTCGCCAATTGTTCGCAGTCCCCAAGCTCCTCGTCTCTTGCCCGCTCGCCAATGACCAGCTGTTCATCATTCTCTGGCTTCTCGCCATTCCCCAACCGTTCGCTGTTCGCCAGCCTTGTGGTGTTCGCTTGTCCACTGTCACTCTCCGACCTCTCGCCACCTGACATCTGTTCGTGTTTCGCCAGCTGCCATAGAATCTCTAGATTTGCAAACTGCTTGTCAAGCTTCCGCAGTTCGTAGTCCGCCAACTTCGCAATCTTCCAGCTTCCCATCACGCACTTGTGACTCGTCAACCGCCTGTTGTTCATCATTATCTGGCTTCTTGCCGGTTGCGAACGGGTCGCCGTTTTCCAACTACTAAGTGTTCGGTAGTTACCCGTCATTTTTTGACTGCTCATCGTTTTCCAGCAGTGCGACGATCACCAGCAACTTGTCATTCAACAGCTGCTCGTCGCTCTCCAGGCTTTGCCTAGTTCTCCTATGACTCTCCGCTTGCCAGTTCCTAGGAGTTTGCCAACAAGCCGCTGGTCACCAGACCGTAGTCGATCTTCTTTAGATTGGAGACAAGTTGTCCAGATGCTCTCCTTCTCGTCGCTCGTCGGGGTATCGCCACTCGCCAACCTGCCGTTGGCCAGCGCCTCGTCGAGGTTCTTCCTCTCGTTCTCCGGCCCGAGAGCGCTGACCATCAGATTCTGATCTTCATTCACCCGCGAGCGTAAGTCTGTTTCCCAGAGATCTAACCGCAATCACTGTTCACCAAAAACATCTCGCCAGAAAGACGACTCCCGACGATCTCCCCTTCAGGAAGGACCTACCTTAAAGGAACCCAAACAAGCAGCCACCCTTTTCCATTTCCCCGTAAGGTGGAACCTTCATAGCCGCAGACATCCGCTTTTTCTTCCGTCCGGCTGTGGAATGATCCAAGTAGGAAAACCCTTATTTCTCAGAAACCCTCAGCTAGAAAATTGTGGGAGGTGTGTCACCTCTACAGTTGACCAGTACACCAAGGATTCTGCTGAAAAAGTCATCTTCAGGAGTCCCCGACATTTTACTTCTCTCCGCTGAAAAGGAAATGAGGAGTAGCTGAACTGCAGATTCTTTCCTACCTGCTCTGAACATCCACTCAGACTCCCGTTTCAACCGTTACATCTGCGGACAAAACAATATGTTTTCATTGAGGTCTCCAAACCTTTTCTCAAGTTCTTTTCTCTTCTCCTGGAACAGGTTAGTTTCTTCAAACTCTGTTCAATAAGGAGAATGCATACGTTCAAACAAGCAGTTAGTCCACAGGGCTTCCTGGGTACATTCGACCACTAGGACTCTTACTCATAGATTCTGGAATGCTGTTATCAAGGAAGTGTCTTCGACCATCTAGGAGTTCTCATGAGAAGATCTGCCCTATTGGCAACCTAGTTTGACAGGATCAGCTTCGTTCTCCGAAGACATCAGTACGATGGACTGATCCTAACAGATTCGACGGCTGACCTTCGTTACCACCGAGACTTCTCCCCGAGTTTACCGAGATTGGAGGATTGAAGTAAACCTCTAAAGATACCCGGCTTCCATATCAGACAGGTACCCTTGGATACATTCATCGTTGTCATGTAGAATTTTTTCTGCAGATCGATGATAACATATGAGGAGGATGACAAAAGTTTTCCCTCTACAAAACGCACTTTCAGTAGTTACGTCTCTTAAGTCACCATCTCACTGATTCATCAAGCCTGCATGGGATTCATTCAGATCCAGCTTCCTGTGGGGCACGAATAGGAACATGAGTAGAATCTCCCCTTACAGTATTTCGCAGGTCTCTATGAGACCCGGGCAGGAGACAGGCCCGAAAAGACGGTTGACAAATGGAATCTACGCTGATGAGTCGACTTCCTTAGCCCTTCCCCAAATTGAATTTTCCCTCCAGATGCACCAAAGCAGGGAGGGGGGTTGCTGTAACAGTCGGCTTTTGGGCTTTGGTCAAAGTATGAACGGTACCATCTCTTAAACCTCTCAGAGATGAGGGCAACCTTTCTACGGGCAAGGGGTACCCCCCTTCAAGAAGAACTCAGTTTTGAGCTCCAGCTCGTTTCTCAGACAACGCCTGATGTCGACCATTTATTGAATATGCCCATTACCCTACTAGACAGATTATCAATCTATTCCTGAATTACAGTTTTTTTCCTACGTGGTTTGAAATTTATATGAAAAGATTTAAAAATTTTAACTTCAGATAATGTTCAATATCTTTACCGATTACCTTTGGTTGCCAGTTAACTAAAGTAGGTTAGTCCAGGCAGTTCATTTTAGATAATGGACATTCCTTGATCATAAAAAGTAAGGAGTACAAGGTTTTATTTTCAATACCAATAGAAGAGGTGATGGAAGATATTACACACCATGCTCGCTTGCCAGCCAAGTTAGTGATCAATCTCCTTATGGTGGAATTACACTACCTGTAGTCATTTCTTGCTTGAGGTTTTCACCAACCTCCAGCCAATGATAGCAAGCGAAAATTTCGTAGTGTCACACTACGATCTCGCGGTTCAAGGAGCAAATAGGAAAAAAGTTAAATGAAACCGATCACCTGATATCATGGAACCAAGAAATTTTCTAACTTTTGCAGTAATATGTATTATCGGTATATTACGTGAATTGAAGAATTCTACAACAACCAAAGGGTGAACAAAGATTTTTATTATTATCTCTTGAGGCTTGTTTGACCCAAGATTGCCAAGCAAGAGCACGTCATATTTGCAGCTGCCATCTTGTTTGTTTACATCCAACATCATGCTCACGGTTTGTGCTCGCTACTTCCCATCCCGTCGGGAAGCCAGTATCTCGAGCAACAAGCTCTCATGCTTTCCATTTTGGGCAGCAACGGCTTGCTTAAGGCATAAAAAAGCTTAGTGTAATTCCAGCTTTAGTTTTTAACTTATTCAACTTCCTTTGTTATTATCAAAGGCCAGCGACCCTTCTCTCGTGGGCAGTAAGTTTGACTTGCCTGCCAGGTTGTTTGCACCAACCTAACTTCATTAGTCAGATCTGGTGGGTGATTATGATTACATAGGGTTCCTTCAGTAAGGGTTCTGGTCATTACAGAGTTCCTCACGTGAGCCTCAAATTTCTTAAATTACTTTATTCCTTCTGCAGCTTGACCCTGACATTACCACAATTCTAGTCACTCTAAGCGACATCTAGATTACAAGGGAGAAGACTTTGTTAGATAGCAGAATCGTTATATCCAACAATGTTTCATATTTCAGATGCTCTAAAAATTTTTTGTTGATGTATCAGTTAAGTTGGTAAATTACATCACATGATCACTCTGGATAACAGTACGTTATCCAGACATTTTATCTCCATAACATCATTAATACATAATTTCTACATCTAATGAAAAATAATATCATTGATATGACAAATTCGTAGATAATTTGTATTTTTCCTCACTATACAAACCTTAGCTATTTATTAGGGGTTATACTTTCGGCAGAGCTGAAATGACGAGCCATTAAAATTTAGCGAGGGTTAACTACCCACACTGCTAGTTTCATAGTTAGGAAAAATATAAATTATCTATGAATTTGTCATTTCCGTAACTGGAATACAAACTACGCTATTTATTAAGGGTGACTCCCCCATAAGGAAGGGTGGACGTCCCTGCCAATCTGGCTTTTGGCTTTACCCAGGGACTCCTTGTCTGAGTATGTTAGTACTCAAAAATAAGGAGTCCCTGCCCTCGCTAAAACCTTGCTATGCAAGGTCCGCGGCCTACGCAAGCTGGGTATTGAGACATGCAGAAGTGTGACTGTCTAGGTAAAGTTATTCCGAGTCTGTTGTAGGAAAAACCTGATGTAACCAAGACTTTCCCAATACCACCTCGCCAGGGTATGGGGACGCAACAGTATTAGCTTAATACTAGTTACACAAGGGAGTATGGTTTACTTGCAGTGGTTTGAGGTCAGCTTATGCAGAGAAACCAGGATGCTGCTTTCCCCACGAGAGGGTAGGATGAAGAAAAGAATAAGAGCCAGTCAAATCTTTTCATTCACGCAGACTAAAACCAGGCAACAGTGCCCTCAACCTTCTGCTACTTGTTCAATAAGGAGCTTGAGGTATACAACCAACTGTTGTGCAGCCACCACCGGACCGATAGAGATCGTATCGAGTTCCTGTGGGTCACGTCTTGCAGGAGAAAATTTGTGAAAGTCACCTGGAGCATTCACATCCTTTCTTGTAAAACCTGCATCACAGAGTAATCTGCTAAGAAGGACCAGGGGCATAGCTATGCCACTGACATCGTGAGTAGTTATGTTGAGATGATGTTTTGGTGATCCTCCTCTAGTCTCTCCCAGTGCTGATGACAAGAGAAGGGACCAAGGTGGGCTGTTGCCGTTTTCTTGAGGTAGAGTTTTATACCTTACCCTGGGTATAGTAACGGATGATCTGGATCGTTCGTTACCGAGTGGAGACGTGTAGGATCCGTCACCTCTGGAGACTGTGTCTGGCGACATACTCAGGGACGAAACTGAACATTCCCTTTAGCCCTTCTCATTAATGGGCGATGTGGAAAGAGAGACCATGAAGTTCCTTGACTCGTATGGTTGCTGTCAGAGTGTGTAGGAACATTGTCTTCTTAAATCAGGTGAAAATTTGTTACCTGATGAAGTGGAATTAGAGATCGGAGAATTTGAACCATTTTCCGAGAGGAAGGTCTCAATTCCGACTGGAGAAAGGCAAGTTGTAAGTCCTTCAGTTTGAAGGTGAAGGATCAAGGTTGAGTGATCATCTTTACCTGTCAAAACTGAATAGGGGGTCTTTTCCTCTAGTATATACTCGAGGATTCCGCTATTGCTAGAATAGAGGTATTGAGTGGAGAGAGACACTTTTATATGACACCAACCACACAAGATGTTATACTGCCTGGTAGACTGATGCTGAGGAATTCCTCAGATATCTAGACAACCTTTTCACAAAAGAGGTACTGGGTAGTCTCCAGGTGTACAATCATAGCAAAGCTATAGCTTGTGGTAGGTGTCGAAGTGGGTTGTCTGTGATGTGGAGAGGGTTCTCTTGGACTATCATGAGCTGCAAAAGGTTTGGAAACCGTTTTGCGTAATGCTATAGCAGAGCTAGGAGAGTCCTTGAGAGGCTGACCAATGTTCTAGCCTTCTTGAGTGCCCTTCTCCAGACAAAACAGGGACGAGATGTAAACATCATTGTTGTACCCACCGTTGTTGGCCTGTTTTTTGCCAGAGAGCCTTGGGGTCTAGGGCTGGAGAGCAACAGCAGCCTGAGGTTCAGGAGTGTTGCGAACAGATCCCTAGTTGGAGGACCCCGTAAAGTCGGGACTTTGTTGGCTAAGAGGCGATCCAAAGACCATTCAGTATACCTTATCTGAGATGCTGTGCACAGATTGTCAGCGAGCATATTCCTCTAGTCTGGAATGAAGCGGGCTGATAGTGGCACCAAATGGAATTTTGCCCATATTAGTGTTTATACTGTTAGATGGGAAGAAGCTAAGAGCAAGTTCCTTCTTGCTTGCCGATGTGAGCCTCTATGTGGTGTGTGGTACTGTTGCCCATCACATCACTGAGTGGTCTGTTAGGAACCGATGATGCTGCTGAAGGTCCGGAAAATTGGCCTTCATCTCTTAAGAGATTTAAGTGAAGGTACTTTCGGACTCTGTCCAGAGGTTGAGGTCATGTAGTGCAGCATTATGATCCCTCCTCTCTTCTTTTGATGTGTTCTACACACAGCATCAAGTCCGAGGGGTGTGGAAGGATGAGAAGGTTATATCGCTCTGTAGATTCTCGACTGAGAAAGTTTGCAGGGATTGGTGTCTAGAATCAGTCCCAGATACACCAGTCTTCTGGGAGGGAAGTAGAGAAGACTTCCGCAGGTTTACCTTGATCACTGGATCTTGGTAAAAAGACTTCAGAAGTTCCGGTGCTAATGCAAGGTTGCCACCGAGTCTGCCAAGGTCAGTCAGTCGTCCCGAAACAGAGGAGACAGAAGCCAATCCTGTGAGACCAGGATGGGTGTAGTGGAAAGACCGAAGCACAGTGCCCTGAACTGGTGTTTCTTGTTTGTCTAGACTGAATATTCCAACCTTCCTAGATGGATGGTTTGGGCCTGGAAGTATGTGTCCTTTAGGTCCAGTGTGCAAATGAAGACCTGAGGTCTTAGCCCTTATTTGAACCCCAAAATGGTGTGGACATCGACCCAAAGGGACAGCTCCTTGCGGATCCTTTTGCATGGGAGATTGTTGACGCTGGGGTCTTGACTCATGGCGTAAAGGATCAGATGCGATACCCTGTGTAAGAATTCTTCCCTGAGAGAGAATTCCTTTAACTAACAGAAGGAAGGCAATGCTTAGCCCTAGCATGTGCCCTGATGGGATTGATGCTATTCCTTAGAATAGAAACAATCTGGCGAATGTTAATCAATGGTTAACGGTTGGGTGTCGTGGTTACTGTGCAGTTGGAGAGTGCTCGCAAGTAGTCCCCTGTCGACAAGCCTTTGATGAAGGTTGTCGATCGTTTGCCGATCACTTTAGTGTGATGACGAACGGCCAGTAGCAAAAAGTATGTTGTATACCGTCTGATCTAGGGAACTAAGGGCAGAGGTTGACCAATAAGTCCGTGTCACGAACTGCTGGCGAATTGCTGATGATCGCTGAATCGGCGGTCTGAGCCGAGAATGGTAACTGACAGGCAGATGAAAGTCTGGTCAGTCAGCCAATGAGTTGGTAATCTGCTTTGAGAGCCCTGAGAGACAGCAAAATGGTTTAATGATAGTCAGTAGGTGATGGTAAACCATTGATGATCAGCAATCGATCGCGGACCGGTGATCGGTGAGCTAGAGATCAGCAAGCTGACTATGGTCCCTCCTGGTTGGTCAGAAATCAGCAAGCTGACAATGGGCTGGTCAGAGATCAGCGAGCTGAGTTCAATGATAGAAGAAAGATGAGCTGCCTGATCAGCAAGCTGATGATTGGTTATTGACTAGCAATCGGTAATTGGAACGCTAGCAATCGGAGATCATTAGTCATTGGAGGGACTAGAAGTCAATGATCAAGCTGAGCTAGCAATTGGCGATCTGGTGATCGGCGAGCTAGCGATCAGCAAACCGTGAACGAGCCATTAGCAAACAGTGATCTAGAGATCAGTCTGTTGATGCTTTCTTGTTTGCTGACGGTGGTCTGTCAAGGGAAAAAGAAACTTCAGAAGAGACAGGGACCAAGGATTCCCCGTTTTGATTCCCCAAGGAAGATAGAATCTTCAGGATCTTGAATCCTTCTGTGAAGCCTCTTTCCTCTTTTCCCGGAGGCCATGTTATGCATTTGCGAGGAGAGGAATGGGGCAATGGTGACCTGTCCAAAAAGTTTTATCCCTTTTTTCTGCCTATTGCACCAGTGTGCAGGAGAATACTGGTGCGATGGCACACAGGATGAGGCTGGTGCTCAGTTTCTTCTGAAGCGCAGTTTCCGGTGAATGCGCAGAAGAGCGCTAACAGGCAAGTGCTGGTTCTTTCTGAAGAGTTGACGCATTGGAGAGCGCTAGTGAGCAGAAGGGTGCTGGATATGAGAGCGCTGGCGCGCAGTAAGGCACTGTGTAGTTTTGTGCAGTCTCCCTAGAATGCGCCGAAGCGTGACTGGTTGCGTAAGGGTGGGTGCATTGGCGCGCGTGGAAGTTTGCTGGTGCGCGTGCAAGACTGCTTGGCATGCGCAAGACCGTTTGCGCGCGGGGCGCGCGCGGAAAACCATTGGGGCTCGCTCGCGCGCGGAAAACCGTTGGCGCACGCGCGCGAAAGACCGTAAGCGCGCGCGCACGGAAGCAATGGTGAGCATGATAATGCTTGCAGGAGGGAGCTGGTGATCCTCAGAAGAGTCCAGGACCGTAGTCCAAGGACTAACTGTAGTGTAAGGTAGCGCTAGTAGGTCGGCAGGTCAGCTGGTAGGACGATTGGGATGAGCCCTTTGGAAGGGCAAACATCCATGATGGAGACCATAAAAGGTCCACGGAAGAGTCCAGGACCGAAATTCAAGGACTAACAGCGGTGCAAGGTTGCGTTGTTAGATTGGTAGGTTAGCTGGCAGGACGATCAGGAACTGGGATGTGCCCTTTAGAAGGGCGAACATCCACCGATGGGGACCGTAAAAGGTCTGCGGAAGAGTCCAGGACCGAAGTCCAAAGGACTACCAGCAGCATAAGGTTGCGATGGTAGATCGGCAGGTCATCTGGTAGGACGATCAGGAACTGGGATGTTCCCTTTGGAAGGGCGAACATCCGCTGATGGCAACCGTGAAAGGTCCATAGAAGAGTCCAGGACCGAAGTCCACGGACTAAGTTGCAGCGCAAGGTTTTGCTGGTAGGTCTGCTAGTAGGATGATCAGGAACTGATGACCAGAATGATCCTCCGAAGAGGTGTCTCTATGAGTGGCCTCTCTCGCGAACCAGAGAGGTGAGCACTTCGTAGAAGAGACTTGATGATGCCCGTGAGGGCCGGTGGATCAGCAAGCTGACCTTCAACAGTAGCGATCCTCCGAAGAGGAGTCTCTATGAGTGGCCTCCCTCGCGAACGAGAGAGGTAAACACTTCGTAGAATAGACTTGCCAAGACTGTGCTCCGCCCCTGAAGGCAGAGAGACTCAGCAAGAGGGGAGAGAAGTCTGGGCGAAGGCAGCAACAGCAGTCGGAGACGATGAATTTATTAAGATGTGGGAAGTTCTCTCTCGGAAGGGAGAAACAACCTCACACCTGGGGAGGAAACTTTTCCTCGGAAGGGAAGTTGTCCAACCCCTGGAGGCGAACTTCCTGTTTAGCGTTCTAAGATGGTCTGAAGTGCTGGTCATGTCACGGGAATACTTCTAAGAGAAGGGATGACGCCCATGACGACGTCCTCTGAGGGACAGCAGATTCTCTCGGCATGAACAGAACAGCTCTGCTTCATCGGTACTCTTAGACGAACGAAGAAGACTGCATAGTTAACTGGGAAAAAATAAAAATTAATTATTTAACAGAAAAATTCCCTAAGGAGGAACTCCAAAGAGGAACCCCGAGGGAACAACATAAAAATAAGTATTGCGCCCTTCCTTCCCCAGTCGACATCCACGGGAGAAGGGTGGAGCGGAGTAACTGTAATAAAAACAGAATTACAATTATTTAAATCAGCTAAGAATATTCACTAATAGTGAGAACCACTGATCCTCCGAAGGGAAATATTCCTCACGGAGAAAAGCTGAAAAGTTGAAAATACAATTATAATTTCACTAAAAATAATTGAGACAAACAATCGGAAGCGCAACCTAACCCACGAACGGGAAAGGAGCTCTTCCCAATAGTACACTGTTGTTGAAAGGTGAACGACCTTGACAAGAGAAAGACCGTATTCAATCTCTGAGAGGCCACATTCCCTTCGCTCAGCAATCCATGTTTCCCGTAGGAAAAGGGAAAAGGCGAAGACAATAGTTGAATGAAAAGGGTCCAGGTGATGATGATTCCCCTGCGGCGGCTGAGTTAACGGTTATATGCCGACAGGGAGACCGATGGACCAGAGAGGGAGAGGTCGTTCCCCACGACGTGGAACTGTGCTGGCCTTGTTCCGGTGCTAATGTACGCAAGTGTCGTTGTCGTATGTGTATCACACGCACAGCAAAAACACTGAAAAGGAAACTTATCACATTTCTATACATATATATATATATACATAAACATTAAGAATGTTTTTATATATATACATGTATAAGAAAAAGTAAGTTAAAAGACAAAAATTTATAGCAGTCCAGAATAGGAGAGGAGGGGGAGCGGAAACAACCGCTCTCCATCCGAGCCAAAAGTAAAGTGAGGTAAATCACAGATGTGTGAACGGGAGTGGTAGCAAGCTACCCCCCCGCTAACTAGCGGTGTGGGTAGTTAACCCTCGCTAAATTTTAATGGCTTGTCATTTCAGCTCCGCCGAAAGTATAACCCCTAATAAATAGCATGGTTTGTATTCCAGTTACGGAACAAACATAATTTCTACATCAAATAAAAAACACATCTACCAATATGCAACAATCAGAAATATAAATATTAGGATTGAATCAACATATCAAAGAATAGGGCAACTTTTAAAATCGTAGAAAATTCATCCTGAAAGAGAATGAGTAAATTTATATAATAATTCATATTTCAACAGAGAAACCCTTTGTGGGATTAGCCAAACGAATGCGATGGATATTAGAGTACAGTCAGCCCTCCTTATTTGCAGGGGTTAGGTAACAGAAACAGGCATAAAAAGTGAGAATCCATAAATGCTTGCAGCCCTAAGGTGGGTCCACTCATAACCTACCAACTCGCTGCCAATACTTACGTGCAGTCGACTAAAACACTAGATAACCCATTATACTGTACTCTCTTGTTTTTATTTGATTTCTATCACAGTACAGTATAACCATTGTTAGTACATTACAGGGGAAGACTACGGTACACATAACACGAGTCATCCCCACACTTATATGTACTGTATCAACAAAACACTGTTCTTCCTATTTGTTGATATATTAGTGTATATGACTGCAATATATGTACATCACAATAACTACAGTGCAGCTTAATTAGCTAAGGAAACATAATTAAGTGTTAGCTGTTTTTTGCAGATCAACTCGCACTGTTCCAACTCACTGTACAAGTAGCCTACTACTGTTAAGTATAGTATTTTTTATACAGTAGTGTACAGTAATTAATAAAATAATAACACTAATACACACTGAATATACACACAATAAAAATTGAAAGAAATATTATCAATACTACCACACTAACCGTTTACGTACGAAGTTCTGAGCAATAAATGAGAAGCGTGAGGCAACTTTTGAGCCATTAACCCTGGTGTGTGAGGTAGTATAATGTAAGTATCACACTTTACTAAAATCATTATATGTATAGTAAACAAACTGGATATTTACAGGTTTTTAAGATTATAAGGTGACTTCACAAAGAGGACTAAAGTGGGAGATGCATACACAAGGAGAGACGATGCTAGAGTGAGGCCAAGTCAGCATGAGATAAGAGTTGCACTGTGCGGAGAAAAAGTGCAAAGCAGATGGGGTGGACAAGAGCACAGACAGTTTGAAATTGTTGGGCTGCGTACTTATTGTGAAACCACGAATACACGACTTTTTTTTATAATGGATTATACGGTTCACAAAAGTGGAATCTACAAAGACCAAGGGCTGAATATACTTTGTTTCAAGTCATAAAGTTTGTAAATAACTAGATAATTTCCTGAAATAAGAAAATCTTTTCATTATAAAAACTGTGACAAGGAAAAAAAATATTTACCTGAAACTTGGTTAGGATATTACTTCCGTGAGGAGACTTAACCAGTCTGGCTACACGCACTCCAGCCTCCCAGTCAAATACAATTTTGACGTCTATATAAGGACTCCAGGTTTCATAAGATTTTCCAACCGACTTTTCAGTGACATAGCTCTCTAATTCATGTGAAGTCGATTCCTTTGACATAAAATTCTTGGACTCGTGTACTCCTACTACTGGGTGTTCCAAAGAATCATTTCCTTTGTCTTCCATCAAATGGCTAACTAAAAGTATCTGTAAGAGATTAAAAAAAAAAATAACCTTAAAGAAAAGTAACACATTTAGAAGTAATTTGTATTTTTCCTAGCACACAAACCTGAAGCTATTTATAGGGGTATTACTTTCGGCGAAGCTGAAAGACGAGCCATGATAATTTTTAGTGTAGCGGATGGGGGTAGACTGGCTACCCCGCTCACTCACATCTCTCGGCTGAGTAACCACTTTGCTTTATGGCAGGACTACTCGGGGTCAGGGTGGCAGGCCAATTTGCATACATAGCTTTAGGGGTGTATGCTAGGAAAAATACAAATTACTTCCAAATTTGTTATTTGTTCCGGCGCAAATACAAACCCTCCGCTATTCACAGGAGTGACTTACTCTTAGAAGGGAGGAAGTCCTCACCAACTGACCTTGGTCATGACACGGGTTTCTCTATTTCGATCTGTGATCAATAATAGAAGGAACCCTACCCTCCTTAAAATCAAGTACTGATATGAGGTAATGCATTGATAGTGGCCTGCAGAAGCTTGTGTGTGAGTGATACTAACAGTGTGGCTTGTCTTTAACATAGGAACTCAAGTACAAAACCTAGAGTTCTTAAGACTTACCCAATACACCCGGATAACCTCAGCCCTCAACCCTCTGCTACTTGTCCATCAAGGAGCTTGAGATGTTTAGACCATTTGTTGTGTGACAACCACAGGACCAATGGAAAAGGTCTCCATTTTCCTGTGGGTTACATCTTTGCAGGTAGTGGGCAGTGAAGGTCAACTGACGCTTCCACACGCCAGCTTGCAGTACCTGCGCCACAGATTAGTTTTTGAATCCCAGGGGCGTAGCAACGCCACTGATGTCATGAGTTCTTGGTCCAAGGATGGAGGAAGGTTTGGATTGAGAGCAAACTCAATAGCCTTCCAATCCAGAAGGGAAAGGAAATCCTTGTGATCCTTTTCTTGACCTTCCCTGTGCTGGTCAACAGTGCTGACACACACAGGCGAGCTGCTATTGTTTTCTTAAGGTAACACCACAGACTCCTCACTGGGCAAAACCTCAGTTGAATTGGATCTTTGGTTACCGAACGAAGACTTTCTATCTAGAATGGGCTGCACCTAGAGTACAGCACACTCGGATTTTGAGTCTTGGCAATCAACTCATGGATGCTGCTGAGAATTACTTCTCCCTATCTCCTAGAGTAGGAGACATCACAGGATGGATCATACAACTCACTAATTCTCTTGGCTGAAGCCAAAGCAAGTAGAATCAATCTGTTGCCTGGCATAAAGGTTCGTAGGGAGGGACCTTCAGGGACCGAAGGACCCGAACCGCATTCCCAAGAGGAGGTTGAGATCCGACGTTAGACAAGTTATCTCAAACTTTGTATGAGTAAAGGCATCAAGGGGAAAGATCTCCTTTCCACGACATCAGTCACAAAGGACCGAACACTTCGCTTGGAAGACTGATGCTGAAAATCATCTGATGGGTCTAGATATCTCCACAACTCGATGCAAAAGGCCTTTCTGAGAGGGGAGGTGTAGGACAGTTTCAAGGCGTGAAGTCTAAGCGAAGCTACGGCTTTGGAAAGTGTTGGCATACGACTGTTTAGAAGATCGTGTCGTGGAGGAAGTTCCCTTGGAAGCTCCGTCGGGAGCTGCAGAAGTTCCGGGAACTATTCTGTGTGATGCCATAGCAAAGCTATTTGAGTCATTGACAAGTTCTTGCTTATCCTGACTTGGTTGAGGACTTTCTCACCAGACCGAACGGGGGAAAAGCGTACACCTCTAGGCTGTCCCACTGTTCTTTGAATACATCTTGCTTGAGAGCCTGGTGTTCTGGGGCTGGGGAGCGGGAGCCGGTAGGTCAGGGTCGTTGCAAACAGGCCCACAGTCGGGAACCCCACAAAGTTAAGACTTTGTTAGCTACAGTACAAGATGATTCAAAGCATTGTGTGACTCCCAAAATTTTTTGAAGGAAAGACTGGTACTTCAGTGCCCATAGGAGAGTGATTATTAGATAATTTGTAATAGTTAGCAAACAAGAATAACTAAATTCATTCACGAAAAATTAAAAGTTCTCTGTTGTTCCTGACTGCTGATAACAATGAGATATAACTGTCAAAGATTTATCATTCATTGGAAAGACAGTCTTGGCATTGTGCAAAGAGGTTTTAAAGACCCCAAAAGTACATCTTATGGGTAGGGGTAGATGGGAACCTATCCATGACAGGTAAAAACACCATGTTTTCCTTGTCGCAACAGCAACGACCCAGTAAAACCCAGGGAATGGGTGGGTCACAAAGGAACAAATGGACGGCCTTGCAATGATAAAGCAGACGGGTTTTTTAGCAAGTTTTGATCATATGTGTAAATGGCCAGTCTCTAGGACATTGTTTTGTCCCTTGCCTCTGCCATTCATAAGCGATATTCAAATCTTTAAACCTACAACTGAGCAGAAAGCTTTCCGAAAGAGGAGAAATACATACTACTAACACCAAAAGATGATTAAAGTAGAACTCTTGGACTGTAACTCACTAACAATACTGATGTTCAGGAGCTTGCATTGCTCACAAACTATTGCAAACATTATAAAGAAAAGTAACCTTAAAAGCACAATTCTAAAAGAGTTAAAACCTTCAATTACAGGTAAACTGCCAATACTTATTTTGTAATTGAAGATTTTAACTCCTTGCATAAAAATATTATTGTTATCATAATTTACATAAGCAATAAAAAAACAAAGTCTAACCTCGAAACCTAAAATTTACAGTATCAGAGAACAACTTATTTCTATTTAGCATAGTTGATACTTACTGCCAAATCAAAGGTGATTGCATGGCCTGCGAGTTCTTGAGCTATATGATATTGGAGCTGCCGATGCATTCTATAGTCAAGAGAATCCTGTTGAATGGGTAGTGCCATGGAATCAACAATAATAAGCTTGATTTTTTTATTCTCTTCCTGAAGAACTGAAATATACTTAGTGGTTGCTACAACTTCAAACAAGGAGTGACATCTGTAAGAGGTATCATGGGAGTAAACATAAATAGACTGGCAATATTCAAATATACAATAATCACAGTAATATGTTATTTTGATAATAAAATAAATTTTTGAATATACTTACCCGGTGATTATAATAGCTGCAGCTCTGCTGCTCGACAGAAAACTCTACGGAAAAAATCCGCCAGCGATCGCTATGCAGGTAGGGGGTGTACTTCAACAGCGCCATCTGTCGTCCAAGTACCCAGTACTCACTGTAAACAAAGAACTCAATTTTCTCCTCGGTCCACTGCGTCTCTATTGGGGAGGAAGGGAGGGTCCTTTAATTTATAATCACCGGGTAAGTATATTCAAAAATTTATTTTATTATCAAAATAACATTTTTCAATATTTAACTTAGCCGGTGATTATAATAGCTGATTCACACCCAGGGGGGTGGGTAGAGACCAGCAATATATGTTTACATTATTATGAGCTAAGGATTTTTTATTTAATTTTAGAAGTTATCAAAATAACAAAAATAAAATAAATAAGTACCTGGTAAGGAAGTCGACTTGAACAATTACTCTGCGTTTTTAAGTACGTCTTCCTTACGGAGCCTCGCGATCCTCTTAGGATGCTGAGCGACCCCTAGGATCTGAAGTATGAAGGGTTGCAACCCATACCACAGGACCTCATCAAAACCTCTAATCTAGGCGCTTCTCAAGAAAAGAATTTGACCACCCGCCAAATCAACCAGGATGCGAAAGGCTTCTTAGCCTTCCGGACAACCCAAAAACAACAATAAAAAACATTTCAAGAGAAAGATTAAAAAGGTTATGGAATTAGGGGATTGTAGTGGTTGAGCCCTCACCCACTACTGCACTCGCTGCTACGAATGGTCCCAGAGTGTAGCAGTTCTCGTAAAGAGACTGGACATCCTTAAGATAAAAAGACGCGAACACTGACTTGCTTCTCCAATAGGTTGCGTCCATTATACTTCGCAGAGATCTATTTTGTTTAAAGGCCACTGAAGTTGCGACAGCTCTAACTTCATGTGTCCTTACCTTCAGCAAAGCTTGGTCTTCCTCACTCAGATGTGAATGAGCTTCTCATATTAACAGTCTGATAAAATAGGATAAAGCATTCTTTGACATAGGCAAAGATGGTTTCTTAACTGAACACCATAAAGCTTCTGACTGTCCTCGTAAAGGTTTAGTTCGTCTTAAATAGAACTTAAGAGCTCTCACAGGGCATAAGACTCTTTCTAGTTCATTTCCAACCATATTTGATAGGCTTGGAATATCGAACGATTTCGGCCAAGGACGAGAAGGTAGCTCGTTTTTGGCTAGAAAACCAAGTTGTAGAGAACATGTAGCCGTTTCAGATGAAAATCCGATGTTCCTGCTGAAGGCGTGAATCTCACTGACTCTTTTAGCTGTGGCTAAGCAAACCAGGAAAAGAGTCTTTAAAGTGAGATCTTTAAAAGAGGCTGATTGTAGCGGCTCGAACCTTTCTGACATGAGGAATCTTAGTACCACGTCTAAATTCCAACCAGGTGTAGCCAAACGACGCTCCTTCGTGGTCTCAAAAGACTTAAGGAGGTCCTGTAGATCTTTGTTGTTGGAAAGATCTAAGCCTCTGTGACGGAAGACTGATGCCAACATGCTTCTGTAACCCTTGATAGTGGGAGCTGAAAGAGATCGTTCTTTCCTCAGGTATAAAAGGAAGTCAGCTATTTGAGTTACAGAGGTACTGGTCGAGGATACCGATACTGACTTGCACCAGTTTCGGAAGACTTCCCACTTCGATTGGTAGACTCTAAGGGTGGATGTCCTCCTTGCTCTAGCAATCGCCCTGGCTGCCTCCTTCGAAAAGCCTCTAGCTCTCGAGAGTCTTTCGATAGTCTGAAGGCAGTCAGACGAAGAGCGTGGAGGCCTTGGTGTACCTTCTTTACGTGTGGCTGACGTAGAAGGTCCACCCTTAGAGGAAGAGTTCTGGGAACGTCCACTAGCCATCGAAGTACCTCGGTGAACCATTCTCTCGCGGGCCAGAGGGGAGCAACTAACGTCAACCTTGTCCCTTCGTGAGAGGAGAACTTCTGCAGTACCTTGTTGACAATCTTGAACGGGGGGAATGCATATAGGTCTAGATGTGACCAATCCAGGAGAAAGGCATCTATATGAACTGGTGCTGGGTCCGGGATTGGTGAGCAATATATTGGGAGCCTCTTGGTCATCGAGGTTGCGAAGAGATCTATGGTTGGCTGGCCCCATGTGGCCCAAAGTCTCTTGCACACATCCTTGTGTAGGGTCCATTCTGTTGGAATGATTTGTCCCTTCCGACTGAGGCAATCTGCCATGACATTCAAGTTGCCTTGGATGAACCTCGTTACTAGTGAAATGTTTAGACCTTTTGACCAAGTGAGGAGGTCCCTTGCGATCTCGTACAACGTCATAGAGTGGGTCCCTCCTTGCTTGGAGATGCACGCCAAAGCCGTGGTGTTGTCCGAGTTCACCTCCACCACTTTGCCTTGAAGGAGAGACTTGAAGCTTTTCAAGGCCAGATGAACTGCCAGTAGCTCCTTGCAGTTGATATGCATTGTCCTTTGACTCGAGTTCCAAGTTCCCGAGCATTCCCGACCGTCCAATGTCGCGCCCCAGCCTGTGTCCGATGCGTCCCAGAAAAGAACGTGGTTGGGAGTCTGAACAGCCAGGGGCTGACCCTCTCTGAGGCTGATACTGTCCTTCCACCAAGTCAGGGAAGACTTCATCTTCTCGGAAATGGGGATCGAGACCGCTTCTAGCGTCTTGTCCATTTTCCAGTAAACAGCTAGGTGATATTGAAGAGGACGGAGGTGTAGTCTTCCTAATGATACGAACTGTTCCAGGGATGAAAGTGTCCCTATCAGACTCATCCACTGCCTGACTGAACATCGTTCCTTCTTCAGCATGTTCTGGATGCATAACAGGGCTTGACTTGTTCTGGGGGCCGACGGAAAAGCCCGAAAAGCTAGACTGTGAATCTCCATCCCTAAATACACAATAGTTTGGGATGGGACCACTTGAGACTTTTCCATATTGACAAGGAGACCCAATTCCTTGGTCAGATCTAGAGTCCACTTTAGATCCTTCAGACAGCGACGACTGGAAGAAGCTCTTAGAAGCCAGTCGTCCAAATAGAGGGAGGCTCGGGTGTCCGCTAAATGAAGGAATTTGGCTACATTCCTCATCAGCCTCGTAAACACAAGAGGAGCTGTGCTTAGGCCAAAGCACAGGGCTTGAAACTGGTAGACAACCTTTTCGTAAACAAATCTCAGAAAAGGTTGGGAGTCTGGGTGGATGGGGACGTGGAAGTATGCGTCCCTTAGGTCTAAAGAGACCATCCAGTCTTCCCTTCTGACCGCTGCTAGAACGGACTTTGTGGTCTCCATGGAGAACGTCTGCTTTGTGACAAAGACATTCAGCGCACTGACGTCTAGCACCGGCCTCCACCCTCCTGTCTTCTTTGCCACTAAGAAGAGACGGTTGTAGAAGCCCGGGGTTTGATGGTCCAGGACTTTGACTACCGCTCCCTTTTCTAGTAAGAGAGACACCTCCTGTTTCAATGCTCGTCTCTTGTCTTCCTCTCTGTACCTGGGAGAGAGATCGATGGGAGACGTTGCTAGAGGGGGTTTTCGTACAAACGGGATCTTGTACCCCTCTCTGAGCAACTTCACAGATTGTGCATCTGCGCCTCTCTTCTCCCAGGTCTGCCAGAAGTTCTTGAGTCTGGCTCCCACTGCTGTCTGAAGAAGTTGGCAGTCAGACTCTGCCTTTAAAGGACTTGGTTACTTTCTTCTTCCCACGTCTCCCTTCGGCACGAGCACCTCCTCTGCTGGAGGCTCTGCCACGAAAGGGCGGAATAAAACGGGACGCTGGAGTGTCCATCCTTGGTCTAGCTGACAAGGTAGGCAAAGGGGTGGCTTTGCGGGCAGAGGACGCAACCAGGTCATGAGTGTCCTTCTGTATCAAAGAAGCAGCAATCTCCTTAATCAAGTCCTCTGGAAAAAGGCACTTAGAAAGAGGAGCAAACAGAAGTTCGGATCTTTGACAAGGTGTCACTCCAGCTGACAGGAAAGAGCAAAGGTTCTCACGCTTCTTGAGGACTCCGGATACGAACGATGCAGCAAGCTCATTAGACCCGTCACGTATGGCCTTGTCCATGCAGGACATGATGAGCAAGGAAGTTTCCTTCTCTGTCGGGGAGATCTTCCTGCTCAAAGCTCCCAGACACCAGTCTAAAAAGTTGAAGACCTCGAAGGCTCTAAATATCCCTTTCAACAGGTGGTCTAGGTCCGAAGATGACCAATATATCTTAGAGCGTCTCATGGCTAGCCTGCGGGGAGAGTCTACAAGACTTGAGAAGTCGCCCTGGGCAGAGGCAGGAACTCCCAAGCCGAGAACTTCTCCCGTGGCATACCAGACGCTCGATCTGGAAGAGAGTCTAGCAGGGGGAAACGTAAAGGCTGTCTTCCCTAGACTCTTTTTGGACTGCATCCATTCTCCTATCACTCGTAAAGCTCTCTTGGATGAGCGTGCGAGGACGAGTCTAGTAAAGGCAGGCGAGGATGACGGCGTACCTAATACAAACTCTGACGGAGGAGAGCGCGGAGCCACAGACACAAACTGGTCCGGAAACATCTCTTTGAACAGAGCAAGAACTTTTCTAAAGTCCAAAGAGGGTTGCGTGGACTTAGGCTCGTCAAGGTCCGAATGTGGTTCATCAACGTGTGCCGCATCATCATCCTCAGAAAGTCCATCATCCGAGTATTGAGGAGGAAGCGGCAATGGAGTAGGTAACGGCTGGTTAGCTGAGTCCGGTCGCACGGGTGCACGCGTGACTGAACCGGACGCAACGTCATGGAACTGTTGCCCAGTCTGTGAGCTGGCAACAACCATAGCAGCGCGGGGACGCACAGCGTCTACTCCAGACTGTCTAATCTGATGAGGGTGAGCAGTGGCAACCACACTGGGTTGCGGAGGTTGACGCACCGCGTCAAAACAAAACAACTCTGACGGTTGTTGTACCTCGCGAACGTCAACGGAAGGCTCCGTGCGTCGCTGAACGTCAACATGCGGCTGGCAGGGCACACTGGAACACATGGGTGGCGGGACTCTCTCAGCTGGAGTGCGCAAGAAGGTCGCCTCAGCGTCCACAGGACGCACAACCGAGTGTGTGGTTGGTTGTAGGCAAGAGGCTGGTGCAGCAGCAACCTTCTCCGCACGAAAGTCCTGCATCAGAGACGTTAATTGGGACTGCATGGTCTGCAGCAAAGACCACTTAGGGTCTGCAGGAGCAGGTGCGGCGACAGACGGTGTAACTGCCTGAGGCGGTACCGCTTTGCCTCTCTTAGGAGGTGAGCAGTCATCGGAAGACTGCAGCGAGTCCGAACTGACCCAGTGGCTACAACTGGGCCGTTGGACTTGCGCGGAAGGGACCGACTTGCGCTTAAGTGGTCGTGAGACCTTGGTCCATGGTTTCTTGCGAGAAACCTCTTCCGCAGACGAGGAATAAATGGGCTCTCTCGTCTTTGTGTGGGTGGGGCGATCTTGGGTAGATACGCCCGAAACCACGGAGGGAACGTCTGTTCGCTGATTAAAGCCTCTCGAACCCATTGGTCGTACGACATTGCTTCTCCCCTGGACTTGGGAGCTTGCAAGAGGTCCCGGACTAGGAGGACGACAGGCACGAACAGACGAACCCTCAAGCGCAACACTATCCACAACACTATCACTCACTTTATCACTTCCCACTGCACTTTTACACTTCAGCTCCTTGACGTCCGCCATGAGCTGGTTACGGTCACTAGCCAGGGACTCAACTCTCTCACCCAGAGCTTGGATGGCACGCATCATATCAGCCATCGAAGGTTCCTGAGTGCCAGAAGGGGGATAAGGAGCAACCACTACAGGGGAAGGAATAGGTTGTGGGGCATGAGGAGAGGAAAAATCAACAGAACGAGATGAACTTCTCCTGACTCTATCTCTCTCTAGCCTACGTGTATATTTTTGGAATTCGATAAAATCGAATTCCGAAAGCCCAACGCATTCCTCACATCGATCTTCCAATTGACAGGTTTTATCCCGACAATTGGAACAAATGGTGTGAGGATCGATAGAGGCCTTCGGAAGACGCCTTGAACAGTCCCTAGCATTACACTTCCTGAATTTTGGGACTTGAGAAGGGTCAGCCATTTTGAATTGGTCAAAGGGGAATTCAAAAACTATCCAAAGTCATCAACAAATAATCCGATATCAAAAAAAGAATGCAAGGATTTATTGAAGAGAAAGCCTGCACAGCGAAAGCTCAAAACTAGAATAGTGTACTTCACCAAATAGTTGTGAAAACAAATCCAGTTAGCAACAGCGAATTAGTAGGTCTTGCCGGTAGCACGACAGAGAGAAAATTGAGTTCTTTGTTTACAATGAGTACTGGGTACTTGGACGACAGATGGCGCTGTTGAAGTACACCCCCTACCTGCATAGCGATCGCTGGCGGATTTTTTCCGTAGAGTTTTCTGTCGAGCAGCAGAGCTGCAGCTATTATAATCACCGGCTAAGTTAAATATTGAAAAATAGATATTTGTATTGTTTCATAAATTCAAACCTCTATCTTTACACATGAAACTTAATTTTTCAAATAAGTGTTATCCTTGTCGGATGATTGGTCTGCTTCTTGGGGAAGCCCTTGACACGCATGTCATTGTATAAATAATTTAAAAGTTTTTTCCATCTGAAATTAAAAAATTATTCCTATAGGTGTAGTTGGAAGAACATTCTCAATTAAACCAATTAAATTTGGTTAATCCTTCCAAGCAACAGATACAACCTTATTAGATTAACTGGAAACCAACATTTTGCTTTCATATATAAACGGTCTGTCCATTTCTTATCTCATTTTACCCTATGAAGAGGGCCAATGTGTATTGGCTGAAATATAATTAGTCAATTTCCTTAGTTTCTTTTATGAGCCTTTTAAAGAACTATCCAAAACAATAAGCACACTAAAACCCCAGGCCATTCGTAAATAAAGCCAGACAAAGGTTGAGGACGCACTAAAGGAAGGAAGAAGTCTCAAATTGATGAAAAGAAGACTTGGAACAGGGCGCCAACAGATATTTGCTTTAAAGAATAAAAATGGAAATATCAACATATAGATGGCGTGATAAAAGTTGCAGAGGATTTCTATACAATACCAATTTTTATTTTTGAAACTTCACAGATCACTTTAAAACCCTCCTCATGATTATTGAAGCAGATCCAGTCTTCCCATTTTCAATCTTCCCTAAAATTCAAGTTTATTTCAGTAATCTTACCATTAGGCTTAAAACCATCCATAATTTTTTACAATGACAAGTTATTACTAAATCACATATATGAATGACTCAATTTCCTCACATTTCCATCCCTTTTTGTAGCCTACAATTTAAGAGCATTTCTTTTTAATTTCCAGGTTATTAACAGAATTTTCCATATTTAAACAGGCAAAGGTCGTCAACGGTATCTGGAGTTCGCCATTTAATCCAAGGGTACAGGGAACAGGTTTACTTATTATTTTTCTTAAGGGGAGGGAAAAAAAATATGGAAAAAATAAGTTTAAGGGGAAAAAAATATCAAGACTGAAATCCTAAAGACCCCACTAACCTTTCATGGAAGTAATTTCTCTATTAATGACACCTGCAAAAGCTGACTCTCAAATGTCCACTCCCTACCCTACCCAAGAAGTGATGGTACTACAGTACTATGATTATAGAGGCTCAAGTGTATGCCCTACCCACTTGATGGGACTGAGAGCACTTCAATAATACAATCCTCCCCACTTTAATCATAGTGGCAGGCAAACCGGATAGAATACTGAGAGTCCTATCTCCACAAAACCAGCCCACCCCTGGAATCCGAACCCCAAATTTCAGTGCGAGAATAGTTCCGCGTGCTAGTAAAGGAGTACTAACACTCCAATGGTCCAAACATTATTGGGTAGTTAGCAGGACCAACACAGCTCCCACAATTAGTTTTGAAAAAAAATTCCATCCCAGATATGGTGTCCCTACTAAAAAATCTAAACAGTGAAAAGGGTAGTAAAGTTTTGACAGTAAGATTGGAGACTGTTGATAAATATGAAGGAGGATGAAGCAATAATAAATAATAGAAATAGGATGAGAGAAATTTAGTCAAAATGAAGAAAAGAAAAAAATTATTACCCAGTTCGAGAGCCCTCTTGCCCACAAGGCTTCAGCAGGGAAATGATATGCCTTGTTGAAAACCAATGACTAAATCAAGGTATTCTCTCATTTAGAGGGAAAAGGCTAAATAAATTGACAAATAAAACATACATAAATCCACATATATAGAAAAATAAGTAAGAAAATTGAAGGTATTTAAGAATGTCTCTTTAATAAGTCTCCTAAAAAAGTAAGCACAGAATTTATCATGTACTGTATATACTAACCATTTTAATTCTGATAATGTTAATGAAACAATGAATTAAAGCTTAAATACATTGTGAAGTGTAAACAAATCATAAGAAATTAAAAGACAGACTCACTTTAAGTGGCCCAATCTTTTTTTAAAAGCTCCACATTAAGTCACAGTATAAAAGGAGTGTTTGTTTGAAAAGTTAACAGATAAATTTCATATACACAAACCTGGCTAGAATACACCTCCCCCAATACATCACCTGAAATAATGGACATGACTCAGAACAGAATCAGCTGTGAAGTCAATCTCATCACTGGTAAGTGCATTCACAGCTTTCAAGTGTTGAATGGCATGTAGAGCAATTTCTGAAAATAAATGTAAAATTAAAATCGTATAATGAAATATATTTCATAAATCATAGATAATAAGTTAGAGTGATTATACATCAAACCCGTAAAACAAGTAAACCATTATTAACCACAGACAACTGGGACATGGCGTACTGTATTCCCATTATTTGACATCTATTAATGTATCAAGTCCTGTCATTTATAAGCATGAAATACATCTTCATTTTTTCCCCATACTAGAAAGTGGGGATCTCATATTGAGATAATTTTAAAGTTGAACAAAATGATATTTTAATTATAAAATAAATTTTTGAATATACTTACCCGGTGAATATATAATAGCTGCTACTCAGCGGCTCGACAGAAAACACACTCAAAAAACTCGCGAGCGATCGCTATGAAGGTTGCGGGTGTGACCACCAGCGCCAACTATCGGCCAGATACCACTCTTGCATGTAAACAAACCCTTCAATTCTTCTCGTCCCGCTGCGTCTCTATTGGGGAGGAAGGGAGGGCCTTTAATTTATATATTCACCGGGTAAGTATATTCAAAAATTTATTTTATAATTAAAATATCATTTTTAAATATTTAACTTAGCCGGTGAATATATAATAGCTGATTCACACCCAAGGAGGTGGGTAGAGACCAGAGTTAATTAAGTTTACAGCGTATAAGCTAAGAGTTTTTGACAGTTATCAATATAACAAAACCAAAATATATAGGTACCTGGTAAGGAAGTTGACTTAGACGATTACTCTGCCTTGTAAGTCTGTCTTCCTCACGAAGCCCAGCGATCCTCTTAGGATGCTGAAAGACTCCCAGGAGCTGAAGTATAAAGGGTTGCAACCCATACTAACAGGACCTCATCAAACCCCTAATCTGGGCGCTCTCAAGAAATGACTTTGACCACCCGCCAAATCAACAAGGATGCGAAAGGCTTCTTAGCCTTCCGTACAGCCCAAAAAACATTTCAAGAGACAGATTAAAAAGGATATTGGAATTAGGGTAATGTAGTGGTAGAACCCTCACCCACTACTGTACTCGCTGCAACGAATGGACCCAGTGTGTAGCAGTCCTCGTAAAGAGTCTGGACATCTTTTAAGTAAAATGACGCGAACACTGACTTGCTTCTCCAAAAAGTCGCGTCCATAATACTTTGCAGAGATTTATTTTGCTTGAAGGCCACGGAGGTTGCTATAGCTCTAACCTCGTGCGTCTTAACCTTAAGCAAACATCGGTCTTTCTCATTCAAGTGAGAATGAGCTTCTCGTATTAAAAAATCTGATAAAATATGACAAAGCATTCTTTGACATAGGCAATGATGGTTTCTTAACTGAGCACCATAATACCTCAGATTTACCTCGTAATGACTTAGTACGAGCTAAATAGAACTTAAGAGCTCTAACAGGACATAATACTCTTTCCAGTTCGTTGCCTACGATCTCTGATAAGCAAGGAATATCAAAAGATTTAGGCCAAGGACGAGAAGGCAGTTCATTTTTTGCCCAGGAAACCAAGTTGAAGTGAACAAGTGGCTTTTTCTGTAGAAAAAACCGATGTTCTTACTGAAGGCATGAAGTTCACTGACCCTTTTAGCCGAAGCCAAGCACACTAGGAAAAGTGTCTTGAGGGTGAGATCCTTCAGGGAGGCTGAATGTAATGGCTCAAACCTGTCTGACATGAGGAACCTTATGACCACGTCTAAGTTCCATCCAGGAGTTGCCAAACGACGTTCCTTAGAGGTCTCGAAAGACTTAAGGAGATCTTGGAGATCTTTATTGTTGGAAAGATCTAAGCCTCTATGTCGAAAGACCGAAGCCAACATGCTCCTGTAGCCCTTAATCGTGGGAGCTGAAAGGGAGCGAACCTTTCTCAGATGTAAAAGAAAATCTGCGATTTGGGCTACAGAGGTACTGGACGAGGACACAGATGCTGACTTGCACCAGTCTCAAAAGACTTCCCACTTCGACTGGTATACTCTAATGGTAGAAGCTCTCCTCGCTCTTGCAATCGCACTGGCTGCCTCCTTCGAAAAGCCTCGAGCTCTTGAGAGTCTTTCGATAGTCTGAAGGAAGTCAGACGAAGAGCGGGGAGGCTTTGATGGACATTCTTTACGTGGGGCTGACGTAACAGATCTACCCTTAGAGGAAGACTTCTTGGAAAGTCTACCAGCCATTGAAGTACCTCGGTGAACCACTCTCTCGCGGGCCAGAGGGTAGCAACCAACGTCAACCTTGTCCCTTCGTGAGAGGCGAACTTCTGCAGTACCTTGTTGACTATCTTGAATGGTGGGAATGCATATAAGTCCAGAAGAGACCAATTCAGTAGAAACGCGTCTATGTGGATTGCTTCTGTATCTAGGACTGGAGAGCAATAGATTGGTAACCTTTTGGTCAACGAGGAGGCAAAGAGGTCTATGGTGGGTTGACCCCAAGTAGCCCAAAGACTCTTGCCCACGTCCTTGTGGAGGGTCCATTCCGTGGGTATCACCTGACCCCTCCGACTGAGACAGTCTGCCAAGACGTTCAAGTCCCCCTGGATGAATCTCGTCAACAGGGAGATGCCTCGATTTCTTGACCATAAGAGAAGGTCCCTTGCGATCTCGAGCAGCGTGAAGGAGTGTGTGCCTCCTTGCTTGGAGATGTACGCCAAAGTTGTGGTGTTGTCTGAGTTGACCTCTACCACTTAGTTTCGAAGAAGCTTTCGAATATCATCAAGGCCAAGTGGACTGCTAATAGCTCCTTGCCGTTGATGTGCATGCTCTTCTGACTTGAGGTCCACAGACCCGAGCATTCCCGACCGTCGAGGGTCGCACCCCAACCCAAATCCGACGCGTCTGAGAACAACACGTGGTTTGGGTTCTTGACTGCTAGGGATAGTCCCTCTCTCAGACTGATATAGCTGTCCCACCATTTCAGGCATGCCTTTACTGGTTCGGAGACTGGGAAAGATACAGTCTCTAACGTCTTGTCCTAGTTCCAGTGAGAGGCTAGATGGAACCGGAGAGGCAGAAGGTGTAGTCTCCCTAGTGAGACAAACTGCTCCAGGGATGAGAGAGTCCCTACGAGACTGTTCCAACTCCTGACTGAACAAACGTTTTCTTTTCAGCATTAGTTGGACTTCGAGCAGGGCTTGTTCTATTCGGTGGCAGACGGAAAAGCCCGAAAAAAACTGGACTGCGAATCTCCATCCCCAAATATAGAATAATCTGGGATGGGATCAGTTGGGACTTTTAGGTTGACCAAAACTCCCAACTCCCTGGCCAGACTCAACGTCCAATGTAGATCCTGCAGACAGCGAAGACTGGACGATGCTCTGAGAAGCCAGTCGTCCAAGGACAGGGAGGCTCGGATCCCCGATAGAAGGAGGGATTTTGCCACATTCCTCATGAGCCTCGTAAACACGAGAGGAGCAGGACTGAGGCCAAAGCACAGGGCTCGAAACTGGTACCCCACATTCCTGTAAACAAACCTCAGAAACGGTTGGGAATCCGGGTGTATAGGAATGTGGAAGTATGCCTCCTGAAGGTCGAGAGAGACCATCCAGTCGCCTTCCATAAATGCTGTCAAGACAGCCTGGTAGACTTCATCGTGAAGTTTGTCTTGACAATGAACACATTGAGCGCACTTGCCTCTTACGTACTCCTGCAGTGAACATGGCTGCCAGATCATTGGAGCCATCCCTGAGGGACTTGTTCCTGCAGAGAACGTGGCTGTCAGATCATTGGAGCCATCCCTGAAAGCCTTGTTTATGCATGACATAATTGTACAGCAAAACTTCAAACGCTCGAAAATAGCTCTGAAGTCGACCATAAAATCTTGGAGCGTCTCATGGCCAGGCGCCAGGGAGAGTCTATGAGGTTTGAGAAGTCTATCTGGGCAGAGGCAGGAACTCCCAAGCCGAGAACTTCTCTCGTGTCATATCAGACTCTCGCTCTATAAGCCAGCTTAAAAGTAGGGAAAGCAAAGGCTGTTTCCCCCAAACTCCTCCTGGTGATAAACCAGTCGCCTAGCAAACGTAAAGCTCTCTTAGAAGAGCGAGAGAGCACTAGCTTATAAAACAACGGCTTCGAAGTAGCTAGGCCTAGTGTAAACTCTGACGTTTAGGCGAACGAGGAGCAGCAGTTACAAAAAGATCCGGACAAAGATCCTTAAAAATCAGCATGATTTATTTAAAGTCCATAGAGGGCTAAGCAGCTTTAGGCTCCTCTCCGTCTGACAGAGTCCTCAAGGGAATATCAGTAGGAGGGGGAACAGCAACTTCCTCATCTGAAGGAACCTTGTCCGACAATAGCCGAGTCTCAAGCAAGGGAGAGACCTACCGTGGTGGCAATGCTTTACAAGCATTAGTAGCGGACCAGGACGCAACGTCATGTAACTGCTTAACAGTCTGTGAACTGTCAACAACAACAGGTGCGGGAGGACGCTCGGCGTCCACTCGAGACTGTTTTGACTGCCTAGTCTGAGCAGTCAAAACAACTCTAGACTGCGGTAGTTGACGCTCAGTGTCAAAACAAGTCAACTCCGCTGGTTGGCGAACGTCCTGAACGTCAACAGGAGCATTAGGAAGTGGCCTAACGTCCAAATGGGGCTGAAAATGATATTTTAATTATAAAATAAATTTTTGAATATACTTACCCGGTGAATATATAATAGCTGCTACTCAGCGGCTCGACAGAAAACACACTCAAAAAACTCGCGAGCGACCGCTATGAAGGTTGCGGGTGTGACCACCAGCGCCAACTATCGGCCAGATACCACTCTTGCATGTAAACAAACCCTTCAATTCTTCTCGTCCCGCTGTGTCTCTATTGGGGAGGAAGGGAGGGCCTTTAATTTATATATTCACCGGGTAAGTATATTCAAAAATTTATTTTATAATTAAAATATCATTTTTAAATATTTAACTTAGCCGGTGAATATATAATAGCTGATTCACACCCAAGGAGGTGGGTAGAGACCAGAGTTAATTAAGTTTACAGCGTATAAGCTAAGAGTTTTTGACAGTTATCAATATAACAAAACCAAAATATATAGGTACCTGGTAAGGAAGTTGACTTAGACGATTACTCTGCCTTGTAAGTCTGTCTTCCTCACGAAGCCCAGCGATCCTCTTAGGATGCTGAAAGACTCCCAGGAGCTGAAGTATAAAGGGTTGCAACCCATACTAACAGGACCTCATCAAACCCCTAATCTGGGCGCTCTCAAGAAATGACTTTGACCACCCGCCAAATCAACAAGGATGCGAAAGGCTTCTTAGCCTTCCGTACAGCCCAAAAAACATTTCAAGAGACAGATTAAAAAGGATATTGGAATTAGGGTAATGTAGTGGTAGAACCCTCACCCACTACTGCACTCGCTGCAACGAATGGACCCAGTGTGTAGCAGTCCTCGTAAAGAGTCTGGACATCTTTTAAGTAAAATGACGCGAACACTGACTTGCTTCTCCAAAAAGTCGCGTCCATAATACTTTGCAGAGATTTATTTTGCTTGAAGGCCACGGAGGTTGCTATAGCTCTAACCTCGTGCGTCTTAACCTTAAGCAAACATCGGTCTTTCTCATTCAAGTGAGAATGAGCTTCTCGTATTAAAAAATCTGATAAAATATGACAAAGCATTCTTTGACATAGGCAATGATGGTTTCTTAACTGAGCACCATAATACCTCAGATTTACCTCGTAATGACTTAGTACGAGCTAAATAGAACTTAAGAGCTCTAACAGGACATAATACTCTTTCCAGTTCGTTGCCTACGATCTCTGATAAGCAAGGAATATCAAAAGATTTAGGCCAAGGACGAGAAGGCAGTTCATTTTTTGCCCAGGAAACCAAGTTGAAGTGAACAAGTGGCTTTTTCTGTAGAAAAAACCGATGTTCTTACTGAAGGCATGAAGTTCACTGACCCTTTTAGCCGAAGCCAAGCACACTAGGAAAAGTGTCTTGAGGGTGAGATCCTTCAGGGAGGCTGAATGTAATGGCTCAAACCTGTCTGACATGAGGAACCTTATGACCACGTCTAAGTTCCATCCAGGAGTTGCCAAACGACGTTCCTTAGAGGTCTCGAAAGACTTAAGGAGATCTTGGAGATCTTTATTGTTGGAAAGATCTAAGCCTCTATGTCGAAAGACCGAAGCCAACATGCTCCTGTAGCCCTTAATCGTGGGAGCTGAAAGGGAGCGAACCTTTCTCAGATGTAAAAGAAAATCTGCGATTTGGGCTACAGAGGTACTGGACGAGGACACAGATGCTGACTTGCACCAGTCTCAAAAGACTTCCCACTTCGACTGGTATACTCTAATGGTAGAAGCTCTCCTCGCTCTTGCAATCGCACTGGCTGCCTCCTTCGAAAAGCCTCGAGCTCTTGAGAGTCTTTCGATAGTCTGAAGGAAGTCAGACGAAGAGCGGGGAGGCTTTGATGGACATTCTTTACGTGGGGCTGACGTAACAGATCTACCCTTAGAGGAAGACTTCTTGGAAAGTCTACCAGCCATTGAAGTACCTCGGTGAACCACTCTCTCGCGGGCCAGAGGGTAGCAACCAACGTCAACCTTGTCCCTTCGTGAGAGGCGAACTTCTGCAGTACCTTGTTGACTATCTTGAATGGTGGGAATGCATATAAGTCCAGAAGAGACCAATCCAGTAGAAACGCGTCTATGTGGATTGCTTCTGTATCTAGGACTGGAGAGCAATAGATTGGTAACCTTTTGGTCAACGAGGAGGCAAAGAGGTCTATGGTGGGTTGACCCCAAGTAGCCCAAAGACTCTTGCCCACGTCCTTGTGGAGGGTCCATTCCGTGGGTATCACCTGACCCCTCCGACTGAGACAGTCTGCCAAGACGTTCAAGTCCCCCTGGATGAATCTCGTCAACAGGGAGATGCCTCGATTTCTTGACCATAAGAGAAGGTCCCTTGCGATCTCGAGCAGCGTGAAGGAGTGTGTGCCTCCTTGCTTGGAGATGTACGCCAAAGTTGTGGTGTTGTCTGAGTTGACCTCTACCACTTAGTTTCGAAGAAGCTTTCGAATATCATCAAGGCCAAGTGGACTGCTAATAGCTCCTTGCCGTTGATGTGCATGCTCTTCTGACTTGAGGTCCACAGACCCGAGCATTCCCGACCGTCGAGGGTCGCACCCCAACCCAAATCCGACGCGTCTGAGAACAACACGTGGTTTGGGTTCTTGACTGCTAGGGATAGTCCCTCTCTCAGACTGATATAGCTGTCCCACCATTTCAGGCATGCCTTTACTGGTTCGGAGACTGGGAAAGATACCGTCTCTAACGTCTTGTCCTAGTTCCAGTGAGAGGCTAGATGGAACCGGAGAGGCAGAAGGTGTAGTCTCCCTAGTGAGACAAACTGCTCCAGGGATGAGAGAGTCCCTACGAGACTGTTCCAACTCCTGACTGAACAAACGTTTTCTTTTCAGCATTAGTTGGACTTCGAGCAGGGCTTGTTCTATTCGGTGGCAGACGGAAAAGCCCGAAAAAAACTGGACTGCGAATCTCCATCCCCAAATATAGAATAATCTGGGATGGGATCAGTTGGGACTTTTAGGTTGACCAAAAGTCCCAACTCCCTGGCCAGACTCAACGTCCAATGTAGATCCTGCAGACAGCGAAGACTGGACGATGCTCTGAGAAGCCAGTCGTCCAAGGACAGGGAGGCTCGGATCCCCGATAGAAGGAGGGATTTTGCCACATTCCTCATGAGCCTCGTAAACACGAGAGGAGCAGGACTGAGGCCAAAGCACAGGGCTCGAAACTGGTACCCCACATTCCTGTAAACAAACCTCAGAAACGGTTGGGAATCCGGGTGTATAGGAATGTGGAAGTATGCCTCCTGAAGGTCGAGAGAGACCATCCAGTCGCCTTCCATAAATGCTGTCAAGACAGCCTGGTAGACTTCATCGTGAAGTTTGTCTTGACAATGAACACATTGAGCGCACTTGCCTCTTACGTACTCCTGCAGTGAACATGGCTGCCAGATCATTGGAGCCATCCCTGAGGGACTTGTTCCTGCAGAGAACGTGGCTGTCAGATCATTGGAGCCATCCCTGAAAGCCTTGTTTATGCATGACATAATTGTACAGCAAAACTTCAAACGCTCGAAAATAGCTCTGAAGTCGACCATAAAATCTTGGAGCGTCTCATGGCCAGGCGCCAGGGAGAGTCTATGAGGTTTGAGAAGTCTATCTGGGCAGAGGCAGGAACTCCCAAGCCGAGAACTTCTCTCGTGTCATATCAGACTCTCGCTCTATAAGCCAGCTTAAAAGTAGGGAAAGCAAAGGCTGTCTCCCCCAAACTCCTCCTGGTGATAAACCAGTCGCCTAGCAAACGTAAAGCTCTCTTAGAAGAGCGAGAGAGCACTAGCTTATAAAACAATGGCTTCGAAGTAGCTAGGCCTAGTGTAAACTCTGACGTTTAGGCGAACGAGGAGCAGCAGTTACAAAAAGATCCGGACAAAGATCCTTAAAAATCAGCATGATTTATTTAAAGTCCATAGAGGGCTAAGCAGCTTTAGGCTCCTCTCCGTCTGACAGAGTCCTCAAGGGAATATCAGTAGGAGGGGGAACAGCAACTTCCTCATCTGAAGGAACCTTGTCCGACAATAGCCGAGTCTCAAGCAAGGGAGAGACCTACCGTGGTGGCAATGCTTTACAAGCAGAGTCCACACGCACTGGTGCATTAGTAGCGGACCAGGACGCAACGTCATGTAACTGCTAAACAGTCTGTGAACTGTCAACAACAACAGGTGCGGGAGGACGCTCGGCGTCCAATCGAGACTGTTTTGACTGCCTAGTCTGAGCAGTCAAAACAACTCTAGACTGCGGTAGTTGACGCTCAGCGTCAAAACAAGTCAACTCCGCTGGTTGGCGAACGTCCTGAACGTCAACAGGAGCATTAGGAAGTGGCCTAACATCCAAATGCGGCTGAAAATCAACACGTGACCGCATCGAGTGAGGCTCTACATATCGTGACTGACGTGACTTAGCTACGCCAACGTCAACAGGACGCACAAAGGTTCGTTTGGGCGGCTGAAGGCCAGGATCTCGATGAGATAAACGGCTAGGATCAACGTGAACCTTATCGGCAGAATAGTCTTCCATAAGAGAGGCAAGCTTATTCTGCATGTCTTGCCGTACAACCCATTTAGGATCAACGGGAATGGTTGCGGTAAGAGACGAGGGTAACGTCTGTGACTGCAAAACCTTGCCTACAAAAAGACTCTCGGAGCCTGTGTTACGCTTTTATTTAGGCGGCGAGCAGTCTTCCGATGACTGCATCAGGTCAGAGCTGTCCTAATAGTTAAAACCAGGACGCTGGACCTGTCCTGAAAGGACTGACTTTCGCTTAAAGGGCCTCGAAACCTTGTTCCACGGTTTCTTATGCAAAAAGCTTTCGGATGACGAGGAGAAAATCGTCTCTCTCGCCTTATGGTAGGGGTGATCTTGGTGAGATACGCCTGATACCATAGAGGGAACGTCTGTTCGCTGATCAAGGCCTCTCGAACCCATAAGTCGTACGACATTACTTCTCCCCTGGGCTTGGGAGCTTGCAAGAGGTCCCGGACTAGGCGAACGACAGGCACGAACAGACGAACCCTCGGTCGCAACACTGATAACACTTTGCGCAATATCACTTTATCACTACGATTTTCTGTTTTGCACTTATTTCACTGAAATCGAATTTTTTAACAATTCACATTAGGTATGAATAAAACTGATTTCTACCTGAAGCACGCAATTCTACCCTCATCAAAAGGTTATAATTGCGAAATCAGTCGTATAATGTAAGCACATTCAAAAAACAGTAAACATATTTTAAGATAAAAAGATCAGTGGCTGGGAAAGAGACTAAACACTAGTTCATTCAAAACTACGTTTTCAATCTCTCACCGTACAGTGCCTTGGGACGAGAATAAAAACTAAAAACGTTTTATCCTTTCTCCCCGTACAGAGACTAGGGACGAGAGTAACTCGAGAACGTTACTCGCTTGGGACGAGAATAAAGATCGGAACGTTCTCTCTCCTCTCTCTCTCTCCGTCTCTATATCTCTCTCTCTCTCTCTCTCTCTTGATTTCGCACCGAAGAGAAGAGCCCACTTACGTTTCGTCAATAAACAGGTTATTTGACCAAAGGAAAAAACTGAAAGGTTTTTCAATTAAAAAGTTCCTTTAAAATAGAATTTAAAACATTTAAGCTTTGAAAGAAGAATGAACAAAACGTCAGAATCGATTTACTCTTTCTGCAAAGTGAAACCGTGATACTCTCTCTCTCTATCGTAACGATAGAGCGCAAACTGCGTAGCATAAATAAACTAAACGTTAGTTCATCTTTGAAACAGTACGAAGACTATTCAAAGAAAATCTTTCATAAAATATCTACTAAAAAATATTCATTTAATAAGTTTTAAATCATTAGCTCTGTAAAAGTTATTTACGATTGAAAGGGCTCAACGTTGTTTAACTTCGGTTTCCAAGTTAGGACCGCCTACTCTCAGGAAAGGTCGCATATAAACAAATCATTAAAATTTATCTTGATGTTTATTATAAATGGAAAGCTAATCGAAGAGGCCTAATAAAGGCGGTTGAGATATAAAATATATAGAGGAAAATCTATAATTAATTTATAACGTGATAAGATAATTGCTAAAAGCCTAAAACACACTTCCGTACTAAGGGAAGGGTCGGCCATTTAAAAGTCAAAGAAAGTCCAAAAAACAATCCAAAGTCATCAAAAATTAAATCTATCCAAAAACGAGTTCAAGATTTAAGTTGAAGATAAAACACCTGCACTGCGAAAGCTCAAACCAAAATGAAGTACTTCACCAAATATGTTGAGAAAACTCCAGGTTCTACAGCGAGTAATGATACGTCTTGTCGTCAAGGTCGACAGAGAAGAATTGAAGGGTTTGTTTACATGCAAGAGTGGTATCTGGCCGATAGTTGGCGCTGGTGGTCACACCCGCAACCTTCATAGCGATCGCTCGCGAGTTTTTTGAGTGTGTTTTCTGTCGAGCCGCTGAGTAGCAGCTATTATATATTCACCGGCTAAGTTAAATATTTAAAAATCGAAATTTGCATTCTTCATTTACATGATTTTCTCAGGTGAATCTTCTAGGTAATCAAGTTAAAGTTTCCCTTGAGGCTCGATGCAGCATTTCAAATTCTGATGAAAAAAAAAAGGAACTTTTTATCTTACAAATAAACTAGATTTTTTTAATTGAGTACTGTAGATTCCAGCTGTTAATCATATACATCTTTTACTTCTTTTATATCCCCTTATATTCAACAGCTAAATGTGTTTGAGATGAAGTGTCTGAGGAGAAAGGCTGGTGTATCTCGAGTAGATAGGGTTAGGAACGAAGTAGTGAAGGTGAGAACGAGTGTAAGAAATGAGTTAGCAGTTAGAGTGGATATGAATGTGTTGAGCTTGTTTGGCCATGTTGAGAGAATGGAAAATGGCTGTCAGCTAAAGAAGGTGATGAATGCAAGAGTTGATGGGAGAAGTACGAGAGGAAGGCCAAGGTTTGGGCGGATGGATGGAGTGAAAAAAGCTCTGGGTGATAGGAGGATAGATGTAAGAGCATGTTAGAAATAGGAATGAATGGTGAGCGATTGTAACGCAGTTCTGGTAGACCCTGCTGCTTCCTCCAGTTACCTTGGATGACCGCGGAGGTAGCAGCAGTAGAGGATTCAGCGTTATGAAGCTTCATCTGTGGTGGATAACGGGGGAGGGTGGGCTGTGGCACCCTAGCAGTACCAGCCGAACTCGGTTGAGTCCCTCATCAGGCTGGGAGGACCATATAGAGGAAATGTCCCCATTTTTTTCATTTGTTTGATGTTGGCTACCACCCCCCCCAAATTGGAGGAAGTCCCTTGATATACTGTATGTATATTCAACAAAATTTTTAAAATATAGTTATGGTTTAGACAGAAACATGAATAATGAGACTGTTAGCTACCCATAACTCCGGAATCTACCTCTGCATGCTCTGTATTATAAGCATGTCACAATTCTAACCATTTTTAAAAGTGATTGAAGTGTTCGAGGCTATGTGGTGACCACAAAAATGGCTAATTAACAGTAATGGGTCCTGGTGAAACTAAATAAAATTATAAAACCAGTAAATTCATACATGAATCAACAAATGTTTTTAAACTAATTTTGCCTTATTCAATGCTTCTTTTTAAATTCAAATAAAGAGAGTTGATAAGTTTAAGTATTTGGGATCCTTTGTTAACGCTGGAGGAGGTATGGAAGATGAAGTTAAACATCGGGTACAGGCAGGCTGGAACAACTTGAGAGCAGCCTCAGGAGTTCTTTGTGACAAAAGAATACCACTGAGGTTAAAAGGAAAATTTCATAAGACAATGGTAAGAACAGCAATGCTGTATGAAACGGAAACGGCAAGCATGAGGAAGACAGAGGAGAAGAAGATGGATGTGGCAGAAATGAGAATGCTTAGGTGGATGTCTGGGGTGACAAGAGAGGATCGGATAAAAAATGACTACATAAGGGGATCGACAAAGGTGGTGGAAATATCAAAGAAAGTGCAGGAAGGGAGGCTGAGATGGTATGGACACCTGATGAGGAGAGATGAGGACCACGTTGGGAGACATACTTTGGAGATGGAAGTTCAAGGAAGAAGAAGAAGAGGGAGACCAAGAAAGAGATGGAGGGACTGTGTGAGAGGAGACTTACAGGAGAAGGGGATTGATGAGGCAGAAGCGCAGAATAGAAAAAGATGGAAACGGCTCATCCGCAACGGCGACCCCATATAAAAATGGGAACCAGCTGGGAAGAAGAATATCTAATATTGAAAACATGTTCATCTCTAATCAGCACAGTCCTAACTTGGAGATAGATTTTACCGAATAGATATAACAATTAATTTCAAATGCTTTTATGAATTGAACTGGCATAATCAATAGTTACCTTTCAACCTTCCAGATGAAAAGCTTCCCTCAGTATCTATGTAAACAACCTCACCATTCAAACCTCCAATGCTGGTTGGTAGCTGAGCAGCAATACAAACCTGTAGGCTGTAAATAATATTCCATGAGAAAGCAAGATTTTATCCTTTACAAGAAACAGTTCATAAAACATCTGAGCATGCCACAAAAGAATGTTTGGTTGATTAGCAGTTAGCAAACAATGGTATTGCATTTAAAACTAAAAATATTATACAAAGCACTAACAATTATCTTTAATTTGTTGGGTAGTTGATAGTTTCAAATATTTAATTCTACAATTTTTGGAGTTGTTTTCCTCGGATGGCATATGCTTTATTTTTTACCCCGATTATTAACTTTTCTGTTCTTTGCTGGGTTGTACATACAGTAGTTCAATAAGTTAGGTGTTTTTCAATCTGACTCGCATACAATTTCCACACAATAATGATATATTAGAAACTTCTTGTTTGCTAACACGTAAATGTATAAATCAGCAGTCAAAGGCTATAGGGTGATTATAAACTGTTGGATACCTCTTGTTGTTTACCGAGGAATAGTATGATTTCGTTGTAAATGATATCTGCAACTTTTTATTGTTTTCCAAGTGTTAGTGTTGTTTTCTATGCTGCACTGATGGTTACTAAAATGGTGCTTCTTGCATTGTCAAGTGGCCCCCATATGCTCTTGCTTTTACCATTTTTTTCACCTTGAGTCTTATGCTTAGAAACTTTTTCTCTTTTTATTCATACTCCTTTCAATAGAATACTACTCCTAACATTTGCTTAGTTAGAATTTCAAGATAAACTGCACAGTTTTAACCTACTTTACCAAAAATAGCCCAAGGGCTCCAATGGGAAAAATGGCCCAGTGAGGAAAGGAAACAAGGAAATAAGCAAACTACAAGAGAAGTAATGAACAATTAAAATAAAATATTTTAAGAACAGTAACAGCATTAAAATAGGTCTTCCATATATAAAGTATAAAAACTTTAAAAAACAGGAGGAAGAGAAATAAGATAGAATAGTGTGCCTGAATGTACCCTCAAGCAAGACAACTCTAAACTCAGACAGTGAAAGAGCATAATTTAAAGGCTATGGCACTACCCAAATCGTGGGAACAATGGTTTGATTTTGGAGTGCCCTTCTGGAGGAGCTGCTTACCCTAGCTAAAGTCTCTTCTACCCTTACCAAGAGGAAAGTAGCCACTGCACAATTACATTGCAGTAGTTAACCCCTTGAACAAAGAAGAATTATTTGTTAATCTGTGTTGCCAGGTGTATGAGGACAGAAGAGAAAGTGGAAAGAATAGGCCAGCCTATTTGGTGTATGTGTAGGCAAAGGAAAAATGAGTTGTAACGAGAGAGAGGGATCCAATGTACTTTCTGGCCTATCAAAGGACCCAATAACTCCCTAGTGGTAGTATCTCGACGGGTGGCTGGTACCATGGCCAACCTACTACCTGTTGTACTCTATGCAATAAAAACATGGGCAATGGCAAAGAAAATAGAAGAGATTCATCGTTGGAGTACAGTGGGAAATCATACTGCAAACAGTTGAGATGGTGAACCCCAGAAAATAGTGAAGTTGCCTTATTCCTTTATTATTTTCTCAATGTCATGAGAAAGGATGATAAACATTAAATATGAAAATGGCAGGACAAAGACCTTTAGAAAGCCCAAGGAATCAAAAAAAGGGTCCTAAAAGGAATAAAGGAAGGCAGAGTACAGAATTTAGGACAGAAAGCCCAGTACTGAAGCCTGGGAGGCCATTTAGCTCTCTGTGCAATAGGAGCATATGTTAAAGAGGGTGGACAACAAGATGAAAGAAAGGAAGAGGGAATAGACATATAATAGAATTCTAAAATGTAAGTGCACGGAGTAGTCGAAAGGATGACGCACTGATAGTACTACCCTTTCCGGCTAGTAAAGGATTAATCAGAATGAAAAACTCAATTCACTTCTAACCCCATAAATGGAAGAGCTGGTTAAAATACTGTAGTTTAAGATAATGTTGATGATGGTCATCAACGAAGAATTAGCAAATACAAGAAAGGAAAAAATGAGAAGATCCACAGAGGTCCAATTGTCATAAAGGTGCTCTAAAATGACAAATTCGTAGATAGTTTGTATTTTTCCTAACTATGAAAACCTTATCTATTTAATAGGGGTATTACTTTTGGCTTAGCTGAAATGAGGAGCCATTAATTTTTAACGAGGGTTAACTACCCACACCGCTAGTTAGCGGGGGTAGGGAGGGTAGCTTGCTACCGCTCCCCCTCACACACCTGTAATTGAGCTCACTTTGCTTGGAGGTAGGACTTCAAGGGGGAGAGGGCTGGCGGGCAAGTTTGGTTAAATAGCTAAGGTTTGTATAGTTAAGAAAAATACAAATTATCTACGAATTTGTCATTTGTTCCGTAACTGGAATACAAACCACGCTATTTAATAGGGGTGACTCACCCATTAGGAGGGGTGGACGTCCCAGCCAGTCTGGCTTTTTGACTTTGCCCGAGGGCAAAGAAATAAGGAGCCCTGCACCTCGCTAAAACCTTGCTACGCAAGGTCTGTGGCCTACGCAAGCTGTGTGTGAAGGTATGTAGAAGTGTGACTCGTCCTAGAAAGTTGTTCCGAAGTTCTTTAGATGGAAAACTGTGCACTAGGACTTTCCCAATACCACCTCGTCAGGGTATGGGGATGTAACAGAATTAATCTTAATACTAGGAACACCAGGGAGCATGGTTTACCTGCAGTGGTTTGAGGTCAGCTATGCAGAGAACCCAGGATGCGGCTTTCCCCAAGAGAAAGGATGATGAAGAAAAGAATAAGGGCCAGTCAAACCTTTTCATTCATGCAGACTAAAACCAGGTAACAATGACCTCAACCTTCTGCTATTTGTCCAATAAGGAGCTTGAGGTTTTAAACCAGCTGTTGTGCAGCCACCACAGGACCGATAGAAAACGTATCGAGTCTCCTGTGGGTCACGTCTTGCAGGTAGTGGGATGAGAATGTGTTCTGACGTTTCCACACCCCAGCTTGAAGGACCTGCGTCACTGAATAATTTATTTTGAAGGCCAGGGACGTAGTTATGTCCCTGACATCATGTGCTCTGGGGCGACGTGACGGAGGAGGGTCTGGATTCAATGCAAGGTCAATGACCCTGCGAATCCATGCTAAGATAGTGTTCTTGGTGACCCTCCTATTAATCCTTCCTGTGCTGACGAATAGTGCTGGCACACGAGGACGGACTGCGGCTGTTCTCTTGAGGTGCAGCCTCAAACTCCTTACTGGGCATAGTAAGAGATGGTCTGGGTCATCTGTTACAGTACAGAGACTAGAAATCGAGGATCCACTACCCCCCGGTTCTGAGTCTTAGCAATAAACTCAGGGACGAAGCTGAACATTACCTCTCCGCATCCCCTTGAATGGGCAATGTCATATGAGAGACCATGAAGTTCACTGACTCGCTTGGCCGAGGCCAAAGCTAGCAGGAACACCGGTCTTCCAAGTCAGGTAGTGATCTGTTGCCTGGCGTAATGATTCATAGGGAGGTCTCTTAAGAGACCCGAGAACTCGAACCACGTTCCATGGAGGAGGTCTCACTTCCAACTAGGGGCAGGTAAGTTCATAACTCCGTATGAGTAGAGAAAGTTCTAGCGATCAAGAAATGTCCATTAATTTCAGTCTGAAGGCGAGGCTTACGGCTGAGCGATAGCCTTTCACTGCCGAGATTGATAGGCGTATTTCTTCACACAAATACACGAGGAACTCCGCTATTGCTGGAATGGTGGCATCGAGTAGAGAGATACCCCTTCCACGACACTAACCACAGAAGACTTTCCACTTTACCTGGTAGACTGCTGCTGATGATTTCCGCATATGTCCAGATATCCTAATCGCAACGTGTTGCGAAAATCCTCTCTCAAAGAGGAGATGCTGGAAAGTCTCCAGGCATGAAGTCATAGCGAAACTACGGCTTTGTGGAAGATGTTGGCGTGTGGTTGTTTGAGTAGATTGTGTCGTGGAGGGAGTTCTCTTGGTGGCTCCGTTAGGAGTTGCAGAAAGTCCGAGAACCATTCTGCGTGATGCCATAGTGGAGCTATGAGGGTCATTGAAAGATTGACCGATGTTCTGGTCTTGTTGAGTACCCTCCTCATCAGACAGAATGGGGGAAAGGTGTAAACGTCGATGTTGCCTTGGGGTCTGGGACTGGGGAACAGTACAGCGGGAGCCTGAAATTCAGGGCCGTTACGAAGAGAGGTCCACAGTCGGAGAACCCCACAAAGTCTGGACTTTGTTGGCTACTAGATGATCCAAAGACCATTCGATACTCACTATCTGAGATGCTCTGCTCAGGTTGTCGGCAAGCACATTCCTTTTACCTGGAATGAAGCGTGCCGATAGTGGTATCGAGGTGATTTCGGCCCATCTCAGTATCTCTACTGCTAGATGGGATAGTTGCTGCGAAAAAGTACCTCCTTGTTTGTTAATGTAGCCCACTGCTGTGGTGTTGTCGCTCATCACCACCACAGAGTGACTTGCCAGGTACTGTTGGAACTGTTGAAGGGCCAGAAAGATGGCCTTCATCTCTAGGAGATTTATATGGAGGTACTTTCCTGACTCTGACCAGAGGCCTGAGGTCATCTGGTGCAGCACGAGGGTCCCCCACCCTTTTTTTAAAGTGTCTGAAAACAGCATCAAATTCGGGGGGAGGACAATAAGATCCACTCCCTTTCGTAGATTTTCGTCTGTCACTCACCACTGGAGGTCTGTCAGTTCCGCAGGTCCCATGGGGATGTGGATGTCCGGGGAGTCGTATGCTTGATTCCACCGGGACTTGAGTCGCCACTGGAGGGATCACATCCTAAGGCGACCATTGGGAACTAGACGGGCCAGCGATTAAACGTGACCGAGGAGACGTAGCCACGATTGGGCTGGAAGTTCTTCTCGTCTGAGAAAAAGTCTTGCGACCTTTCTCAGCCTTGCTATCCTGTCGTCTGATGGGAAGGCTTTGTGGAGAGTAGTGTTTATAATCATGCCCAAGTATACCAGTCTTTGAGCGGGAAGCAAAGAGGACTTCTCGAAATTTACCAGGATCCCCAGATCCTGGCAAAGTCTCAGAAGTTTGTCTCGGTGTTGAAGAGGGTTGACACCGAGTCTGCTAGGATTAGCCAATCGTCCAGATAACGGTAGAGACGGATGCCAATCCTGTGTGCCCAAGATGATACTAGGGTGAACACTCCAGTGAAGACTTGTGGTGCTGTGGAAAGACCGAAGCACAGCATCTTGAACTGGTATATTCTGTTGCCCAGGCTGAATCTTAAGTACTTCCTTGAAGACGGATGGACTGGGATCTGGAAGTACGCGTCCTTTAGGTCCAGTGTGCACATGAAGTCTTGCGGTCTTACTGCTAGTTTGACCGTGTCTTCCGTCTCCATGCTGAACGGAGTTTGTTTGACAAACTTGTTCAGAGCTGAGAGGTCAATGACTGGTCTCCAGCCTCCAGACGCCTTCTTTACAAGAAAGAGTCGACTGAAGAAGCCTGGGGATTCGTCGAAGACCTCTTGGAGAGCGCCCTTCTTCAACATTGTTTGGACTTCTGCCCAAAGGGCTTGCCCCCTTGCCGATCCCATGGCAAGGGAGTTCAATGACACTGGATTTGTCGTCAGGGGAGGTAGAGATGTTATTAACGGGACATGATACCCTAAACTGATCACGGAGATTGTTCAGGAATCGGCCCCGAGTTGTTTCCACCTGCTTGCGCAACTTTGTAGGCATCCCCCCACTGGTGGACATGCAGGGGGACTGCGTATCCTAGCGTTTGCGGCCTCGGCTACTCCCTTTACGATTTTTACCTCCCCTACCTTTTGGCTGGAAAGGGCTTCGACACCATTATCTTCGCTGCAGTTGTCGTCGTAGTGGTCTTGGTTGGATGGGACTGCTGTGGTGCTGGAGGTTTATAGGGCTTAGATGTTAAAGCCCTATGGAAGAGGGAGTCTTGATGGGACTTCCTCCACCTCTCAGCAGCATATTCCACATCCTTAGGCTCGAACAGAACAGAGCCCTCTATGGAGGAATGTCTGAGCCTATTGATCTCGGCGATAGGGACCTTCTGGTGGAATTTCTCAGCTACTGCATCCCGACGTTTCAGGATGGTATTTGCCCACAAGTTCGAGACTTTGTGGGCAAGAAACTCGATCGTGCGAGTACCAGAGAGAAGGAAGGTTTCCATAGCTTTCCTGGTACGTTCCTTGGAGAAATCCTCAGATCGTATCAGGATACCTTAGGTCCCCAACCAGATATCAAGCCACGAAGTAGCTTGCATAGCACACTTCGCAACCTTCTCCTGGTTGAGGATCTCGGCTGCCAAGAACGAGACTGCCGGTTGGAGTCTCTCTCAAGAGGGACTCCCCTAGTTAGCTCTTCCAGCGATTGGTGAAGTGGAAGAGCTGAACAAGGCTCCTCCAGGATCTCAAGTACCTCCTCTGCTGTATGCAAGGAGGTGGGAGAAGCTTTTTTGTGGTACTGCAACGGTTGGAGGAGGACATCTCGGAGAGCTGCTGGCCGATCTCGTCCCTCGTACTATTTACTCCTTGAGAGGCAAGGCTGCACTGGTCTTGGAGGGTTTTTGAGTACCAAAGACGCAGTCTAGGACCATGTCTTTGCCCTCTCGAGGGGGGATCTCCGGGTCGGAAAACCCGTTGAGAACCCTCATTAGAGTCAGAACCTGCCAAAATGCGTGTTCTGACTCCTGCTGGTCTCCTCCTGTTGTAGGACTTGCAGCGAAGTCTCTTTCTATCCCCAAAGGCTCTTCTTGGGGAGAGTCGCGGACATTCCCTGAGTGGCTGGCTGGCTCTATCCTAGCCCTAGTGGAGGACTTTGACAATGTGTTGGAGTCTTTAGATTCCTTCCAGCGAAGGATGTAAGACTCCAACATTGATGAGGGTGGCATGTCCCTTCTATTCCCGGACTGTGAGAAACTCTCGGCGTGAAGAGAGGTCTCCTCCATTGGTGCGAGCTTCGTCCGAAAGGGATGGAGAGTTAGTCCGAGAAATAGGAGGAACTTGCCTTGATGGTCTGAGTGGAGTCAGTGTCGCCCTCGGGAAGTGACCGCGTCCAGAACACCTCTTTTCCTCTTCAAAGGGGTAGAGGAAGCCATGGTTTCATGTCCTAGATCAGAGAGGACAGGCTTGAAAGCCTGGGTTACGGCTCTGATCAGGGCACTGAACCAGGGCTGTTGGCTGACATACCCACTGAAGGGAAAGGGACTGAAGGATTTCTGGGCGGAGTTACTGGAATGGGTGGGTTCGCCTTAGGAGGTAGCTTTGGGATCCTGAACCCCTCAGCATGTTTCCCTTCTCCCACAATGCACAGTGGTATGTGCTTGCAGGGGAGGGGAATGAGGCGATGGCAACCTTGCTGGACGTTGTTCCTTGTGGCGCGCAGGCTCGCGCACGGGAGAATATTGGCTCTCCAGAGTGATGGCACGCAGGTTTTGTCTGTCGCGTTGGCTGGCGCGCCACATGCCGCTCAGGAGAGCGTGATGTGGGGGGCACATGTTGGTGCGCGGGAGAGCACTGTTGCGCAGGAGAATGTTGGCACACCGGTAACTGGCACGTAGATGAACGTTGGCGAGCAGGTGAGTGCTGGCGCGCAGATGGGCGCTGGCGCGTAGGAGATCGTGGGCACGTAGGCGCAGGTCGAGTGAGCGCAGGGCGTGTCAGTGCAGGAGATCGTTGGCGCATGTGGGCGCGCATGGCGCGTGGTAGAACTCTGGTCAAGTTGGCGCATAAGCGCGTGAGGTTGTTGTTCTGCGTAAGAGCGAGCAAGATGGGTGGTGCGCCGCAGTGTTGGGGCCTGACGAGCTGCTAATGAGTGTTGGTCAGGTTGCGTGGGCGCGTGGTGCGCGGTACGTTGGCGCGCAATAGCGCGCTCAGGAGGAGCCTTGTTAGGCCCATGCGGGAACGGTGATGGAAGGTCGGCAGGTCTGTCGGGTGGATGGTCAACGTGTCCTTTAAAAGGACGACCATCCACCGAAGGTGATCGTGAAATATCTGCAGAGAGGTCCAGGACCGAAGTCACAAGATTGGTTGCAGGTGCAGTGATGGATGATCGGTCTAGAGGCTCCTCTGCGGGGGACTGCAAAGACGACGTTGAACCAAAGAGGCACCTCCTCAACGCAGGTGAAGGAAGGCCTCTCAGGCGAAGAGGAAGGCGAGTCTTCTGACAGATGCACCCTCAGGGGGCCGTTGGATCAGCAAGCTGACCGTCAGCAGTCCTCCGATGAGGAGTCTCTGTAAGTGAACTCCCCCGAAGGAGAGAAACACTAGCAGGAGAGACTGATGATGAACTTAGTTTCCCCCTCGGAGGATGGTCAGGAACGGCAGAAACTAAGCCGTCAGCTACCGTAGAGTCTGGAGTGGCAGAGGAGATGGGTGACGCCGCATGAGACACCTCTGACACAACAACGTCGACAAGTGTCAGGGGATCTACCTCTGATGGTAACGACGATTGCTTGACAGAAGCACCCAGGCGGTTGTAATCAAGCAAAACCTCCTTGGAGGGCGAACCCATGAGCCCCAAGGAAGACCAAATCTGGAAAAGGGAAGTTAGTGACACGGCCTCCCCTTGGGGAGAGGTGGAGCTGCTTCGCTAGGGGAAGCAACGTCATCTCTCGAGACCCGAGGTTGGACGGAAATAATTCAGTCTACGCTACTACTCGACGGTCTCTCTCGACCAAATAGGAGCTTCGGAGGAGGTTTGGGCGACAGAAGAAGGGGCCTTGGGTTTTTCTTCCTTCAAAGCAACCTTCGAAGGAGAAACATCCCGCTTGGACTTCTTCCGCCGTCGCGAAAACATCTCCCACTGGGAGGAAGACCACTCCCTACACTTGTTGACACTATCACACCGTTGGCCTCTGCAAGGACAAAGGGCATGAGAATCGGTCTTGACCATCGACATGAATGTTCCACAGGGGCGGTCGGGAAGTCCAGGGCAGGTGCGCATGGTCGCAGAAGCCAACTTCACACACACAGAAAGAAAAAGCAAAAAGCATTAATGGCTACCAATTGTCGGTGAGGATGAAGAGCGGCAACGTCCGTTCACCATCCGAGCCGAAAGCAAAGTGAACTCAATCACAGGTGTGTGGGAGGGGGAGCGGTAGCAAGCTACCCTTCCTACCCCCGCTAACTAGTGGTGAGGGTAGTTAACCCTCGTTAAAAATTAATGGCTCGTCATTTCAGCTACGCCGAAAGTAATACCCCTATTAAATAACTTGGTTTGTATTCCAGTTACAGAACAACTGGCATTTGTGATATGGTAGCACCTACTGGGGTACATAACCACTGTATTATCATAACCCAGATTTTCACTGAAATGCACAAGTCCCCTACTCAATACTCTTATCAAATTGTTGAATCATCAACAGGTCTTCATTATTTTTCTTCCTCTTGCTTTTTTTAAAGTTTTTATAGTCTACATATGAAAGATCTGTTTTAATGTTGTTACTGTTTTTAAAATATCTTATATTGTTCATTACTTCTCTTGTAGTTTATTTACTTATTTCCTTTCCTCACTAAGCTATTTTCCCTGCTGGAGCCCTTGGGCTTATAGCATCCTGCTTTTCCTACTAGGGTTGTAGCTTAGCTTGTAATGATAATAATGATAAGAACAATAATAATAAACTCGGTGGGCATTTATGTAATCAGATTCATCATTAACATATTACCTATTGAGTACCAATTAAATTACTCTCTCATTCACAGTAATATAGATAATTATCTCAGTTATTCAACATTTGTAAATGCTTCTAATTTAAATCTATTTGAAACAGTTTACTGTTCCAAATGATGAGTCCTATGGTTATGAAGTCTAAACAAGGGTTGATCAGCATTTTTCACAATATTCTCAGCCTTTTCCCCCACTAAAATTTTGTCCTTAAGATCTGTATCAGGTAATTATAATGAAGGTTTATGTGAGAGTAGGATGAAGAATATAAAACCATACAAGACCTACCACAATTGAGTTTTCCCAATACCAGGTGGACCAATAACTTCTGTAATAGCACCAACTGGAAGTCCTCCTCCAAGAACATCATCTAACCCTTTACAAAATGTGACAATATACTTGTCTTCATCCTGGAAATATATAATTATGTTTAACAAATCATAAATTGTCTTAAATGTAATTTTTCCTCCATAAAAATCTAGCACTGTACAGTACTCATAACAGAGATCAACTTGTGTTTCAGCACAAATGCCACACGAATCAGCCCTTGGAAGAAAAATATCAGTAACAGCTCAGTACATATATCTAAGGGTACTTCTTCCCCCAGTTTCATGTGGTAAGCTGCTTCCCTTTTTGCATAATCTAAAACAGATGCATGTTATCAGATGAGTTGGGAGGAGTCCTTTAATCATAGACACAGTGCTGTACTGTACTGGGTTTGTATGGAAAAAAAGGCAGAATTGTTTGTAACAATTTAAATTTCCCTGACAAACCTAATTGACACTTACAAGGGAGGAAGTCAAGTTCCAATTGACACTTTTAGAATCCAGTTAACAGGTGATGCAGCAGAGAAATGCAAGAGAACTTGTGGATCTAAAGAAAAATAACAAATTTGGAGATAATTTGTATTTTTCATAGCATACAAACCCGGAGCTATTTATAAGGGTTATTACTTTTTGGCAAAGCTGAAAACTAGCCAAGACAAATTTAGTGAGGGACTAACCCCATGCGCTAGTTAGCGGGTTGGGGGTGGGGTACACGAGCTACCCCGCTCACTCACACCAGTCGGCTTAGTAACCACTTTTGCTTTCTGGCAGGACTTCCTGGGGGACAGGGTGGCGGGCCAATTTGTATAAATAGCTCCAGGTATGTATGCTAGGAAAAATACAAATTATCTCCAAATTTGTTATTTGTTCTGGCGCAAATACAAACTCTTCGCATTTATAGGGGTGACTTACTCTTAGGAGGGAGAAAGTCCTACCAACTGGCCTTGGCTATGACCTGGGGTTCTCTCTATTTTGATCTATGATCGAATTAGCAGGAACCCTATCCTTGTGAAAAAAAAAAAAAAAATGTCGTTACAAACACAGATAGCAGCCTGCATAAGCTTGTGTGAGAGAAAATATTGGCTTGTCTTTACATACGAACTCAAGTACAAGCCTAGAGTTCTAAGACTTACCCTTTACCCTTCCTCAAGAGGTATAGGGGACGTAACAAAGTATTATGTAAAATACTCAGGATGCACAAGGGAAAGAGTCTTACCTGCAGAGAGGTGAGGTCAGCTATGCTGTGGTCTTGTGATGCTGCTTTTCCCCGGGTAGGAGAAGGTGAAAGGAAGAAAGGAGCCAGATATTCTTTATCATTCACCACAGACTAACCCGAGTAACCTCAGCCCTAAACCCTCTGCTACCTTCCCATCAAGGAGATTGAGGCATTTAGACCACTTGCTGTGCAGCCACCACAGGACCAATGGAAAAGGTTTCCATGTTCCTTTGGGTTACATCTTGCAGGTAGTGGGCGGTGAAGGTTGTCTGACGCTTCCACAAGCCCGCTCACAGTACCTGCACCACAGAGAAGTTCTTCTTGAACACCAGGGACGTTGCAATGCCCCTTACGTCATGAGCTCTGGGTCAATTGGATGGAAGAGGGTCTGGAATGAGAGCATTCTCAATCACTTTCCAGATCCAAGAGGAAATCGTATTTCTCGTGACCCTACTCTTGACCTTCCCCATGCTAATGAAAAGCGCTTGCACACAGGGGAGAGCTGCCGCTGTTCTTTTCAAGTAACACCTCAGACTCCTTACTGGACATAATAACAGTTGCTCTGGATCTTCGGTTACAGAATGAAGATTTTCTATCCGGAGTGGGTCGAACCTGGAGTCCAGCACACCCGGATTTTGAGTCTTAGCAACAAACTAAGGGACATAGCTGAGGATTACCCCTCCCCATCTCCTGGAGTGGGAGACATCAGGAGATAGACCGTGTAGTTCTCTGACTCTCTTGGCTGAAGTAAACCCGAGCAAGAACACCATCTTCCATGTAAGGTGGCGATCGGAAGCCTGGCATAATGGTTCGTAAGGGGGGCCCTTTAGAGACCGAAGGACCCGAACCACATTCCAAGGAGGAGGTCTAAGATCTGACAGAGGACAAGTAAGCTCGTAACTAAGTATGAGCAAAGAAAGTTCCGAGGAGGAAATATAGTCTCCTTTCAGTCTAAAGGCGAGACTCAAGGCTGAGCGGTAGCCTTTGACTGCCGAGACCGAGAGAAGCATTTTTTCCCGAAGGTATACAAGGAACTCTGCTATAGTTGGAACAGTGGCATCGAGGGGAGAGCTACCCCTTCCACGACAACAACCACAGAAAACTGACCACTTTGCCTGGTAGACAGCCTATGTGGATTTCCTGAGGTGTGTCCAGCCATGCTGGACAGTCTCCAGGCGTGAAGCCGAAGCGAAGCTATGGTCTTGTGGAAGATGTTGGTATGTGGTTGTTTGAGCAGATCTTGCCGTGGAGGGAGCTACCTCGGGATCTCTGTGAGGAGTTGCAGAAGGTCTGGGAACCATTCTGCATGCTATAGCGTAGCTATAAGAGTCATTTACAAGTTGCTGCTTGCTTGTACCTAGCTGAGGACTTTTCTCATCCAGCAGAACGGGGGAAATGCGTAAGCGTCCAGGTTTATCTACCGTTGTTGAAAAGCATCTTGCTAAAGAGCTTGGGGATCCAGGACTGGGGAGCAGTATAACGGGAGCCTGAAATTCAGGGCCATTGCGAATAGATCCACAGTCGGGGAACCCCACAAAGTCAGGACTTTGTTGGCTATCAGAGGATTCAAAGATCACTCAGTACCAACTATCTGAGTTGTTCTGCTCAGCTTGTCTGCTAGCACATTCCGCTTGCCTGGATGAAGCGAGCTGATAGGGTCACCGAGTTGTCTTCTGCCCATCTGAGTATCTCTACTGCAAGATGGCACAGCTTCTGCGAAAAGGAACCGCCCTGTTTGTCCAGATAAACTACTACTGTGGTGTTGTCGCTCATCATCATCACAGAGTGCCCCACCAGGATCTGGTGGAACTATTTGAGGGCCAGGAAGGCTTCCCTTATCTCTTAAGAGATTTAAGTGCTGGTACCGTTCTGATGCGAACCACTGGCCGGTGATGTAATGGTGCAGAACGTGGGCCCCTATCCTTCTTTTGATGCATCCGAAAAGAGCATCAACTAAGGGGGAGAGGCAAGAAAATCGACCCCTTTGCAGAGGTTCGGAACCGCCAGCCACCATCTGAGATCCGACCGTTCTTCTAGCTCTATGCAGACTAGATGATCCCTGGAATTGCTGGACTGATTCCACTGGGATTTCAAACGCCACTGGAGAGATCTCATCCTGAGACGACTGTTGGGGACCAGTGGGGTCAGAAAAGAGAAGTGACCAAGAAGGCGAAGCCAACTCGGCACTGGGAGCTCTTCCCGTCTGAGGAAGACCTGTGCTATCTTCCTCAGCCTCTGAATTCTTTCATCTGATGGAGAGGCTTTCTGCCTTAGGGTGTCTATGCGCTTGCCTGGGTATACCAGTTCTTGAGAGGGAAGCAGATGAGACTTCTCAAAGTTTACCACGATCCCCAGATCTTGGCAAAACCTTAGATGCTCGTCTCGGTGGTGAAGGACCGCCTCCGAGTTTGCCACAATCAGCCAGTCATCCAAGTATCTTAGGAGACGGATGCCGACTCTGTGAGCCCAAGATGACACTAAGGCGAACACTCTTGTGAAGCTCTGGGGTGCTGTGGAAAGACCGAAACACAGCACCCTGAACTGGTAATGCTTCTGGTTCAGCATGAATCATACATACTTCCTGGAAGATGGATGAATTGGGATCTGGAAGTATGCGTCCTTCAGATCTAGAGTGCACATGAAGTTCTGGGGTCATATCGCTTGTTTGACAGTGTCGGCAGTCTCCATTCTCAACAGGGTCTGTTTGACAAACTTGTTCAGAGACAAGAGGTCGATGACTGGTCTCCAGCCTCCAAACGCCTTTCTCACAAGAAAGAGTTGACTGTAAAAGCTTGGGGACCCGTCGAGGACCTCATGGAGAGCGCCCTTCTCCAACATGGTCTGGACTGCTGCCCTGAGGGCACACTCCTATACGGATCCCTTTGCATAGGAGTTTGAGAGAACTAGCAATCAAGTCAGTGGAGGGAGAGAGAATGAACGGGACGTGAAACCCTAAAAGAATCCCCTCGACCGTCCAGGGCTCAACCCCGTGGTGAAGACACTTTTGCCAGCGGCTGTGCAGGTATCCCCCCTACACGTGGACAAATGGAAGGACTGCCTGTCCTAATGGGATTGGCCTCGGCCGAATCCCTTCTTTCCCTTTCCTCTACGAAAGGACTTTTTACCACGAAGGGCTTGCTTAGACCCCTTTTGACGCTGTTGTTTCGGGTTTCTAGCCCTTTTTGTTTGAGGTTTTGGAGGTGGTTTCCGCTGTGGCTGAGAGGGGTAAGGTCTGGCTGTTAAGATCTTTTGGATAAGGGAGTCCTGGCTGGACTTCCTCCACCTCTCTGCCACCCACTCGACATCCTCGGGGTTGAACAGGGAATTACCTTCGAAAGGTGCATTCCTCTGTCTCGCCACCTCGGCTTGAGGGAGTTGTCTATGGAATCTTCCTATGACAGCATCCCTCCTCTTCAATATGGTGTTGGCCTAATGGTTCACCACCTGATGGGAGAGAAACTCGATGGCCCCAGTACCAGACAGTAGGAAAGTCTCCATAGACTTCCTGGAGGACTCCCGAGACAGATCCTTGGATCGAATCAACTGTCCTAAAGACCCCAACCAAAAGTCGAGCCACAGAGTCGCCTGCATGGCGTACTTTACCACCTTCTCCTGGTTGAGGATCTCGGAGGCCGAGAACAAGACTGGAAGTCCCGCAAGTTTTTCGTATGGCGAAGCCCTCGAGAATGCCTCTACGGAGTGATCGTGAGGCAGGGTAGGGAGAGCCTCCCCAAGGATCTCGTAGTACCTCCTCTGAAACACATACAGAGGAGGGAGGAGCTTGGAGGATGAGTTGGAGAGGACAGAGGAGGGAGGAGCTTGGAGGATGAGTTGGAGAGGACATAGGAGGGAGGAGCTTGAAGGATGAGTTGGAGCGGATAGAGGAAGTGGACCCAGTTGCCTGGGACACTGCCTTCTCTTTAGCACTCATCAACCCTTTTGACCAGGCCAGAGCTGCACTGGCCCTCAGGGGTTTCCAAGTACCTAAAACTGGTCAAGGACAGTTTCCTTTCCGTCTAGAGGGGCTACCGATGGATCTGGTAGCCCATTGATGGATCGAATGCAGGCTAAGACCTGCCAGAAGGCATGTTCTGATTCCTTCCACTCATCCTACGTTAGCTTAGGGCTAGCGGCAGCTGGCAAAGCGTCATCCTCAGGATCGCTTTGCCCGTCCACATCCGAACTCTCACCCATAGCAGCCCGGAGTGGGTCATAGTTGTCATCGGGATAGACTGGAGACAGGGAAACTGCTGAGAAAGTGCTTGCTTCGGACTGCCTAGGAGGCAGCCCTAGGCGAGGATTTAGGGATGGTAAAAAAATCCTAAGGCTCCCTGCCCCGAGGCAGGCATTCCTCCGTCAGCGAGGGCCTAGAGGGCTCTGCTGGTCTGCGGGCAAGAAGGTAATCCGCCTCAGGAGGGATCATGTCACGCCCAGTCAGAGGTCATACCTCCTTAGGCACTATCTAAATTTGGGAGGGACGAAAGGAATCCCTATAGCAAGTTACCCTGTCTTCCTTGGGAGGCAAAGGACGGATCCTTTTCCTCTTCCCCTTAGGTCTGTCCCGTGGAGTCTTGAACTGCAAGGGGCTACCTTAAAGTTCTTGCACACTCTCTTCCCGAGGTCTTTTGCGAGGGGAGAAGGGTTTCTCCCTACAAGAAGGACCCACAGGAGCGAATCCTCCGAACTCCTCTTAGGGTTGGTAGGAAGAGAAGCTCCAGGGAAGAGAGGTGGAAGCAAAGGAATCCTCGGAGTCACGAGAGTCTCGCTCGTGACTGTCTAACTCAAGCTTGTGAGCGCGAGCACGCTTGCAAGCGTCTCGTTCGTGATCTAGAGACGCTCGTGACCACGTTTGTAACTCATGATCGGGAGCGTCTCGCTCGCAATCACGAGTGTTTAGCTCATGTTTGTGAGCGTCGTCAAGGTTTGAGGAAAGACTAGTGTCGTAATCGCGGTCACGAGCTTCTCACTCGCAATCCTGAGCGTGTAGCTCATGATCGTGAGCGGAGACTACGATCGTCATGAGCTCGTGGCTGTGAGTGTATAACTTACGATCTTGAGCGTGAACGCAAACGTGCGCAAAGTTTGTGTAAAACTCTCCCTTGGAATGGGAATATCTTACACCCTAACAGGAATCCTGCCGGAGTAATCCCCCAAAGGAGACACTGAACAGGAGTTCGTCTTCAATAAGAAGAACGTTGAGATCGCGCTAACCTACAATCCTGTGATCGTAGAGATCTCTGTGGCGATCACTGATTGTCACAAAAGATGCCCTAATGGGTGTCTAACATCCGATTGTCGCGAACAACAATCTGACCGACCAGGAAGACGAGGTGATGAGTCTCGCCTCTGCGATCATTGAACAGAATAAATTCTGAACTCATGATTGGATTGTCGCGAACGACATCCTGGCCGACCAGGAAGACGAGGTGATGAGTCTCGCCCCTGCGATCATTAAACAAAAGGAAAGTCTGTCGATCCAGCGATTATCGAGCAAGCCATGGGTTGATGATCATCCTTGATTTTGCAATACTCAACAGCTGGAGTTACATACGTGGGCTGAAACATTGCCCGTACGGAGAGAGAAAAAATTGTGGACTGTTGGGAGACGACGTGATCGGCAGAAGGTGAGAAGACTTCATCAGCAGAGGACGAAGGAAGGGCGAACAGGAGGTAGACCTTATCGACAGCTAAGACGCCAGCCGCAGCTACGACCACCCACTTCGCAACCCGATGTCGTCATGAAGGACTCAGGGAAAAATAAAAAGGTTTAAAAATTCCTCCCCTCCAAGGAGAAAGAAAAAACCCCTTCGAGGAATCGTTAGTGCCTAGGAATCCTTCCGATAACTCGCAGAACAAAGATCAACATCTGAAACCGCCACATTACTCTGGAATGGAGCATCACGTAAAAACACAAGTCATATCTGTAAAGAAAAGAATGAGCGTAAAGCAACAGTGGTAAATGGCTATGCCTTGAAAGGAGAGAGAAGAGACGTCCGCTCTCTACCAGCCAAAAGTAAAAAGTGACGTGGTTCATTGAAGTGTGAGTAGATATAGGTGGCTGGGTAGCCCCCAACCATCCCTTACCTACCCACTATTAGTGGTTAGGTAGGGTTGCCACTTAGCACTTTAAATCTAATGGCTGCCTTCCAGCTCCGCCAAAGTAATATCCAATATAAATAGCGCAAGGTTTGTTAGTATGGGACAAATAACAGCTAGCTCTCACACAGTTGTGTAACTGCTACCTCATCATACTCTGTTAATAAGGCTTAAAATTAACTTAATTCTTGTTTATAGATACATGAATTTACGCTACATATGGAATCTCATCAGGGCGTGGGCACTAGCAGCACAAGTTAAAAGAGCAAAATCAAGTTCCCTCACAGTACAAGGTTCATTATACGAATCTGTCTTATTTATTGTGAAGTTAATAGTTTTTGTTCTTCCCTCTGTTGATATTGGTACCTTGGATTGGAAGGGGACTTGATTGATATGATAGCAAACATTTGGCTAAAGTATTAGTATCACCTGATGCACTGTCCATTTACTTTTAACATAGGTGATAAACTGGGAGTGAATTTCCCTCCTATTTTTGTTATTTTTCTCCAAAATGGTGAAGTACTGTTGTTTATTGGATAGACAAATGATGACCAAGAAATGAGCAGCAAAATTGTGCTTCATATTTCTTGTACATAATAATATGTTTCTCCATACAGTGCCTGTGGCATCTAGTTCATGATGTATATTTAATCTATAAAGAATCTGCAATTCCAACAAATTTTTCATCATTTTTCAGTTGACAATGTATGCCATTTGTTTCCAACCTCCGACGCTAGCTCATCCCTTTCACAAAATAATTATATTATAAGGATAATAAACTTGTTACTTACATCCAATAACTGCAATACTGAGCGTGACTGTACCCATAGAGGATTTGAAACTAATCTGATTACTTCAGCGCATTCATCACTATCTAATCCTGATGCTGAAAATAGAAAATAGAGGGAATTATTATTTTGAATACTGTACTGTATTGTATCAAATTTTCAAAGCTAAAAATAATTAAGATAATTTAATTCCTTCCTAATTTAAACAGATGTAGATGAGCCTCTGCATCAGCAAAAATAAATTCCTTGAAATTGAAAATTCATTGGAAAAACATGATCACTCATCCCTATTTTGCTCAACACTAAAAACAAATACAAATACAGTAACACAAATTTGAAATTAATTTGTAGTTTTCCTTGCTATACAGGCCTGAGTTCTTCAAGTATTGAATTATGTTCTCAGCAGAAGCTGGACGGTTGTTAAATCATTTTAACAAGCAGTTAAGCAATAGGTGGGAGCAAAGGCGATGAGCTCCACCTCTTACTCATCAAAGTCTCTTTACTTATGACCTTTCGGCTCAAGATTGAGAGGGTTAGTTGAGGAAGGAAGTATAATCTAAAGGAACCAGGTATGTATAGCTAGGAAATATGACAAATTTTTAAAGTAATTAATTTGCATTTTTCCCACCCATACAAACATGAGTCATTTAATTAAGGAAATTGCTTCTGTATGAGCTGGAATTGGTCGTTAAAGTTGAATAAAGAGCAGCTATCCAACTGGTGAGGGTACTAGACCGGAAGCCCCACCCCCTTTCCAGTCGGAAATTCTTTACTTTTGATCTTTTGGTACAGGACTGAAAGGGGTTACTGAGAATTTCTTCCTATGCCTCAAACAAACCCTTGTCATTTAATTAGGGAGACTCACTGCTTGGTGACTGGAAGTCCCTTGGAAGCCAAACTGAAAGGTACAATTTTCGTCCCTGGACACAATCAAAGCTTGATCTGTCGAGAAGTGAAGCGAAAAACACCGCCATTCCCTGACCGTCTCCATCTTATGGATGAACGACCAATAAGACCTGGGTTGTACCTGAGTACTTGTATTTGACGACGGGGATAGAAGATGCAGGCAAATGTTTTGACTACAAGAACTAACACTACTAATTGTCACTTGTCTCACATACATCAATAACTACAAGAAAAAAGAACAAAAATTATTTGGCAATTGCTGTTACCAAGAAGGAGCAAGACACATGCTCTGCAGTTTGATAAATATTATCATTATTATTAGAAGCTAAGCTACAACCCTAGTTGGAAAAGCAAGATGCTATAAGCCCAAAGGCTCCAATAGGGAAAAATAGCCCAGTATGGAAAGAAAACAAGGAAATGAATACATTACAAGAGAATAATACAATCAAAATGAAATATTTTTTAAGAACAGTAACTACATTAAATTAAATCTTTCATATATAAACTATAAAAACTTCAAAAAACAAGAGGAAGATAAATAAGATAAAACAGCGTGCCTGAGTGTACTCTCAAGCTAGAGAACTCTAATCCAAGACAGAGGAAGGCCATGGTACAAAGGCTATATGCAAAACCCAAGACTCGAGAACAATGGTTTGAAGAGCTGCTTACCATAGCTAAAGAGTCTCTTCTACGCTTACCAAGAGGAAATTAACCACTAAACAATTACAGTGCAGTAGATAGCTACTTAAGTGAAGAATTGTTTGGTTATCTCAGTGTGGTCAGGTGTATGAGGACAGAGGAGAATGTGGAAAGAATAGGCCAGACTATTCAGTGTATGTGTAGACAAAAGGAAAATGAGCTGTAACCGGAGAGAAAGACCCAATGTAGTTCTGTCTGACCAGTCAAAGGACCCAATAACTCTCTAGTGGTAGTGTCTCAACGGGTGGCTGGTGCCCTGGCCAACCTACTGCCTATAAACGTAAAAAGAACTCTTGAATTCAAGAAAAAACATATCGAGGTGAATGTCTATAAAGAGGTGAAGGTAGTGACTATGAATCTTTAATCAATTTCACTTAGAAGTCACAGAAAAATCAACCAAGGCTGACATATTAATAAACTTCATTTAACTTGACGTGTATTGGTGTCTTAAATGAACGTTACCTTATAAAGAAGAATCAAGTTAAATAAAAAGATATGCGTACATTACAGTCACCAGAAGGCACAACTGGAGGTGAAGTTCGAGGAAAAGGCAGAGGAGTATTACCTTCACTAGGGGTAGAAAATATTTCTGCTTTCCTTGAAGCAAGCCTCAACAACATGCTGGAATCAGCTCAACTATCCCAGCCCTAAAAGAATCCAAAGTTAACACAACTAGTAAGGTAGAAGAAGGAGGGAGTAATGAGCTAAAATGTTTCTTCAGCACCAGCTTAGGAGTTGCCACATCCAAAGCTAAGAATCTCAATTACAGGTATTCTTCTTTCTTAACTCCATCCACCGCAGAGGAAGCCACGACTTACACTCGTCGCAAGGAAATGACCACGAACAGTCATGCCCCAACAAAACACACAAAGATGACAAGGATTTACTGACAGGCTTACCATGGCACACCCACATGTAGAGTCTCCCCCACAAACACACAAACCACAAAAGAAAAGCAAAAGTTAACAATCTGATGAGACAGAAAGAAGTACGTCTGTGCAGCTCGTTGACAAATTGAGCGCATAGTTGGCTGTCGGGTAGGTGTGGATTACCCTATATCTGGCAGTAACTACAACCAACTCAAGTTTAACAGCCATTCCAGCTGAGCTAAAATTATACACCTATTAAAGGACGATGGCTTGATTTAAGGTAGGAATAAATAAATAAGCAGCTTAGTCTAACCACTCATTGTCAGCTGCTCATAACCAACATTGCCCAAAATCACAACTATTTAAGCAATCAGTATACAGTACTGTAAACAAACTTGCTGATTGGTCATCAGCAGTCCTTGGCTTCAAATTGCACTGAACATAGAGTGCAAATCAGATGTTATATTCTTAAAAATATAGTATGCCATTTCAAAATCCTTCAATTTAAACTCTTGCATATCAAGAAGTTACTGTACAGTACTTATAAAGCTAACCTTGGTTAATTTCCATGTTGTCTTGTACCAAACAGATAGAATTTATCAGATACTATACCTGAGCTAAGTTCTGCTGGGGTTAAATCTTGAACATCTATTGTATATATAAAATCTGTTTCCAACAGCTTTCTAAGCACTCGTGAACACATGCCAAAACTACTTAAAAGTTGTACTGAACTCATCTTGAAAAGGACCTTCTGTAAAATTAAGAACTTCATTAGCATAAAATTTTAAAAACTGACACCTAAATTTTTCAGTAGCCTACATGTAATAGTATTGATCTAACAAAAATGTATAGGTTAACAAGATGCTGAGATCATCATAAAATCTGCCGTAAAATTTCCAATTTTTAATGTAATAGGATAAATTTGGAGATACTTTGTATTTTTCCTAACTACACAAACCTTAACCTCTCTACAGTGGAGATTATTTCAGCAACAGCTGAAACTAGCCAAAAGACTTTCTAGCAAGGTGTAACTACTACTACTACTACTACTACCCCCCCCCCCCCTCTGTTTAGCAGGGAGACAGCAGGAGGTAAAACGGCCACCCAACTCACACTCGCACTAGTAACACGACGTCACTTTTGAATTGCAGTCAGGACTTCTCGGGGTATAGGTGATGGAAGAACAATTATATGTAAAGAGCTTAAGGTTTGCTTAGTTAGGAAAAATACAAATCTTTTCCACATTTGCCATTTGGTCCAGCACTATATACAAATCCTTTTGCTCTTTACAGTGGAGATCCACCATTAAGTGAGTGGAAGTCCTCAACCAACTGGCTGGTTCCTGTCCTGCGGTGCGACTAAGTATTTGACATATAGCCATGTCCTAGTATGTTATAAAGTCAAGACTCCAGAGCCATATTATCATTATTATTATTATTATTTGAGATACGTTGTTATTGTAGAATCTGATCATTAGAGCTGTGGGTGAATATGCTCACCACCTCGCTTAATTGCTCATCTAATTATCATTATTTCCTCTCACTAAAAAAACCCATCGAGAGACTAGAACTATAATGCGTTGACTATAACCTAAGCTATGGATTTAATAATTTATTGCAAGTTTCGAAACCACGACTCTAACTTTTGCTTTTTAAACAAAAGGACATGTGCAAAATTAAATAATAACTGAATTCTTATCCTAAATGCATAAATTGTTACCATTAGACTATATGGCTTACCTTATTTTTTTCCGTCTCCATGCCCTCTTCCCCATTCTCCCTCTATCTAGAATTCTAGATGGAGAGTTTCACGAAGACTCATGGAGTCGTCGCGAAAGAGGGATTTGTGCTACGCTAACGCATTTAATTTTTGTTCAGAAATATTTATCTAGCACGATTTTTTTTAAACGATATAGTATTTTTCAATGATAAAATTTTACATAGCAATGGACCAACATTGTCTCCTTCATACAAATGCTTACAAAGTTTTAAAAGTTGTTTTTTTACTAGGTTACATTGCCCTGTAATACACTACAATAATACCATTAATCATTACTAGTTCATTAGGTTTCACGATTAAATCGAGGCAGTTGGTCAAAATAAAAAATGTTGTTTCGCCCACCTCTCTGAAAAATTTCTAAGTCCTGTTTCGATCCTCACCATGACACGGGTAGCGCCTGCTTAATTTCCAAACTTTCTCGACAGATAGAGCCTGTGTCGTCCCATGCCAAGAATCTTTCATTTTTACAATTTAATGCTGTCCCATCAATATACATTCTTACCCCTCTGTTAAGTTTCTAGTTTTCTTCTAGGTTACATTGCCCTGTAATACAGTACCATAACACCAATTTTACCTTAGAAGTTTTAAAACTAAGTGGCAACTTGAGAATAACGCTAGTCCGATGCATAAATAAAAAAGTATCACCAGTCTTGCTGCATACTGTACTATACTATAATTTTACCCATCACTGTTTATGCTTCCAAAATTCAAGTACATTCTTACTTTCGTTTGTAACAAAAATGCAATACAGCATAAGAATATATATGGAAGGCAGATAACTGTGAATTAATCTGCACATATAAAGTGCTAGCACCTTACTGGATTCCCGGAATAGAATTTCTAAGGCTTAACTCTAACCTCATCTTCAATAACTCTGTCAATTGGCAATTTGGCAGGTTGAAGTTGAACTAACGCCGCGGTACGAATAGTAGTAGTTATCATAGAGGTTAGGATATGAAACAGCTCTCCCTCACTCACGGAAAAAAATATATTATCATTATTATATTATAATTATTATTATTATTATTATTATTATTATTACTAGCTAAACTGCAAACCTAGTTGGAAAACCAGGATGCTATATGCCCAATTTCTATCAGGGAAATATAGCCCAGTGAGGAAAGGAAATAAGGTAATAAACTACCGTATATAAGAAGAAATGAAGTTAAAATAAAAGATTTTAAGAACAGTAACAACATTAAAACAGCCCTTTCATATATAATCTAGTAAAAGAAACATGTCAGACTGTTCAACATAAAAAAATAATTCACTGCAAGTTTGAACTTTTGAAGTTCTCCAGTATATTATAATGAAGGGAATGTTAGAACAATCCTTAAACAGCCCTATATTGGGGAAATATGTTTAAAACAAGTATATTGCAGGTTGGAAACCGAATATAATATAAAAAGATTATGATATTTTACAACATAGTAACTACAAAAGAAAAGAGATTATTCAAAGAGCTTGTTAAGGGAAAAAAATAAGAAAATATAATGAAGACTGCAGAGAAGGGAAAGATAGTAGAAATATGAAACAAATACGAAATAAATGTGGAATAAGTGGAAAAAAGGCATTCAACAGGAAAACTTTAAAAGTAAATAAGGGATAAGATATTCAAAGAAATAGAAAAGAAGGTTGCCATAAAACTGGAGATGACTAATACGCGTTATACTGAATGTAAAGGCAGAATGAGATATATAGAGTAACTTATTGTAACATGAAGACTATGCTTAACACACACTTTCAAAAGCCCAATCAAGATATTAATTCGTGTTATGTGAGTCAGAGGAGGAAGAGACAGAACACTTGTGTAATTGTAAAGGACTGCAAGTATCAAGGACTTACATATTATTATTATTATTATCATCATCATCATCATCATCATCATCATCATCATCATCATCATCATCATCATCATTATTATTATTATTATTATTATTATTATTATTATCATTAAGATTATTATTATTGTTATAATTATTTGCTAAGCTACAACCCTAGTTGGAAGAGTAGATTGCGATAAGCCCAGGGGCTTCAACAGGGAAATAGCTCAGTGAGGAAAGGAAACAAGGAAAAAATAGAAAATTTTAAGAACAATAAAATTAAAATAACTATTTCCCAAATAAACTATAAAAAAAACTTTAACAAAACAGGAGGAGAAATTAGATGGAATAGTGTGCCTGAATGTACCCTCAAGCAAGAGAACTCTAACCCATGACAGTGGAAGGCCATGGTACAGAGACTATGGCATTACCCATGACTAAAAAACAATGGTTTGATTTTGGAGTGTTCTTCTCCTAGAAGAGCTGCTTACCATAGCTAAAGAGTCTTTCCTACCTTACCAAGAGGAATGTGGCCACTGAACAATTACAGTGCAGTAGTTAACCCCTTAAGAGGAGAATTGTTTGGTAATCTCAGTGTTGTCAGGTGTATGAGGACAGAGAACATGTAAAGAATAGGCCAAACTATTCGGTGCATGTGTAGGCAAAGGGTAAATGAACCGTAACCAGAGAGAAGGATCCAATGAAGTACTGTCTGGCCAGTCAAAGACCCCATAACTCTCTAGCAGAATATACGATGGTGCTCATTATAAGCTCAACGAATTCAAGGGGACTACAATGTTAAGAAAATAAAAAAAGTTCCGCCAGATTAGGTTGAAGCTGGTAACCTGCAGGAACCAGGAACCTACAGAAACCAGCTTGCTTGTTCAATGGCACCATATGCTTTTTATGATATTTAGTTTCAATTCCATCATTTGGTCTTCCTCAAATTTATGATTTGATAATAAGAATGGCATAAAGTAATATATTTGGGTTGTATCAAAATAATGACCATGGGTTATAGGGCCCTGTTGATAACGTCCTTGCCTGGTAATCGCCAGACTGGAGTTCGAGTCTAAATCAAACTTGGTAGTTCCTTTGGTCGATGCAACCTAACCCTTCTTGTGAGCTAAGGATGAGGAGTTTGGGAGAGCCTGTAGATCTATCTGCTGAGTTATCAGCAGCCATTGCCTGGACGTCCTTAGTCGTAGCTTGGGTGGAGAGGGGCTTGTGTGATGATTATATGTATATATGGTCAATCTTTAGGGCATTGTCCTGCTTGATAGGGCAGTGTCACTGTCTCTTGCCCCTGCCATTCATGAGTAGCATTTAAAGCTTTATGTAGAAAACTTTTCTGTTCACCACAGACTTAAACAATAAATTCCTGAAATAAAATTTCCGGTGTGCTGATTCTACTCTTCAATTTGATCATTGATTTTATTCCTGAACACTAAAAAAAAAAAAAAAAAATTAAAGCAGAGCTTTCTCAACAAGGCTAATGACCTATTCAGCACTAAATCATCCTGTGATACTTTAAGTTGTGGAATCTAGAAGAAACTGTAATTGCAAGATTGTATTCAGCTTAATAAACTCATCTTTTGGCAATTATTCACAAACCTATGGTTATTATTAGTACTATTATTATCATTATTATTATTCCTTGATAAGCTCTAACCCTAGTTGGAAAAGCGGGATGCTATAAGCTCGAGAGCTGCAACAAGGAAAATAGCTCAGTGAGGAAAGGAAATAAAATAAACAAAAGAAAATTGATTCAATTAAAATAAAATATTTTAAGAACAGTAATCATATTAAAATACATCTTTTGTATATGAACAATAAAAACTTTTAAAAAAAAGAGGAAGAAAAATAAGATAGAATAGTGTGCCTGACTGTACCCTCAAGCAAGAGAACTCTACCTCAAGGCGGTGAAATACCATGGTACAGAGGCTATGGCACAGTCCAAGACTAGAGAACAATGGTTTGATTTTGAAGTGTCCTTCTCCTAGAAGAGCTGCTTACCATAGCTAAAGAGTCTCTTCTACCCTTACCAAGAGAAAAGTAGCCACTGAAAAACTGCAGTGCAGTAGTTAACCCCTAGAGTGAAGAATTGTTTGGTAATCTCGAGTATGAGAATAGAGGAGAATATGGAAAGAATAGGCCAGACTCTTCGGTTTATGTGTATGCAAAGGGAAAATGAACCGTAAGTAGAGAGAGAGGAATCCGAATAAATACTCTACTTGAAATGGAGAAAAAACAATCCATTAAAAAAAAAATTGTGTGCAACTGTTAACTCAAGAAATTGTGATACGAGAGGACAGCAGCATTAAAATAAATCTACACGTCTGAGTGTACGATGATTTTTCTGAGGCCTAAGCTGGACAAGCTGTCAGTTGACTGGCTCTTTGGAACTGTCAATTGAAATCTAAATTAGACAATTCACGCATCATCTAAATGGTACAGCAGCTGTTTGAATTTATGGATATGGACTATGTAAGAAATTTTTGAAACAAATAAATAAGTTTATTCTTGAAAGTAATAATATAGTGGCATCACTATATGCAACTATTTTAATGTAAATAGAAATCAACTATTCTATTTAGAGTCAATATGTAAGAGCAAGATAAGAAGAAATGGGTTTAGGGTGCCTGTGCAAGAGCGAAGCTCTAAGAAATGCCAAGGAACCTCCAATACCCAGTTTACAGTCCAACATTAAAACTACCAGGTAAAAAATAAAGCCAAGTGCTATTATTCTATACTTTCTTGGTATGAAGTGCCAAAGTGCAAGATAAAATTACATAGCCATAAACTGAACTATCACAACTGACAATCTTAATATTTATAACAATAAACTTAGGCTGCTATATGTTTGTTAAGGAAATCCCACTTGTCTCATTTGCTTGTTATCAGAATAGGCTAATTCTATTATGTTGCTGCAATAGATTGTTTTGTGTAACGATGAGCTGAGCATTATTTATAATTGGACTACCTTAAGAAACCATGTTTTTTTTTCAGCTGACATACTTTCAAGTACCATAAGCACCTTGCACTTTCCCTCTCTCTCACACATACTGCGCTAACATTCATTCTTTCTTATGCATTAACAACAACTGCAGATTCTCTCCTTCTCTTTGTACATACTGTATGTGATATTTACTCCTGTATGTAATACAGTACGAACCTTTGATCTTTAATAGGATTATAACTTCAGCAAAGCTGGAAAACAGTCATTAAGCTTTTACGTGAGGTCAACACAGCAAGCAGTATTATTATACTTCCTGTCAGGCAACACTTTTTAATAAAAAGATACTGTTTTTCCTATGGGACGACACATTTTCTTCAAAAATTGCCTTTATTTCTGAACCCAACGAAGCGAGAGAACATCGAAACCTTTGCCTTCTGGGGATAAAGACTTTAATGCAGCCACATCACCTCCACAAAGAGGAAGTTCATGTTGGAGCCCTTCCTTGAATGAAGTACTCTGAGCAATCTAACTCTCATTATCTTGCTCCCCATCTTGCCCTTTGTAAATCAGGACACAGCATCTCCTTGATCTCTGAGGGACCATAATGCACCTTTTTGTCCCCAAAATGGCCGTGCCAGGAAATGAGGCACAGGTAAGAGAGGAGGCAGAAGTCACCGAGATCGGCAAACTACTCCTCCAACTGCTGCAAGTGGGTTGATACCTATCAAGCCACTAGGCAATGTGGCAGCAATATGGTGAAGACAGTTGTGTGGTAAAAGTCTTGTCCTCACTTCACTCATTCTCCAATGACATTTCCTAATTCATCCTCCAGAATAGCCAAAAGCCATTATACTCACAAACGAAGTGAAAGCAATGATGGAGAAAAATGCAAAGGAAATTGTCACAGATGGATCTCTTGGCTTCTACAGTAGTCTTTTTCTAGGGGAGAAATTGACAGGCAGATGTACACCCGTCACCAATCTTTCTCCCCCAAAACAATTTTGTTTTACAAACTCCGTGCAAAATAGAGATGGCAAAAATGGTCCATATTGCCATCAAGAAGGATGACTTCATGCTCTCTGTCAACATAAAGGACACATATTTTCCAAGATTGATCCACACCTCCAACATCTCTGAACAAAAGGCTTTTCACAAGGCGCTGCACAGTTGTGTAGATATCTACGTCAATCCTCAGCAGCTGCTTACTAGGAAAAGTTGACCACCTTCTGCAACTGATGACATAAACGGGGTACTTCTCTGGTCAGAGCGTCCCTGCAACTACTAATTGCTGATTTTTTTGTCTACCTCGCCTAAAAAAGCTACTCTCAGTCTGTGTGGCAAGAGGTTATTGTTCAGCCTTAACCCAAGTCTTCAGACTACAATGCTTGGACCTATCCTCCTTGTGAAACTGTTCATGCTGATGAGGAGCTTTGAGCAGACTTGGTCTCCAAAAGAACTCAGACCCCCTCCTGAGACATCACTAGGGTTCTTAGCTCTCTTAAACACTCCCCATTTGAGAAGTTAAAAAGAGCATCAGAAAGGGTCTGACACTTAACATTGTGTTCAAGCACGTTCTAGCCTTGGTAAAAAGGATAAGTGAATGTGATGCCATTTCATATACCATTAGTCATTCTGAGGGATGGAAGAAGGTTTCAATGACCTTTATTTCAGAGTTCTCGGCTAAGACACAAAACCCAGCATTCATGATCCAATGTTCCAATCCTTCTCCAAGATGCAAATAGCAATCAGGATGACTATTTCTGTCTTGTGAGGGTGCTAAGATGCTATCTCGAGAGAACGCAGCACTTCACACTAGACCACAAAAAGTTGATCCTTAGCACTGTTAGGGTGAAAAATGATATTTTAATCATAAAATAAATTTTTGAATATACTTACCCGGTGAATATATAATAGCTGCAACTCTGTTGCTCGACAGACACATACAGTAAAAACTCGCCAGCGATCGCTATACAGGTTGCGGGTGTGCCCACCAGCGCCAACTGTCGGCCAGATACCACTCTCGATGTAAACAAAGACTCAATTTCTTCTCATCCCACTGCGTCTCTATTGGGGAGGAAGGGAGGGTCGTTTAATTTATATATTCACCAGGTAAGTATATTCAAAAATTTATTTTATAATTAAAATATCATTTTTAAATATTTAACTTAGCCGGTGAATATATAATAGCTGATTCACACCCAAGGAGGTGGGTAGAGACCAGAGTTAAATATGTTTACATCGTATAAGCTAAGAGTTTTTTTATTTCATTTTGGCAGTTATCAATATAACAAAACCAAAATAAATAGGTACCTGGTAAGGAAGTCGACTTAGACGATTACTCTGCCTTGTAAGTACGTCTTCCTTACGGAGCCCAGCGATCCTCTTAGGATGCTGACAGACCCCCAGGAGCTGAAGTATCAAGGGCTGCAACCCATACAACAGGACCTCATCAAACCCCTAATCTGGGCGCTCTCAAGAAATGACTTTGACCACCCGCCAAATCAACAGGATGCGAAAGGCTTCTTAGCCTTCCGGACAACCCATAAAAACATTAAAACATTTCAAGAGACAGATTAAAAGGATATGGAATTAGGGAATTGTAGTGGTTGAGCCCTCACCCACTACTGCACTCGCTGCTACGAATGGTCCCAGTGTGTAGCAGTTCTCGTAAAGAGACTGGACATCTTTCAAGTAAAATGACGCGAACACTGACTTGCTTCTCCAATAGGTTGCGTCCATGATACTTTGCAGAGATCTATTTTGCTTAAAGGCCACGGAAGTTGCTACAGCTCTAACCTCGTGCGTCTTAACCTTAAGCAAAGATCGGTCTTCCTCACTCAAGTGTGAATGAGCTTCTCGTATTAACAATCTGATAAAATATGACAAAGCATTCTTTGACATAGGCAAGGATGGTTTCTTAACCGAACACCATAACGCTTCAGATTGGCCTCGTAAAGGTTTAGTACGAGCTAAGTAGAACTTAAGAGCTCTAACAGGGCATAAGACTCTTTCTAGTTCATTGCCTACGATCTCCGATAAGCTAGGAATATCGAAAGATTTAGGCCAAGGACGAGAAGGTAGCTCATTTTTGGCTAGGAAACCAAGTTGCAGAGAACAAGTAGCTTTTTCTGACGAAAACCCGATGTTCTTGCTGAAGGCATGAAGCTCACTGACTCTTTTAGCCGAGGCTAAGCATACCAGGAAAAGAGTCTTAAGAGTGAGATCTTTCAGGGAGGCTGACTGTAAAGGCTCAAACCTGTCTGACATGAGGAATCTTAGGACCACGTCTAAATTCCACCCAGGAGTAGCCAAACGACGCTCCTTAGAGGTCTCGAAAGACTTAAGGAGGTCTTGCAGATCTTTATTGTTGGAAAGATCTAAGCCTCTATGCCGGAAGACCGAGGCCAACATGCTTCTGTAGCCCTTGATAGTAGGAGCTGAAAGGGATCGTACTTTTCTCAGGTATAAGAGAAAATCAGCTATTTGGGCTACAGAGGTACTGGTCGAGGATACGGAAACTGACTTGCACCAGTCTCGGAAGACTTCCCACTTCGATTGGTAGACTCTAATGGTAGACGCTCTCCTTGCTCTAGCAATCGCACTGGCTGCCTCCTTCGAAAAGCCTCTAGCTCTCGAGAGTCTTTCGATAGTCTGAAGGCAGTCAGACGAAGAGCGTGGAGGCTTTGGTGTACCTTCTTTACGTGTGGTTGACGTAGAAGGTCTACTCTTAGAGGAAGACTTCTGGGAACGTCTACTAGCCATCGAAGTACCTCGGTGAACCATTCTCTCGCGGGCCAGAGGGGAGCAACTAACGTCAACCTTGTCCCTTCGTGAGAGGCGAATTTCTGCAGTACCTTGTTGACAATCTTGAATGGTGGGAATGCGTAAAGATCTAGATGTGACCAATCTAGGAGGAAGGCATCTATATGTATTGCTGCTGGGTCCGGGACTGGAGAGCAATAGATTGGAAGCCTCTTGGTCAGCGAGGTTGCAAAGAGATCTATGGTGGGTTGACCCCAAGTCGCCCAAAGTCTCTTGCACACATCCTTGTGGAGGGTCCATTCGGTTGGAATTACTTGACCTTTCCGACTGAGACAATCTGCTAGGACGTTCAAGTCGCCCTGGATGAACCTCGTTACTAGGGAGATGCCTCGATCTTTTGACCAGATGAGCAGGTCCCTTGCGATCTCGTACAAAGTCAGTGAGTGGGTACCTCCCTGTTTGGAAATGTACGCCAAGGCCGTGGTGTTGTCCGAGTTTACCTCCACCACCTTGCCTCGAAGGAGATTCTCGAAGCTTATCAAGGCCAGATGAACCGCCAAAAGCTCCTTGCTGTTGATATGCATGCTCCTCTGACTCGAGTTCCACAGACCTGAGCATTCCCGACCGTCCAGCGTCGCGCCCCAGCCCAAGTCCGATGCGTCCAAAAAGAGAACGTGGTTGGGTATCTGAACTGCCAGGGGAAGACCCTCTCGTAGGCTGATATTGTCCTTCCACCAAGTCAGACAAGACTTTATCTTTTCGGAAATCGGGATCGAGACTGCCTCTAGCGTCTTGTCCTTTTTCCAGTGAAAAGCCAGATGGAATTGAAGAGGACGGAGGTGTAGCCTTCCTAGCGAGACAAATTGCTCCAGGGATGACAGCGTCCCTACCAGACTCATCCACGGCCTGACTGAGCAGCGTTCTTTCTTCAGCATCTTCTGGATGGAGAGCAGGGCTTGATCTATTCTGGGGGCCGACGGAAAAGCCCGAAAAACTTGACTGTGAATCTCCATCCCTAAATACAGAATAGTTTGGGATGGGACCAGCTGTGACTTTTCCAAATTGACTAGGAGTCCCAATTCCTTGGCCAGATCTAGAGTCCAATTGAGATCCTTCAGACAGCGATGACTGGAAGAGGCTCTGAGAAGCCAGTCGTCCAAGTACAGGGAGGCTCTGATCTCCGATAGCTCGAAACTGGTACCCCACATTCCTGTAAACAAACCTCAGAAACGGTTGGGAATCTGGGTGTATAGGAATGTGGAAGTATGCCTCCTGAAGGTCGAGAGAGACCATCCAGTCGCCTTCCATAAATGCTGTCAAGACAGCCTGGTAGACTTCATCGTGAAGTTTGTCTTGACAATGAACACATTGAGCGCACTTGCCTCTTACGTACTCCTGCAGTGAACATGGCTGCCAAATCATGGAGCCATCCCTGAGGGACTTGTCCCTGCAGAGAACGTGGCTGTCAGATCATTGGAGCCATCCCTGAAAGCCTTGTTTATGCATGACATAATTGTACAGCAAAACTTCAAAGGCTCGAAAACAGCTGTGAAGTTGACCTGTAAAATCTTGGAGCGTCTCCTGGCCAGGCGCCAGGGAGAGTCTACGAGATTAGAGAAGTCTATCTGGGCAGAGGCAGGAACTCCCAAGCCGAGAACTTCTCTCGTGTCATATCAGACTCTCGCTCTATAAGCCAGTTTAAAAGAAGGGAAAGCAAAGGCTGTATCCCCCAAACTCCTCCTGGTGATAAACCAGTCGCCTAGCAAACGTAAAGCTCTCTAGGAGAGCGAGAGAGCACTAGCTTATAAAACAACGGCTTCGAAGTAGCTAGGCCTAGTGTAAGCTCTGACATTTAGGCGAACGAGGAGCAGCAGTTACAAAAAGATCCGGACAAAGATCCTTAAAAATCAGCATGATTTATTTAAAATCCATAGAGGGCTAAGCAGCTTTAGGCTCCTCTCCGTCTGACAGAGTCCTCAAGGGAATATCAGTAGGAGGGGGAACAGCAACTTCCTCATCTAAAGGAACCTTGTCCGATAATAGCTGAGTCTCAAGCAAGGGAGAGACCTACCGTGGTGGCAATGCTTTACAAGCAGAGTCCACACGCATTGGTGCATTAGTAGCGGACCAGGACGCAACGTCATGTAACTGCTTGACAGTCTGTGAACTGTCAACAACAACAGGTGCGAGAGACCAGGACGCAACGTCATGTAACTGCTTGACAGTCTGTGAACTGTCAACAACAACAGGTGCGTGAGGACGCACAGCGTCCACTCGAGACTGCTTTGACCGCCTAGACTGAGCAGTCAAAACAACTCTAGAATGCGGAGGTTGACGCACAGCGTCAAAACAAGTCAACTCCGATTGTTAGCGAACGTCCTGAACGTCAACAGGAGCATCAGCAAGTGGCCTAACGTCCAAATGTGGCTGAAAATCCACACGAGACCGCATCGAGTGTGGTTCTAAACAATCTGACTGACGTGACTTAGCTACGCCAACGTCAACAGGATGCACAAAGGAACGTTAGGTTGGCTGAAAGCCAGGATCTCGATGAGATAAACGGCTAGGCTCAACGGACTAATCGGCAGAATAGTCTTCCATAAGGGAGGCAAGCTTATTCTGCATGTCTTGCCGTACAACCCATTTAGGATCAACGGAAAAGGTTGCGGTAAGAGACGAGGGTAACGTCTGTGACCGCAAAACCTTGCCAACAAAAAAACTCTCGGAGTCTGTGTTACGCTTTTGTTAGGCGGCGAGCAGTCTTCCGATGACTGCATAGGGTCAGAGCTGTCCTAATGGCTACAACCAGGATGCTGGACCTGTCCTGAAAGGACTGACTTTCGCTTAAGGGCCTCGAAACCTTGTTTCAGGTTTCTTATGCGAAAAGCCTTCGGATGACGAGGAGAAAATCGTCTCTCTCGCCTTATGGTAGGGGTGATCTTGGTAATATACACCCGATACCATAGAGGGAACGTCTGTTCGCTGATCAAGGCCTCTCGAACCCATAAGTCGTACGACATTTCTTCTCCCCTGGGCTTGGGAGCTTGCAAGAGGTCCCGGACTAGGCGAACGACAGGCACGAACAGACGAACCCTCGGTCGCAACACTGATAACACTTTGCGCAATATCACTTTATCACTACGATTTTCTGTTTAGCACTTATTTCACTGAAATCGAAACTTTTACTGATTTCTACCTGAAGCACGCAATTCTAACCTCATCAAAAGGTAGTAATAGCGAAATCAGTCGTATAATGCAAGCACATTAATACCAGCAAAAAACAGTAAACATATTTTAAGATAAAAAAATCAGTGGCTGGGGAAGAGACTAAACACTAGTTCATTCAAAACTACGTTTTCAATCTCTCACCGTACATTGCCTGGGGACGAGAATAAAAAACTAAAAACGTTTTATCCTTTCTCCCCGTACAGAGACTAGGGACGAGAGTAACTCGAGAACAACGTTACCCGCTTGAACGGAACGTTTTCTCCCCTCTCGCTCCCTCCGTCTCTATCTCTCTCTCTCTCTCTCTTGATTACGCACCTAAGAGAAGAGCCCACTTACGTTTCGTCAAAAAAACATGTTATTTGACCAAAGGAAAAAAAAACTGAAAGGTTTTTCAATTAAAAAGTTCCTTTAAAATATAATTTAAAACATTTAAGCTTTGAAAGAAGAATGAACAAAACGTCAGAATCGATTTACTCTTTCTGCAAAGTGAAACCGTGATACTCTCTCACTCTATCGTAACGATAGAGCGCAAACTGCGTAGCATAAATAAACTAAACGTTAGTTCATTTTTGAAACAGTACGAAGACTATTCAAAGAAAATCTTTCATAAAATATCTATTATAAAATATTCATTTAAAAAGTTTTAAATCATTAGCTCTTTAAAAGCTATTTACGATTGAAAGGGCTTAACGTTGTTTAACTTTGGTTTCCAAGTTAGGACCGCCTACTCTCAGGAAGGTCGCATATAAACAAATCATTAAAATTTTTTTTATGTTTATTATAAACGGAAAGTTAATCGAAGAGGCCTAATAAAGGCGGTGAGATATAAAATCTATAGAGGAAAATCTATAATTAATTTATAACGTGATAAGAAAATTGCTAAAAGCCTAAACACACTTCCGTCTAAGGGAAGGGTCGGCCATTTAAAAGTCAAAGAAAGTCCATACTCTCTTTGTCATCAAAAAATTAAATCTATCCAAAAACGAGTTCAAGATTTAAGATGAAGATAAAACACCTGCACTGCGAAAGCTCAAACCAAATTAAAGTACTTCACCAAATATGATGGGAAAAACTCCAGGTTCTACAGCGAGTAAAAGTACGTCTTGTCGACAGAGAAGAAATTGAGTCTTTGTTTACATCGAGAGTGGTATCTGGCCAACAGTTGGCGCTGGTGGGCACACCCGCAACCTGTATAGCGATCGCTGGCGAGTTTTTACTGTATGTGTCTGTCGAGCAACAGAGTTGCAGCTATTATATATTCACCGGCTAAGTTAAATATTTAAAAATGATATTTAATTATAAAATAAATTTTTGAATATACTTACCCGGTGAATATATTTTAATTATAAAATAAATTTTTGAATATACTTACCCGGTGAATATATAATAGCTGGAGCAGCAGCTATTATATATTCACCGGCTAAGTTAAATATTTAAAAAGCCAATTTTCCAGAATGCAATCACCTTCTGTCTTCGTAAAACTATCAAGCGCGGATACCCTTCACTTGAGGGAACTGTGAACGGTCTTTCAATAGCACGAATCCTCAAAGGCAGAGGTATCACCTCTGCCCTCGCTTAGTGTAAGTGCTGAAGGCAGGAGTCTTGAAATATGTTATTTTCATTAGTAAAATAAATTTTTGAATATACTTACCCGATGATCATGTAGCTGTCAACTCCGTTGCCCGACAGAAATCTAAGGTCGGGATACGCCAGCGATCGCTATACAGGTGGGGGTGTACACAACAGCGCCATCTGTGAGTAGGTACTCAAGTACTTCTTGTCAACAAGAACTCAATTTTCTCCTCGGTCCACTGGTTCTCTATGGGGAGGAAGGGAGGGTTCTTAAATTCATGATCATCGGGTAAGTATATTCAAAAATTTATTTTACTAATGAAAATAACATTTTTCAATATTAATCTTACCCGATGATCATGTAGCTGATTCACACCCAGGGTGGTGGGTGGAGACCAGCATACATGTTAACAAAAGAAGCTAAGTATCCCGTATTTCATTTTAGCAGTTATTCAAAATAACAAACATAAAATAAATAAGTACCTGGTAAGGAAGTCGACTTGAACTATTACTCTGCCTTTTTAAAGTACGTCTTCCTTACTGAGCCTAGCGGTCCTCTTAGGATGCTGAACGACTCCTAGGTGCTGAAGTATAAAGGGCTGCAACCCATACTAAAGGACCTCATCACAACCTCTAACCTAGGCGCTTCTCAAGAAAGAATTTGACCACCCGCCAAATCAACCAGGATGCGGAAGGCTTCTTAGCCTTCCGTACAACCCAAAAAACAACAATAAAAAGTATTCAAGAGAAAGATTAAAAAGGTTATGGGATTATGGGAATGTAGTGGCTGAGCCCTCACCTACTACTGCACTCGCTGCTACGAATGGTCCCAGGGTGTAGCAGTTCTCGTAAAGAGACTGGACATCTTTGAGATAGAATGATGCGAACACTGACTTGCTTCTCCAATAGGTTGCATCCATAACACTCTGCAGAGAACGGTTCTGTTTGAAGGCCACTGAAGTAGCGACAGCTCTAACTTCATGTGTCCTTACCTTCAGCAAAGCAAGGTCTTCTTCCTTCAGATGAGAATGTGCCTCTCTAATCAGAAGCCTGATGTAGTAAGAAACTGCGTTCTTAGACATCGGTAGAGAAGGCTTCTTGATAGAACACCATAAAGCTTCTGATTGTCCTCGTAATGGCTTTGACCGTCTTAAATAGTACTTAAGAGCTCTTACTGGGCAAAGTACTCTCTCTAGTTCGTTCCCCACCAAGTTGGACAGGCTTGGGATCTCGAACGACTTAGGCCAAGGACGGGAAGGAAGCTCGTTTTTAGCCAAAAAACCGAGCTGCAAGGAACATGTAGCCGTTTCAAATGTAAAACCTATGTTCCTGCTGAAGGCGTGGATCTCACTGACTCTTTTAGCTGTTGCTAAGCAAACGAGGAAAAGAGTTTTTAATGTGAGGTCCTTAAAAGAGGCTGATTGGAGCGGTTCAAATCTTGATGACATTAGGAACCTTAAAACCACGTCTAGGTTCCAGCCTGGTGTGGACAACCGACGTTCCTTTGAGGTCTCAAAAGACCTAAGGAGGTCCTGTAGATCTTTGTTGGTGGAAAGATCCAAGCCTCTGTGGCGGAAGACCGCTGCCAACATACTCCTGTAACCCTTGATCGTAGGAGCTGATAGGGATCTTACGTTCCTTAGATGTAACAGGAAGTCAGCAATCTGGGTTACAGTGGTACTGGTTGAGGAAACTGCATTCGCCTTGCACCAGCTTCGGAAGACTTCCCATTTAGACTGATAGACTCTGAGAGTGGATGTCCTCCTTGCTCTGGCTGCCTCCTTCGAAAAGCCTCTAGCTCTTGAGAGTCTTTCGATAGTCTGAAGGCAGTCAGACGAAGAGCGTGGAGGTTTGGGTGTACCTTCTTTACGTGAGGTTGACGCAGAAGGTCCACTCTTAGAGGAAGAGTCCTGGGAACGTCCACTAGCCATTGCAGTACCTCGGTGAACCATTCTCTCGCGGGCCAGAGGGGAGCAACCAACGTCAACCGTGTCCCTTCGTGAGAGGCGAACTTCTGAAGTACCCTGTTGACAATCTTGAACGGCGGGAACGCATACAGGTCGAGATGGGACCAATCCAGCAGAAAGGCATCCACGTGAACTGCTGCTGGGTCTGGAATCGGAGAACAATACATCGGGAGCCTCTTGGTCATCGAGGTAGCGAATAGATCTATGGTGGGCTGACCCCACAGGGCCCATAGTCTGCTGCAAACATTCTTGTGAAGGGTCCACTCTGTGGGGATGACCTGACCCTTCCGGCTGAGGCGATCTGCCATGACATTCATATCGCCCTGAATGAACCTCGTTACCAGCGAAAGCTTTCGATCTTTTGACCAAATGAGGAGGTCCCTTGCGATCTCGAACAACTTCCTCGAATGAGTCCCTCCTTGCTTGGAGATGTAAGCCAAGGCTGTGGTGTTGTCGGAGTTCACCTCCACCACCTTGTTTAGCTGGAGGGACTTGAAGTTTATCAAGGCCAGATGAACTGCCAACAACTCCTTGCAATTGATGTGAAGTGCCCTTTGCTCCTGATTCCACGTGCCCGAGCATTCCTGTCCGTCCAGTGTCGCACCCCAGCCCGTGTCCGATGCGTCCGAGAAGAGACGGTGGTCGGGGGTCTGAACAGCTAATGGCAGACCTTCCTTGTGAAGAATGCTGTTCTTCCACCACGTTAGCATAGACCTCATCTCTTCGGAAACAGGCACTGAGACCGCCTCTAGCGTCATGTCCTTTCTCCAGTGAGCAGCTAGATGATACTGAAGGGGGCGGAGGTGGAGTCTCCCTAACTCGATGAACTGGGCCAGCGATGAAAGTGTCCCTGTTAGACTCATCCACTGCCTGACCGAACATCGGTTCCTTCTCAGCATGCTCTGGATGCATTCTAGGGCTTGATTGATCCTTGGGGCCGACGGAAAAGCCCGAAAAGCTCGACTCTGAATCTCCATACCTAGATAGACAATGGTCTGGGATGGGACGAGCTGGGACTTCTCTATATTGACCAGGAGGCCCAATTCCTTGGTCAGATCCATAGTCCATCTGAGATTCTCCAGACAGCGACGACTTGTTGGAGCTCTTAAAAGCCAGTCGTCCAAATAGAGGGAGGCTCTGATGTCTGCCAAGTGAAGGAATTTGGCAATATTCCTCATCAGTCTGGTAAACACAAGAGGTGCCGTGCTTAGGCCAAAGCACAGGGCTTGGAACTGGTACACAACCTTTCCAAAGACGAACCTTAGGAAAGGTTGGGAGTCTGGATGGATGGGGACGTGAAAGTACGCGTCTTTCAGGTCTAACGAGACCATCCAGTCCTCCTTCCTGACCGCTGCTAGGACCGACTTCGTCGTCTCCATCGTGAACGTCTGCTTGGTGACAAAAGCATTGAGAGCACTGACGTCCAGCACCGGTCTCCAACCTCCTGTCTTCTTCGCTACCAGGAAGAGACGGTTGTAGAAGCCCGGGGATTGATGATCCCGGACTATGACTACCGCTCCCTTTTGTAGCAAGAGCGACACCTCTTGTTGCAACGCTAGCCTCTTGTCCTTCTACTTGTAGTTGGGAGAGAGGTTGATGGGAGATGTAGCTAGAGGGGGACTGCGGCAGAACGGAATTCTGTATCCCTCCCTTAGCCACTTCACAGACTGAGCGTCTGCACCTCTGCTCTCCCAAGCTTGCCAGAAGGTCTTGAGTCTGGCTCCTACTGCTGTCTGGAGAGGAAGGCAGTCAGAACTTGCCTTTTGCGGACTTGGAACCCTTCTTGGATTTGCCACGGTGACTGTCGGCACGGGTACCTCCTCTGCTGGAGGTTCTGCCACGAAAGGGCGGGATGAACCTAGTTGCAGGTGTGTCTACTGCTGCAGGGCGGAAGGGTCTAGGCACGGAAGGTAAGGTTTTAGCCTTACGTGCGGAAGAAGCCATCAGATCATGGGTATTCTTCTGGATAAGCGAGGCAGCCATCCCCTTGATCAGCTCCTCCGGAAACAGACACTTGGAGAGAGGAGCAAACAACAACTCTGACTTCTGGCAAGGGGTGATACCAGCCGATAAGAAGGAGCAAAGATGTTCTCTCTTCTTAAGCACTCCCGACACGTACGAAGCCGCAAGCTCACCAGACCCATCCCGAATGGCTTTGTCCATGCTAGACATGATCAGCATGGCAGAGTCCTTATCCGAAGGGGAAGTCTTTCTGCTTAAAGCTCCCAAACACCAATCGAGGAAGTTGAAGATCTCGAAGGCACGAAAGACTCCCTTCAACAGATGATCCATGTCAGAAAAGGACCAGCAGATCTTCGATCGTCTCATAGCCAACCTGCGGGGAGAGTCAACCAGACTTGAGAAGTCGCCCTGGGCAGAGGCAGGAACTCCCAAGCCGGGTTCCTCTCCTGTGGCATACCAGACGCTCGACTTGGAAGCAAGCTTGGTAGGCGGAAAGATGAAAGCAGTCTTTCCCAGTTGCTTCTTGGAATGCAACCACTCTCCCATAACCCTCAAAGCTCTCTTAGATGAGCGTGCGAGAACAAGCTTGGTGAAGGCAGGCGCAGCAGACTGCATGCCCAGAGCAAACTCGGAGGGAGGAGAGCGAGGGGTTGCAGACACAAACTGCTCTGGATACAAGTCCCTGAACAAGGCAAGGACTTTACGAAAGTCTAAGGAGGGAGGCGTAGACTTGGGCCCTTCAAAGTCGGAGTGCGGTTCATCCAAATGTGCAGCTTCGTCATCTGATACTCCATCATCCGAAAGCTGAGTAGGAAGTGGCAAAGGCAGAGCAGAAAGCTGAACGGCTGAATCCGGCAGTACGGGTGCATGCGTAGCTGCTGCGGATCCAACATCATGCCACTGCTGGTCAGTCTGCGAGCTGGCAACAACAAAAGCAGAGTGCTGGTGCGTGGGAGGGGTTGCCGTGGGTTGCGGAGCATGCTGTATTGGATGCGGAGCATGCCGCATGGGTTGCGGAGCATGCCGCATAGTGTCAGAACCCGGCAGCTCTACAGCACCTTCCCACTGCTGATGCGGTAGCTCACGCATGTCAACGGATGGTGCAGCAAGAACATGCGTCTGGCAGGGTGGACTGCGCATCGGTGGTGGAGCTCTCACAGGTGGAGTGTGGGAGCAGGCAGCCGCAGTATCTGCTGAGCGCACAACCTCGGCGGGTTGTAGGTTAACAGATGCAGTGTCAACCTTCTCAGTATGATACTCTTGCATGAACGCAGCAAGCTGAGACTGCATAGTCTGCAGCATGGACCACTTAGGGTCTACCGTGGTTGGAGCAGCAACAGACGGAGCAGTAGCCTGTTGTGGAACCACTCTACCTCTCTTGGGAGGTGTGCAGTCATCGGAAGACTGCGGCGAGTCCGAACTGACCCAGTGGCTACACCTGGGCCGTTGGACTCGCTCGGAAGGGACCTTACGCTTGAGCGGTCATGAAACCTTGGTCCATCGTTTCCTCCTGGAAACTTCTTCCACAGACGAGGAATGGTAGGGCTCATTCGTCTGTTTGTGGATGGGACGATCTCTGACAGATACGTCCGCAACCACTGAGGATACATCCGTACGCTGATCAAGGCCTGCCGAACCCTTTGGTCCTTCGACATTGGTTCTCCCCTGGGCTTGGGAGCTTGCAAGAGGTCCCGGACTGGGAGGACGACTGGCACGCACAGATGTACCCTCATGCGCAACACTGACACTGACACTTTTCACATCACTAGCACTGATAACACTTCCCACTGCACTTTTCGCTTTCAGCTCTTTGACATCTGCCAAAAGCTGATTACGGTCATTAGCCAATGACTCCACTCTGTCACCGAGAGCCTGAATGGCACGCATCATATCAGCCATGGATGGCTGAGCACTAGTAGCAGGGTCGGGAGTCACCACTACAGGGGAAGGAAAAGGTTGAGGGGCATGGGGAGAGGAAAAATCCACAGAGCGAGAAGAACTCCTCCTGATTCTCTCCTTCTCTAACCTACGTGCATTTTTAAGGAATTCGTTAAAATCGAATTCCGAAAGCCCAGCGCATTCCTCACATCGATCTTCCAATTGACAGGATTTACCCCTACAATTGGAACAAACGGTGTGAGGATCTATGGAGGCCTTCGGAAGACGCCTAGAACAAGCCCTAACGCTACACTGCCTGTACTTAGGGACTTGAGACTGGTCAGACATCTTGAATTGTAGAAGTAGTCAAGGGGGAATTCCAAAATCTAGCAAAGTTCGTTAACAATTAATTCAAATTAATTCCAAAAGCTTGCTAAGCTAATGATAAAGCTTCCTGAATAGCGAAGGCTAAACTCTAGAGTGAATACATCACCAAATCGTGAACAACAACTCCAGAATCAACAGCGTATCCAAGTAGGTCTTGCCGGCGGCACGACAGAGGAAAAATTGAGTTCTTGTTGACAAGAAGTACTTGAGTACCTACTCACAGATGGCGCTGTTGTGTACACCCCCACCTGTATAGCGATCGCTGGCGTATCCCGACCTTAGATTTCTGTCGGGCAACGGAGTTGACAGCTACATGATCATCGGGTAAGATTAATATTGAAAAACCACAAGTTACTGGACATAATCTCCTGGGGACCTATGGTAGCTACTCAACAGGTTGTGTAATGAGCCTACCTCACTCAGGGGACAAGAAGCACCCCATCTTATATAGCAATTATGGCATAATTCCACAAATGAAAGGTAAAAATGTTGGGCCTTTCTTCCTTTCTTCTTCCCTTCCTTGGTGTCCTAGGATTCATGCTGTCATGGAGCTGCAGCGGACGAGCATTGCAGGTAAACTACTCAATAGAGCACCTTTTCTTATATTGGTTTGTATTGAAGTATTTCCCCCATCCTTCTTTACAAGGGGAAGGAAGGAGAGAATGTATATATACCCATATATCATGTAAGGCAGCTATGTTTGGACACAATCTAATAGGATTTAAATCCTCATTAGACCGTCCACTATAACTTAGCCTAACAACTTCGATATCTCTACGCTCAGTAAGTTAGGCAGTTGAACAAGAGTCCTGACTTTTGCTCCCATATAAGATCAAAATACATTGACATTCCCCAGGTCAGTAAAAACGGCCAGATTGGTTAAGCAGTACAGTACAGTATAGGACTTACACACCCATTCAGGATAAGTCTTCGATTAAAGGTTGTAGGTTTGTATTACATGGAGGAACAAATGAATTTTTTTTAATCTACTTATATTTTCCCTAGCTGTATAAACCTAAGACATTCAAGTTGCACTACCAGCCTTAACCACCACACCAGTCCCAGGCCAAAGGTCTAAGTTAAGGTAGTGCTATCTGCTGGGAGGGTGGGGCATCCCTGGCACCCGGCACCCAGCTGCATTTACCTCATTGAAAAGCTTAACGGACATTCCAGCTTCGCTGAAATCATACTACTATTAAAGATCTCGGGTTTGTATGGTTTGGGAAAATAAATATTGATTAAGAAATTTGTGATACAGGGGGGTATTTACCATTAACTAAGTCACCTGTAAAAGTGGACAACGTAATAGGGGCAATTTGATCAGCCTGGATCCAAGAACCATTACTGTAACAGTACTTTTTAAATATTTAACTTAGCCGGTGAATATATAATAGCTGCAACTCTGTTGCTCGACAGACAAAAAACAGTAAAAACTCGCCAGCGATCGCTATACAGGTTGCGGGTGTGCCCACCAGCGCCAACTGTCGGCCAGATACCACACTCGATGTAAACAAAGACTCAATTTCTTCTCTGTCGACGTGTCGACAAGACGTACTTTACTCGCTGTTGAACCTGGAGTTTTTTCACATCATATTTGGTGAAGTACTTTAATTTGGTTTGAGCTTTCGCAGTACAGGTGTTTTTCTTCAAATAAATCCTTGAACTCTTTTTTTGGATTGGATTAATTGTTGATGACTTAGATCGTTTTTTTGAATTTTCCCTTGACCAATTCAAAATGGCTGACCTTTCACAAGTTCCCAAGTTCAGAAAATGTAATGCTAGGGACTGTCATAGGCGTCTTCCAAAGGCTTCTCTCGACCCTCACACTGTTTGTTCCAATTGTCGGGGTAAAACCTGTCAATTGGAAGATCGGTGTGAGGAATGCGTGGGCCTTTCGGAATTCGATTTTATCGAATTTGAGAAGTATACACGCAGACTAGAGAGAGATAGGGTAAGGAGAAGTTCTTCTAGGTCGGTAGATTTTTCCTCTCCACATGCCCCTGAACCTAATCCTTCCCCTGTAGTGGTTGTTCCTAACCCCCCTCCTAGCACTCAGGAACCATCGATGGCAGACATGATGTGTGCTATCCATGCCTTGGGGGAGAGAGTTGAGGCCCTTGCAAGTGACCGCAATCAACTCATGGCGGACGTAAGGGAACTAAAGTGCCAAAGTGCCACGGCGAAAAGTGTTAAAGTGCCTAGTGTTTCTCAAAGTGTTGTGAACAGTGTTGCGCTTGAGGGTTCGTCTGTTCGTGCCTGTCGTCCTCCTAGTCCGGGACCTCTTGCAAGCTCCCAAGCCCAGGGGAGAAGCAATGTCGTACGACTCATGGGTTCGAGAGGCCTTGATCAGCGAACAGACGTTCCCTCTATGGTATCAGGCGTATCTCCCCAAGATCGCCCCTACCAACGTAAGACGAGAGAGCCCATTTTTACCTCGTCGTCCGAAGGTGTTTCTCGTAAGAAACCCTGGACCAAGGTCTCCCGACCTTTGAAGCGTAAGTCGGTCCCTTCAGGACAAGTCCAACGTCCCGGTTGTAGCCACTGGGTCAGTTCGGACTCGTTGCCGTCATCTGATGACTGCTCGCCGCCTAAGAGAGGCAAAGCTGTGCCGCCTCAGTCGCTCACCCCGTCTGTTGCCGCACCTGCTGCCGTAGACCCTAAATGGGCGTTGCTGCAGGACATGCAGTCCAAGCTTGCGTCCTTGATGGAGGACTTCAATGCGGAGAAGGTTGCTGCTGAACCTTCTGGCCAACAACCATCCAAGCGGTCTGTTGTGCGTCCTGTTGACGCTGAGGTAGCTTTCTCGCGTCTACCAGTTGGGGTTGTACATCCACCGATGCGACCCAGTGTGGGTTGCCAGCCGCACGTTGACGTTAGGCGACGCACGGAGGTGGTTGTTGACGTTCAGGACGTTCATTAACCATCAGAGGTGACTTGTTTTGACGCGGTGCGTCAACCTCCGCAACCCGGTATGGTTTTGACTGCACAACCCAGACGGTCTACTGTAAACAGTCTCGGGTAGACGCTGTGCGTCCTCGCGCACCCATGGTTGTTGACAGTTCCCAGACTGTGCAACAGTTCCATGACGCTGCGTCCGGCTCCGTCACGTATGCACCAGTGCGACCGGACTCTGCGAGTCAAACGTTGCCCACTCCTTTGCCGTTTCCTCATCAGTTATCGGATGAGGAACTATCAGATGAGGACGTTGCTGAACCACAAGAGGATCAACCTTCAGAACTTGATGAGCCTAAGGCAACTCAACCATCCTTGGACTTTAGAAAAGTCATGGCTGTATTTAAGGAGTTGTTCCCTGACCACTTTGTTTCTGTGGCTCCTCGTTCGCCGCCGTCGGAGTTTGTATTAGGCGTGCCTCCTACAGTACCTGCCTTTACTAAACTCGTTCTCTCTCGCTCATCCAAGAGAGCTTTGCGGCTGTTGGGAGATTGGTTGGAGACCAAGAAGAGTTTAGGAAAGACAGCATTTGCCTTTCCCCCATCTAAACTCTCGTCTAGATCGAGCGTCTGGTATGCCACGGGAGAAGTTCTCGGCTTGGGAGTTCCTGCCTCTGCCCAGGGCGACTTCTCAAGTCTTGTAGACTCTCCCCGCCGCCTTGCCATGAGACGCTCGAAGATTTGTTGGTCACCATCGGACCTGAACCACCTTCTTAAAGGTATATTTAGGGCTTTCAAAGTCTTTAACTTCCTAGACTGGTGCTTAGGAGCCCTGAGCAGGAAAATCTCTTCTGCAGATAAGGATGTTTCCTTGCTCATTATGTCCTGCATGGACAAGGCCGTCCGTGATGGGTCCAACGAGCTTGCTGCCTCATTCACGTCCGGAGTCCTGAAGAAGCGAGAGTCTCTATGTTCTTTCCTGTCTGCTGGAGTGACGCCATGCCAAAGATCTGAGCTACTCTTTGCTCCCCTTTCCAAGTGCCTGTTTCCTGAAATCTTGGTTAAGGAAATTGCCTTATCTTTAGTTCAGAAGGACACCCACGATCTAGTTGCGTCCTCGGCTCGCAAAGCTCCCCCTTTGCCTACATTGTCTGCTAGACCGAGGATAGACACTCCAGCGTCTCGCTTTATTCCGCCCTTTCGTGGCAGAGCCTCCAGCAGGGGAGGTGCTCGTGCCGAAGGGAAGCGAGGGAAGAGGAAAGGATCCAAGTCCTCTAAGGGCAGAGTCTGACTGCCCGCAACTTCAGACAGCAGTAGGAGCCAGACTCAAGAACTTCTGGCAAGCCTGGGAGAAGAGAGGCGCAGATCAACAATCTGTGAGGTTACTCAGAGAGGGGTACAAAATCCCTTTTGTACGCAAACCCCCTCTAGCGACGTCCCCCATCGATCTCTCTCCCAGGTACAGAGAGGAAGAAAAGAGACAAGCCCTGAAACTGGAAGTGTCTCTTTTGCTAGAGAAGGGAGCGGTGGTCAAAGTCTCGGACCTTCAATCACCGGGGTTTTACAACCGTCTCTTCCTAGTATCAAAGAAGACAGGAGGTTGGAGACCGGTGCTAGACGTCAGTGCTCTGAATGTCTTTGTCACAAAGACGAAGTTTTCCATGGAGACCACAAAGTCAGTCTTAGCAGCGGTCAGAAAGGAAGACTGGATGGTCTCGCTAGACCTAAGGGACGCCTACTTCCACATCCCCATTCACTCAGACTCCCAACCTTTTCTGAGATTCGTCTTCGAAGATGTGGTTTACCAGTTTCGGGCCCTGTGCTTTGGCCTAAGCACAGCTCCTCTCGTATTTAAGAGGCTGATGAGGAATGTGGCCAAATTCCTCCACTTATCGGACATCCGAGCCTCCCTTTATTTGGACGACTGGCTTCTCAGAGCCTCTTCCAGTCGTCGCTGTCTGAAGGATCTCAAGTGGACTCTAGATCTGACCAAGGAATTGGGACTCCTAGTCAATTTGGAAAAGTCGCAGCTGGTCCCATCCCAAACTATTCTGTATTTAGGGATGGAGATTCACAGTCAAGCTTTTCGGGCTTTTCCGTCGGCCCCCAGAATAGATCAAGCCCTGCTCTCCATCCAGAAGATGCTGAAGAAAGAACGCTGCTCAGTCAGGCTGTGGATGAGTCTGGTAGGGACGCTGTCATCCCTGGAGCAATTTGTATCACTAGGAAGACTACACCTCCGTCCTCTTCAATTCCATCTGGCTTTTCACTGGAAAAAGGACAAGACGCTAAAGGCGGTCTCGATCCCGATTTCCAGAAAGATAAAGTCTTGTCTGACTTGGTGGAAGGACAATATCAACCTAAGAGAGGGTCTTCCCCTGGCTGTTCAGATACCCAACCACGTTCTCTTCTCGGACGCATCGGACTTGGGCTGGGGCGCGACGCTGGACGGTCGGGAATGCTCAGGTCTGTGGAACTCGAGTCAGAGGAGCATGCATATCAACTGCAAGGAGCTGTTGGCAGTTCATCTGGCCTTGAAAAGCTTCGAGTATCTCCTTCGAGGCAAAGTGGTGGAAGTAAACTCGGACAACACCACGGCCTTGGCGTACATCTCCAAACAAGGAGGTACCCACTCACTGACGTCGTACGAGATCGCAAGGGATCTGCTCATCTGGTCAAAAGGTCGAGGCATCTCCCTAGTAACGAGGTTCATCCAGGGCGACTTGAACGTCCTAGCAGATTGTCTCAGTCGGAAAGGGCAAGTAATTCCAACCGAATGGACCCTCCACAAGGATGTGTGCAAGAGACTTTGGGCCACTTGGGGTCAACCCACCATAGATCTCTTTGCAACCTCGCTGACCAAGAGGCTTCCAATCTATTGCTCTCCAGTCCCGGACCCAGCAGCAATACATATAGATGCCTTCCTCCTAGACTGGTCACATCTGGATCTCTACGCATTCCCACCATTCAAGATTGTCAACAAGGTACTACAGAAGTTCGCCTCTCACGAAGGGACAAGGTTGACGTTAGTTGCTCCCCTCTGGCCCGCGAGAGAATGGTTCACCGAGGTACTTCGATGGTTAGTAGACGTTCCCAGAAGTCTTCCTCTAAGAGTAGACCTTCTACGTCAGCCACACGTAAAGAAGGTACACCAAAGCCTCCACGCTCTTCGTCTGACTGCCTTCAGACTATCGAAAGACTCTCGAGAGCTAGAGGCTTTTCGAAGGAGGCAGCCAGTGCGATTGCTAGAGCAAGGAGAGCGTCTACCATTAGAGTCTACCAATCGAAGTGGGAAGTCTTCCGAGACTGGTGCAAGTCAGTTTCTGTATCCTCGACCAGTACCTCTGTAGCCCAAATAGCTGATTTTCTCTTATACCTGAGAAAAGGACGATCACTTTCAGCTCCCACTATCAAGGGCTACAGAAGCATGTTGGCATCGGTCTCCCGGCATAGAGGCTTAGATCTTTCCAACAATAAAGATCTGCAAGACCTCTTTAAGTCTTTTGAGACCACTAAGGAGCGTCGTTTGGCTACTCCTGGGTGGAATTTAGACGTGGTACTAAGATTCCTCATGTCAGACAGGTTTGAGCCTTTACAGTCAGCCTCCCTGAAAGATCTCACTCTTAAGACTCTTTTCCTGGTATGCTTAGCCTCGGCTAAAAGAGTCAGTGAGATTCATGCCTTCAGCAAGAACATCGAATTTTCGTCGGAAAAAGCTACTTGTTCGCTGCAACTTGGTTTTCTAGCCAAAAATGAGCTACCTTCTCGGCCTTGGCCTAAATCTTTCGATATTCCCAGCTTATCGAAGATCGTAGGCAATGAACTAGAAAGAGTCTTATGCCCTGTTAGAGCTCTTAAGTTCTATTTAGATCGTACTAAACCTTTACGAGGCCAATCTGAAGCTTTATGGTGTTCAGTTAAGAAACCATCCTTGCCTATGTCAAAGAATGCTTTGTCATACTTTATCAGATTGTTAATACGAGAAGCTCATTCACATCTGAGTGAGGAAGACCGATCTTTGCTTAAGGTTAAGACGCACGAAGTTAGAGCTGTAGCAACTTCCGTGGCCTTTAAGCAAAATAGATCTCTGCAAAGTATAATGGACGCAACCTATTGGAGAAGCAAGTCGGTGTTCGCGTCATTTTACTTGAAAGATGTCCAGTCTCTTTACGAGAACTGCTACACACTGGGACCATTCGTAGCAGCGAGTGCAGTAGTGGGTGAGGGCTCAACCACTACAATTCCCTAATTCCATATCCTTTTAATCTGTCTCTTGAAATGTTTTTAATGTTGTTTTTATGGGTTGTCCGGAAGGCTAAGAAGCCTTTCGCATCCTGGTTGATTTGGCGGGTGATCAAAGTCATTTCTTGAGAGCGCCCAGATTAGGGGTTTGATGAGGTCCTGTTGTATGGGTTGCAGCCCTTGATACTTCAGCTCCTAGGGGTCTGTCAGCATCCTAAGAGGATCGCGAGGCTCCGTAAGGAAGACGTACTTACAAGGCAGAGTAATCGTCTAAGTCGACTTCCTTACCAGGTACCTATTTATTTTGTTTTTGTTATATTGATAACTTCCAAAATGAAATAAAAACTCTTAGCTTATACGATGTAAACATATTTAACTGGTCTCTACCCACCTCCTTGGGTGTGAATCAGCTATTATATATTCACCGGCTAAGTTAAATATTTAAAAATGATATTTTAATTATAAAATAGATTTTTTAATATACTTACCCGGTGAATATATAAATTAAACGACCCTCCCTTCCTCCCCAATAGAGACGCAGTGGGATGAGAAGAAATTGAGTCTTTGTTTACATCGAGTGTGGTATCTGGCCGACAGTTGGCGCTGGTGGGCACACCCGCAACCTGTATAGCGATCGCTGGCGAGTTTTTACTGTTTTTTGTCTGTCGAGCAACAGAGTTGCAGCTATTATATATTCACCGGGTAAGTATATTCAAAAATTTATTTTATAATTAAAATATCATGTAACGGGCTATCTAATTAAGGTTAATATCAGGGGCATTATCACGGGGGAAGGAATCAGCTATGGGACAGTGATTGGCGCTGCTGAAGGCAGCAACGATGAAGGGGCATGGAGCTGACCGGACACACAATGCAGCATTAGAAAAAGAGGATTGAACAGTAGGAGAACTGAAACAAAATGATTAAGCTCATGGGTTACAGATAGGACATTTGAACATACTTGCAATTTATGAGGTTGTTAGCAACTCTGACATGTAATATTAGTTGAACACTCATGGGTAGTACGCTGCGAGGAGAACATTTATTACAGCTCTGCAATTTCCTTAGTCTCATCATTCAACTGGTCAGGTCAGGATAATGGGGAAATTCACTTTGTGAGGGATCAGTATGCCCACAGAAAATGCATTTGCCACAAGTGGTGCCATTACTGATAGGAGGAGGTCTTAGGGACTCATGGGTTTGTTTATGAGTCATTGCACCACTCATCGTGACTGGGGCTTTTTAACAGGTCTAGTTTTAGTTTTAGGGGTACAACCATTCATTTTAGGGAGAGGTTTATCAACACTATTTTAAGAATTACTGGGTGTGTTTGCCGTCAGGGCGTAAATTATCAAGGTGATAAGCACTAGAAGGCTTAGTAGAAATTTTGGATTCACCTTTATTTCATGCAAGGTTACAGTGGTAATATTATATCGGCAGTAAATGGTTTTTTGATTTACCAATTAAGGCATAATATTCTGGCAGGTCCTCTGTCAGGGGAAAGTTAGTTATATTCCGTACTCCTCTTCAGCATTACTTCATTTCATTAGGAAACATCTAAGATCGGGTCCATTATCTATGGGAGAATTTATGCAGATTAGCATTTGCATTAGGCCATGATTTTGAATAGGGTCAACGTCTGTCTCATGGGATATAATGTTACCATAGGCCATTTTAATTTGCTTAGCATATGCAATAAGTGTAGAATAGTTTGCTATGATAGTGGAATGATTATAATAGTCTCCAAACTGTTTTATATTCACTAAGCCTGTCCATGATTCCTCAAATAAGGGCTCTGAAATGGTACAGACCTCTAGGGGCTTTATGAGGAAAATCAACAGGGGCAAGGGATTGCGGGAATTTCCCAGCATCATCGCAAAGAAAACTTCTATCTGCCCTTCAAGTCACGGGGTAAGCTCCAACGGAATGTACATCTCAAAATGTGGCTGCAGAGGGGTAGTAGGATTATGATTAGCATTTGCCTCCTTGGACTGACCATGTGGCATGTAATGGATCTACAGTAATATCAGGTAAAATTTCAACATAAGTTCAAAGGGAACGTAAACATGACGCACTGTAAACAAGACAGTTCAAGCACTTACAACCAGGGAAGGCAATACAAAATGTGCAGAATTTGGTTAATGGTGAAAGATTAAATGACAAAATGAGATGAATAGATTAAATAAACTGATGTTCATAAAGCTCAGAGTAACAAGATATATATGCAACATATACTGCACTGGTGATAAGAACAAAGTAAATAAATAACCGAGTTCTAGTATTACAGGTATCATTACTATTAGCTAAGCTATAACCTGAGTTGAAAAAGCAGGCTATAAGCCCAAGGGCTCCAAAAGGGAAAACTACTTCAGTGAGGGAAAGAAATAAGGAAAAGGAAATAAACTGCAAGAGAAGTAATGAACAATTCAAATAAAATATTCTAAGAAAACTAACATTAAAACACATCTTTTCTTTTATATATAAACTATAAAAAAGAGACTTATGTCAGACTGTTCAACATGAAATCATTTGCTTAAGTTTGAACTTCTGAAGCTCCACCGATTCAACTACCTGATTAGGAAGAATTTTCTGGTTAACTTGGTTATTTAATTTCCTTAACTTGCAAAAGGTACAGAGTTTCATCATAATACAGTACATCTCTCTACGTAATTTAAGTCAGGACTGTGAACATTGTTCAATGTGGCTTGTACACCAAGATTAAATATAATATAGGTTGAGAATCCTTTATCTGAAATGCTGAAATCCAGAGATTTTTTAAATGATGACATCTTTTACTTACATGATTTACCCTCCAACTGCATGGTGTCACTTTGCTGTGAGCACTTGCCATAGTAAATCCTTCGCTCTTATTCTGATTATGGCCTTTCTGTGCACTCCATGATTTGAAATGTAGTATTCAAAATGATGATAAAGCCTGGATATGCTCTTATAGCTAATAATCGGCGTCAATGACCTTAGATGTCAGGATGCCAGCAAACCTCAAATCAATTAATCTATCAATTATAACTAATAATGAATAGAAAGAGAGGGAGCATTTAACGTTCATTTTTAAATGAACGTTAAATGCTCCAGCTTACCTGCAACAATGTACACTCCCTTAGCCTCCCATGAAGAGTACCAGAATAATCAAGCCAACTGTACAGATATAAAGAAGATCTCCAACTTACAAAGATTCGACTTACAAACATTTGGTGATGGAAACAAATCCAACTGAAAATAACAAAGATAAGATAAAGAAATACAGTAATAAAACAATATTATATCATTTAATACAGTAAGCAAAATGTCATTTGTAATAACCTGATATCTATTTCATATGAAACCTGACTATTTGTTGACTTTTGTAACTGGAAATCATAGGTATGGGACTCAGGTTAGGCCAAAGTTAACAAAATTTGACTTAGAGACAGCTTCTTGGAACCTGTTAAGTTCGTAAGTTGAAGACCTTCTACTGAGTATCTGAAGCATTTCTCCCAATAACCAATCACTACTGCTACTCTATCAAATGCTATTCACCTTGCGTGTAAAGGAATGACTAAAGTTTAAGGCTTTTTATATTTCAAAAATCTTTTTAAGCATTACCTGATATAGTGGAATGCACAGTAACACTTCAGTATACGAGTATAATTCCTTCCAAGACCGAGCTCGTATGTCAATTTGCTCGTCTCTCCATTCCATTTTTCCAAAATAACTAAAAATAACCAGATCAATGATAATAACAATGAAAAAAAACATGTTTTCAACTGCTATACTGTACAGTATGAATAAACTTTACATACACTCACAAACTTATGTAAATGATTACTGTGATATGCAATAAAATATGGTTTTATTAAGGAGTTCTTACCTTCAAGATTTACGATAGCGGCTAACGGCGGTGTGTGCAGAGGAGCAGGGAGGGAGGAAGGGAAGGAGAGACATGAACGGTATCATATTCATACTGTTTCTTACAGAGCGTAACACTTAAATTAAAAATTAACTTAAGGATTGTACATATCGTCGATGTACTCAGCTCTTAAAAGCCTGCCAACTCACTCACGTGGACACCACGCTCATGTTTCTCGATGATTTCATGCTTCACGTTTGTCGTCATCATGAGTTTTTCTCCTCATTGTCAACATTACCAATCGCTTTCTCAGGATCTATCACTTATCATGAAAAATGTTCACAAATATACCGTTAAAATCATGTAAATAATGCAGAGACAACTTGGGAGATGTGTACTGAAGTTGATGATCACATGAAATGAAGGATTGATGCTGGCTTAGAGCACTCACAAATACTCGGCCACTTAGTGTTAGCATCTGTGAGCGTGCTCATATCTCAAGATTTTGCTCGTATCTCGAGGCAAAATTTGCTCGGAGGCTGGCCCGTATCTCGGAATGCTCGTATGTTGGAGTGCTTGTATGTCAAAATATTATTGTAGTGTCACTAACAATTTTGTCAGTGACTAAAACAACCATTGTACAAAATTCCTGGCATTAGTTTTCATGTACTTTGCATTTAGGAATAGAATTATTCGTCAGAAATTAACTTATACAGTATTTTGTAATTATCACTAGGGAAAAATACTTAGTGAAATGAATATGTAAAATCTTTAGGTGGAAAATATAAAAGTCAATTTTTTTCTCTTATGTAATTCTACAATAATTCCATATAAACAATGTACTGTACACATTTACAAATGTAATGCAATTAAAATCCGGGATCCCAATCTGTTACTTGTTTTACTTGATTCACCGTGTAGCATACTATTGTGTCTCCTATTTCAAACCGAACCTCCTGGTCTTCAAACATCAATCCACATTCCTTTTCTTTGGCAACAGATTTGACCTCAGACTTTAGATGGCGCATAGACTCGAGCTCACCTGAAACAAACAAAAAATTGGGTAAAAGGAGCATCCATGTATGAAATTATGATCAAGACATATCTTAAATATCCACACTTCTACTATTACCATAAGTTGTGTGGCAATAAATTTTATAATAGAATTTTAATTTTCCTCTTTTCCAAATCCAACAAATGAAACAGAAATATAGCAAAGTTAATACAGTATTTTGAAGCATAGACAAAAAATAACTAAAAACAAATTGAATGATAAAGAGTTTATATGGATGTATGGCTCATCCCAGCCACAGTAAGAAACCCTTACAAGCCCAAAAGAGCATGATGGTAAAAACATTCTAAGCAATAGAACAATACTTATTATGGCGTCACTTAAAACAATACTGTAGGATATCGTCGTCGCCGTCGTCTTTGAGGTTGTCGTTGTCGAAGTCGTGATGAAAGACTTCGTTACAAGAATGTTTCACCTTCAACTGAGCGATCACTAAAGGACAAGGGTCACTACAAGTTGTCGTTATTATTATTATTATTATTATTATTATTATTATTATTATTATTATTATTATAATAATCCTGTGAGACATCAAAGAAGTGGAGCTGGGGGGAGAGTGACTGCTCCCCACACTAGTTTTGGGGTGTTAGAATGTGCGTGGATGTAGTACGATAGAGAGTAAAAGATGTGAGATTGGAAGTATGTTTAGGAATAGAAGGATGGATATATTGGCTTTGTGTGAATTAAAGATAAAAGGGAAAGGTGAAGTAATGTTTGGTGAAATGTCTGGTAGAGTGTCTGGGATTGAAAGGGGAAGAGCAAGAGAAGGTGTGGCTTTATTGCTGAGTGAATGGATGACAGGTAAAGTAGTGGAATGGAAGGAGATATCATCTAGGTTAATGTGGGTAAGGGTTAGGTTGGGTAGGGAATATTGGGCTTTTGTCAGTGCGCATGGGCCAGGTTGTGAGAAAAGTGAAGAAGAGCGTAATGAGTTCTGGAATGAATTAACTAGGTATGTAGAAGGACTGGGTAGAAGGAATTATGTAATTGTCATGGGTGACTTAAATGCTAGAGTGGGTGCTGGAGAGGTAGAAGGTGTCATTGGGAAGTGTGGCGTACCAGGTGAAAATGAGAGTGGTGAGAGACTGGTAGATATGTGTGTTGAGCAAGAGATGGTGATAAGTTCTAACTTTTTCAAAAACAAAGATAAAAACAAATATACATGGGTAAGAGTTGCAAATGGAAGAGTGGTAGAAAGGGCGTTAATGGATTTATGTGTTGATAACTAAAAGAGCGTTTAGAAGATTGAAAGACGTGCACGTGTTTAGGGTTATGGCTAACGGTATGTCTGATCATTTTTTGGTGGAAGGAAAATTAGTTGTAGCAAAAGAGTGGGGGAATAGAGTAGGTGGATGTAAAAGGGAGCTAGTGAGGGTTGAAGAGCTAATAAAATGGGTGGGGGTAAAAAGTGAATATCAAGAAAGGTTGAAAATGGCATATGACTAAGTGAAAGTAAGAGAAATGGGTAATTTAGAGGAGGAGTGAAAGTTAGTAAAAGAAAATTTTGTTGGGATTGCAAGTGATGTGTGTGGCAAGAAGTTTGTTGGAGGCAGCATGAGGAAGGGCAGGGAATGGTGGAATGAAGGAGTGAAGGTAAAAGTGGAAGAGAAAAAGAGGGCTTTTGAAGAATGGCTGCAGAGTAAGAGTGTAGAGAAGTATGAAAGATATAGAGAGAAAAATGTGGAAGTAAAGCGCAAGGTAAGAGGCAAAGAGGGCAGCTGACCTGAGGTGGGGTCAGGGATTGGGTCATTCATATGAAGAGAATAAGAAGAAGTTTTGGAAAGAAGTGAAAGAGTAAGGAAGGCTGGCTCAAGAATTGAAGAGACAGTGAAAGATGGAAATGGAAGGTTGTTAAAAGGAGAGGAGGCAAGGAAAAGGTGGGTGGAATATTTTGAAAGTTTACTGAATGTTGAGGATAATAATAAGGAGGCAGATATAATTGCTGTTGCAGGTGTTGAGGTGCCAGTGATGGGAGATGAGAATGAGAGAGAGATTACAAGAGAGGAAGTGAGGAGAGCACTAGATGAAACGAGAGTAGGAAAAGCATCTGGTATGGATGGTGTGAGAGCTGAGATGTTGAAAGAAGGGGGTGTGACTGTACTTAAATGGTTGGTGAGATTGTTTAATATGTGTTTTGTGTTGTCAATGGTACCAGTAGATTGGGTTTGTGTGTGTATTGTACCACTATATAACAGTAAGGGAGATGTGCATGAGTGTTGTAATTCAAGGGGTATTAGTTTGTTGAGTGCGGTGGGAAAAGTGTATGGTAGAGTACTCATAAATAGGATTAATGATAAAACAGAGAATGCAATCTTAGAAGTACAGGGTGGTTTTAGAAGAGGTAGGGGTTGTATGAATCAGATTTTTACAGTTAGGCAGATATGCGAGAAATATTTAGCAAAAGGTAAGGTGGTGTATGTTGCGTTTATGGATCTGGAGAAAGCGTATGATAGAGTTGATAAGGAAGCAATGTGTAATGTGATGAGGTTATATGGAGTTGGTGGAAGGTTGTTGCAAGCAGTAAAAAGTTTCTACAAAGGTAGTAAAGCATGTGTTAGGATAGGAAATGAAGTAAGCGATTGGTTTCTGGTGAGAGTGGGGCTGAGACAGGGATGAGTGATGTCGCCGTGGATGTTTAACTTGTATGTTGATGGAGTGGTGAGAAAGGTGAATGCTCGAGTGCTTGGATGAGGATTAAAACTGGTAGACGAGAATGACCATGAATGGGAGGTAAATCAGTTTTTGTTTGCAGATGATACTGTACTGGTTGCAGACACAGAAGAGAAGCTTGGACGATTAGTGACAGAATTTGGAAGAGTGTGTGAGAGAAAGAAGTTGAGAGTTAATGTGGGTAAGAGTAAGGTTATGAGATGTACGAGAAGGGAAGGTGGTGCAAGGTTGAATGTCATGTTGAATGGAGAGTTACTTGAGGAGGTGGATCAGTTTAAGTACTTGGGGTCTGTTGTTGCAGCAAATGGTGGAGTGGAAGCAGATGTACGTCAGAGAGTGAATGAAGGTTGCAAAGTGTTGGGGGCAGTTAAGGGAGTAGTAAAAAATAGAGGGTTGGGAATGAATGTAAAGAGAGTTCTATATGAGAAAGTGATTGTACCAACTGTGATGTATGGATCGGAGTTGTGGGGAATGAAAGTGATGGAGAGACAGAAATTGAATGTGTTTGAGATGAAGTGTTTAAGGAGTATGGCTGGTGTATCTCGAGTAGATAGGGTTAGGAACGAAGTGGTGAGGGTGAGAACGGGTGTAAGAAATGAGTTAGCAGCTAGAGTGGATATGAATGTGTTGAGGTGGTTTGGCCATGTTGAGAGAATGGAAAATGGCTGTCTGCTAAAGAAGGTGATGAATGCAAGAGTTGATGGGAGAAGTACAAGAGGAAGGCCAAGGTTTGGGTGGATGGATGGAGTGAAGGAAGCTCTGGGTGATAGGAGGATAGATGTGAGCGAGGCAAGAGAGCGTGCTAGAAATAGGAATGAATGGCGAGCGATTGTGACGCAGTTCCGGTAGGCCCTGCTGCTGCCTCCGATGCCTTAGATGACCGCGGAGGTAGCAGCAGTAGGGGAGTCAGCATTATGAAGCTTCATCTGTGGTGGATAATGTGGGAGGGTGGGCTGTGACACCCTAGCAGTACCAGATGAACTCGGTTGAGTCCCTTGTTAGGCTGGGAGGAAAGTAGAGAGTAGAGGTCCCCTTTTTGTTTTTGTTTCTTTGTTGATGTCGGCTACCCCACAAAATTGGGGGAAGTGCCTTGGTATATGTATATATGTATGTATTATTACTTGCTAAGCTACAACCCTAGTTGGAAAAGCAAAATTCTCTAAGCAAAAGGGCTCCGACTGTGAAAAATAGCCAAGTGATGAAAGGAAACACGGAAATAATCTACAAGAGAAGTTTAAGAAATATAATAACATTAAAATAAATCTTTCATCTATAAACTATAAAAATTCAAAATAACAAGAGGAAGAGAAACAAGATAGAATAGTGTGCCCAAGTGTACCCTCAAGCAAGAGATCTCAACCCCAAGACAGTGGAAGACCATGGTACAGAGGCTAAGGCACTACTGAAGACTAGAGAAATGGAGTTTTTATGATAAAACAAAGTTTTATGAATACTTACCTGGCAGTTATATATACATAGCTAATAATCTCTATTTCGGCAGAATTTTTCTAAACGTGGCAACCGCCTTGTGGTGGTTGGGTGGTTACACCCGTTAAAGGGTGGTAGGAGGAATCATTCCCGTTTTCTGTTCTTCAGTTCATCTATGCCCGACCTGTCTCCTGAGGGGAGGTGGGTGGGCCTTTGAATGTATATATAACTGCCAGGTTAGTATTCATAAAACTTTGTTTTATCATAAAAACTCCATTTTTATGAATAGAACTTACCTGGCAGTTATATATACATAGCTGATTAACACACTTGGAGGAGGGTGATAGACAGTAAACATCGTTGGGGAAACAACCAAAAAAGTTGTAGGATAAAAAAAACACCTTGATTCCTTACCTGCTAAGGTAGCTGACTTCAAAGGTTCCTGCCTCTTGAGTCGCTTTCCCTTAGGAGTGTCAGCCAGGATGTGACCTGCAGTGCTGAAAACACTCAATCGAGTCTGTCAACGGGGTGAGACCAACAATCTGACTAGACTTTAGGACTACCTATTGCCCAATATAAAAACTGCAACCTTACCAAAACCAACCACCTAACCTTTGCAAAGTAGATAAAAATTATCTAACTAGACTGAGGTGACTGTACACAAGTCGAAGTCCTCAGACAACCAATAAAAACACCAACCTACGCACAAGTATACAAAACTAAGGTTGAGGGGAGGTAGTAACTCCTTTGCCTAATACAGAAGCCGTAGCTACGTATGGGCCCAAGGTATAGCATTTCTCATAATCCACTCTCACCTCTCTGAGGTAATGAGAGGCGAACACAGAGTTGCTCCTCCAGAATGTCGCATCCATAATTTGTCTGACCGACATGTTCTTGCGGTAAGCAAGCGAGGTCGCAATGGCTCTCACTTCGTGAGCCTGCACTTTTAAAAGTCCGAAGTGTTCCTCCTCACACAAGAGATGCGCTTCTCTTATAACTTCCCTCAGGAAAAAAGACAAAGCGTTCTTGGAAAGGGGCTTCTGAGGATCTTTCACAGAACACCACAAGGAGCTAGAAGAGCCTCTCACATTTTTTGTGCGAGACAAGTAGGCCTTGAGGGCTCGTACTGGACAGAGGAGCCTCTCTTGCTCTTGACCCACTAGGTTAGTCAAGTTAGGAACCTCAAAGGTCCTTGGCCAGGGCTTTGAAGGGTTCTCGTTCTTAGCGAGGAAGTCTAATCTTAAGGCACAAACTGCCCCATTCAGATTGAAGCCTACCTGCTTTTCAATTGCATGGACTTCACTGACTCTTTTAGCTGTTGCTAAGGCCAAAAGGAAGAGGGTTTTCTTCGTAACCTCCCTAAGGGGAGCCTGTGAGATGGGCTCAAATCTCTTGGTGCACAGAAATTTAAGAACCACATCAAGGTTCCAAGAAGGGGGCTTTAACTGGGTCTGCTTGGTCGTCTCAAAAGACTTCAAGAGGTCATGTAAGTCCTTATCGCGAGACAAGTCCAAGCCTCTATGCCGACAGACTGAAGCGAGCATACTTTTGTACCCCTTGATAGTGGACACAGCCAGCTTAGCGTCCTGCCTGAGGTACAACAAGAAATCCGAAATCTGGCTCACAGAGGTAGTGGATGAGGAAATCTTGTGCTTCCTACACCAAGCTCTAAAAGTCTCCCACTTGGACTGGTAGACCCTCTGCGAAGAGACCCTCCTCGCTCTGGCGATAGCTTTCGCAGCTTGCGTTGAAAAGCCTCTCGATCTGACGACCTTCTTGATAGTCTGAAGGTAGTCAGATTGAGAGCGAGGGGGTTTTGACGATACCTCTCGAAGTGGGGTTGTCTGAGCAGATTTGGACTTGCAGGGAGGCTTCTTGGAAAGTCCATCAACAAGTCCACCACCTCCGTGAACCATTCCCTCATCGGCCAGAAAGGAGCTATCAGGATCATCCGTCCCGAATCGAGGAGGGCTAATTTCCTGACTACCAGATTGATGATCTTGAATGGGGGAAAAGCATAAGTGTCCATCCCCGTCCAATCCATCAAAAAGGCGTCTACTGCTATTGCCTCCTTGTCCGGAACCAGGGAGCAATAGTTGGGGATCCTCTTGGATAAGTTGGAGGTGAAAAGATCGATGAGGGGTCTCCCCCACAGCCTCCAGAGACTCTGACAGACCTGTTGGTTGAGGGTCCATTCTGTGGGAAGGACCTGCCCTTTCCTGCTGAGCATGTCCGCCCTCACATTTCTCTGTCCCTGAACAAACCTCGTCAGCAGACCTATCTTGTTCTCCTTCGCCCAAAGAAGGAGCTCCCTTGCTGTCTCGAACAGAGACAGAGAGTTAGTCCCCCCTTGCTTCCTGATGTAAGCAAGAGCTGTGGTGTTGTCTGAGTTGACCTCCACAATCTTCCCAGACACCAAGTCTTTGAAGGCCTTTAGCCCCAGAAAAATGGCCATCAGCTCCTTGTTGTTGATGTGCCATTCCAGCTGATTTCCTTACCAATAGCCTGAGACCTCCTTGCTTCCTAGTGTTGCCCCCCAACCTGACTCTGATGCGTCTGAAAACAACACTAGGTCTGGGTTCTTCTTGTGTAAGGAGATCCCTTCCCCTAACAAGGCTGGATCCAGCCACCACTTCAGAAGATTCTTGACTTCTGTTGGAATGGGGAAGGAAAAGGAGTCTTCCTGCGTCTTTCTGTTCCACGTTTTCGAAAGAAAGTGCTGTAGAGGCCTTAGATGGAGTCTCCCCAGAGAGACAAACTGTTCGAGGGAGGATAGAGTCCCCAGCAAACTCATCCACTCCTTCGCTGAGCACCTCTTCTTGTCCAGGAAAGTTCTGACTTTTTCGAGACACTTGGTCTGTCTTTCCTGTGAGGGAGAAGCCCGAAAAAGAACTGAATTCAGAACTATCCCCAAATAGAGAATAGTCTGATTCGGCTTGATCTGAGACTTCTCCCTGTTGATGACCAGGCCTAGATCTTGAGCCATCATAAAAGTCTTCCGTAAATCCTCCAGACATTTCTCCCTCGATCGTGAACGAATCAGCCAATCGTCCAGATAGAAGGATATCCTTATCCCCTCCTGATGCAGCCAGCCTGACACATTCGCCATTATCCTGGTGAAGACTTGAGGAGCCGTGCTGAGACCGAAGCAAAGAGCTCTGAATTGGAAGCACTTGCCCTGCATTACAAATCTCAGGTACTTCCTTGAAGTCGGATGGATGGGGACATGGAAGTACGCGTCCTGCAAGTCGAGGGACACCATCCAGTCCCCTGGACGTACAGATGCCAGCACCGACTGAGTCGTCTCCATGGAGAACTTTGTCTTCTCCACAAAGACGTTGAGAGAGCTGACATCCAGGACGGGTCTCCATCCGCCCGAGTTCTTGGGGACTAGAAACAGGCGATTGTAAAAGCCTGGGGAGGATAGATCCCGAACCGGTTCTATCGCTCCCTTGTCTAGCATTTGGTCGACTAGGTCTATTAGGGCCTTCTGTTTCCCCGGATCTGTGTACCGGGCTACTAAGGCCAGCGGAGCATCTGCGAGAGGAGGTTTCTTCAGAAAGGGGATCTTGTATCCTTCCTTGATGACTGAGAGGGACCAGGTGTCCGCCCCTATCCTCTTCCAAGACTGCCAAAAACCTGACAGTCTTGCGCCTACTGTCTGGAGGAGACGAACTTCATTTTCTGGAGCGAGGTCTGAACGAACCCCTGGTAGATCTTGGTCCTGATTCTTGCCTTCTTCCTCTAAAATCTGGTCTTGAAGAAGTAGTCCTGCCGGAATTTCTTTTCCTCTCGTTTCGAAGAAGAAGGAGTGGCTGCCAAGGGCTTACGAGCAGAACGAGATAAAAGGTCTTGGGTGGCTTTTTGGGCTAGTGAAAGCGTAATGTCTCTAACCAGGGACTCGGGAAAAAGATGTTGAGACAGGGGGGCGTAAAGAAGCTTAGACTTCTGCGCAATGGTAACAGACCTTGAAGTAAAAGAGCAAAGCAGGGCTCTCTTCTTTAGGATCCCAGCTGAGAACAGCGCAGCCAACTCATTCGCCCCATCTCTGAGGGCCTTGTCCATACAGGACATAATACTGGTAAGGTCCCGAGTTCCTTCCATCCGGTCAGTTTTCCTTGCCAGAGTCCCCAGCGACCAGTCTAGAAAACTAAAAATCTCAAAGGCTCTAAAAATACCTTTGACGAGATGATCCAGCTCCGACATCGACCATATGACCTTGGCTGAGTTGAGAGCATGCCTTCTATTAGTCCACTAAGCCAGAGAAGTCACCCTTGGAGGAGGGAGGCACTCCCAGACCCAAAGGTTCCCCAGTTTCATACCACATACCAGCTTTTGAAACAAGACGAGCTGGTGGAAACGAGAAGGAAGTCTTAACTGCTTGTCTCTGCTCCTTCATCCAGTCATCAATCTTCGCAAGAGCCTTCTTTGCGGAAATCGACAGTTTCATCTTGATGAAGGCCGACTGTTTCTTGGCCTTCTTTCTGTTAAATTGGGATTGAGGAGATTGAGGGGCAGCAGGTTGGAATTCCTCTCCAAAAAGTTCAAGAAGGGAGCGAGAGAGAACTTTGTAATCTGCAGCAGCGTCGGCAGGTTTATCATCGTCATCAGAAACCTCCTCGAGGTCCTGATCCACATCTGCAACATCCTTCGAACGAGAAGAAGGTTCCTTAGAATCCGACAATGGCAAATCAAAGGAATCGTCCTGCAAAAGATGGGTTGCATCCTGGAGCCCAGCGCTAGAAGAATCCTTGGAACGAGAGGCAGTATCGTCCTGAAGAGGCAGGCTGGTATCGCCCTGGCGCCGAGAATGAGAAGCAGAATCGTTCTGGTGCCGAGAGCGAGAGGTGGTATCGTCTTGGCGTCGAGAATGAGAGGCGGTATCGTCATGGCGTTGTGAACGAGAGGCGGTATCGTCCAGGTGTCGAGAACTAGGGGCGGTATCGTCGTGAACGAGAGGCGGTATCGTCCTGGCGTAGTGAACGAGAGGCGGTATCGTCGTGGTGAAGTGAACAAGAGGAGGTATCGTGCTGGTATCGTGAACGGGAGGCGGTATCGTCCTGGCATCGAAAACGAGAGGCGGTATCATCCTGGCATCAAGAACGAGAACCAGTATCGTTCGAGATAGTATCATCCCGGTATCGAGAACGAGAAACCGTATCGTCCTGGTATCGAGAAGAAGTATCGCCTTGTGAAAGCACACATTCCTCATCCTGGCGCAGAGAGGGAGAAGTTTTCTTTAGAGAAGAACTCCGTTCTCTCTTAGAAGCAGACTTCTTAATAGGTAACGAGTCGTCTTTACGTCTATCAGACTGGGCATGAGGGTAGCTAAATGCTTGCACTAACGTAAAAAGTTGTTCCTGCATGACAGACATAAAGGATTTAGCAACATCAGCTGGGTCTTGCGGCCCTGAAGGGGAGGGTTGACGAATAACACTCGTAGAAGTGGGAGGATCTTCGGCAGTAGGCTTAGGCTTCGCCCTTTTCACAGGCACGGAGTCGAAATCATCCTCCGACGGACAAGGTTCATAACTACTAGAACCGGGAGAGAAAGAACGAGACAGTTCGTCGCGGTTCCATCTCCTCTTAGTAGGTCTAGACGCTTCAAACTTCCATTTACGTCTGGGCGAATTCGGAGAAGAAAATAACACATCCGACACGTCTTTTCCGTGACGGTCAAGAACAGCCTGGGAATCGGCAACAGGGTTGTTTGAGGCGACGGCTGACCGAGGGTACGTACCTCTCACCACCTTTCGGTTGTCGACGTACCTTCTCCCTTGGTCCTGGGAGCTTGGTAGAGGTCTAGGCCTAGGGTAATGACAGGTTCGGTCAGTCGCCACCTCCACTGCACTAACACAAGCACTTTCACTATCCTTACCTTTAAAGGCCTCCAGTTGTTCTTTAATGGCCTTCAACTCGGCAGCCAAACTAGCGTACCGAGGGTCATCCGCAGATACGGATCCTGTAGGAGGTGCAGGAGTTACTAACTCAAAGGAAGGATCAACTTCCAAAGAGGAATCAATTATAGGTTCAAAAGATAAATCTACACTAAGTTCGTCTTCCTTACCACTAACAGACTTAGACTTAGACCTAGAAGCTCTCCTAACTCTATCGAGCTCTAGTTTACGCACATAGCGCTTCATAATCAACCAATCCTTTTCATCCAAAACTTTACATTCCCCGCACCTATTATTAAGGGCACAAACAAAACCCCTACAATTCAAACACACGGTGTGAGGGTCTACCGCCATTTTCGGTAGTCTCACCTTACATTCCTCATTCGCACAGACACGGTAATGACTTTTTTCACTCATAATGAAAACAGCAAGAAAGCAAAGAAATAACAAAAACACGATTGCCAAAACCCCAAATCAGAGTACTTCACCAAATAGCAGACTGGTACACCGATACAGGGAAAGCGAAGAAAAACTCTTAATGACGGACCAACGTGTTGTCGATCCGGCCGGCAGAGATGAACTGAAGAACAGAAAACGGGAATGATTCCTCCTACCACCCTTTAACGGGGGGGTGTAACCACCCAACCACCACAAGGCAGTTGCCACGTTTAGAAAAATTCTGCCGAAATAGAGATTATTAGCTATGTATATATAACTGCCAGGTAAGTTCTAAAAACAATGGTTTGATTTTGGAGTGTCCTTCTCCTAGAAGAGCTGCTTACCATACCTAAAGAGTCTCTTCTACCCTTCCCAAGTGGAAAGTAGCCACTGAACAATTACAGTGCAGTTGTTAACCTTTTAAGGTTATTGTTTGGTAATTTCAGTGTTGTCAAGTGTATGAGGAAAGAGGAGAATGTGTAAAGAATAGGCTAGACTATTCTGTGTGTGTCATCAAAGATGAAATGAGCAGTAACCTTTTACATTTTTTACATTGAAAACACGAAGAATGAGTAAAAAGCTCCAAAACCAGCAATTCTCAATTCAGCGGTTAAAATTGTCTGAAAAAAGGACTCCTTCAATGGGTCGAATCAATATAATCTCAATAATTGAGAACATTAAAATTTCAATGGGAGAAGTAAACCACAATAACACACTTTCACTCATCAAGCCAGATCATTGCACAACTAAAAGAAATCTCTAAATTGCCTCTTTGAGGGATAAACAGTATGTACTTTACTTGATGTAAAATGTCTTCAATGAAGAATAATGAAAGAAAAACTTACATACTTTTATACAAAGTCTGGAAATGATAGGCGAGTTGTATATTTTTTTTTTTATGCAAACTTTCACAAACACTTATTTACGCAGAACACCTAATACCAACATTCAAAGATCAAATTACAGATTACAAAACGTAAAATATACTGTACTTATCACCGCTTTCAAAGTAATAATTATCATCCAACTGGAAGAGGATAGGGTCAGTGGAAAGCAGCTAGGCTTATGGTTTTTATGGATGGGAGAAGAGAATAACAAAAGATATGAAGGTTTAGAAGGAGAGTTATATTTTGTAAGCTTTAACAGCAAAAGTAATTGCCAAGTAATGTGTATCCATGCATCCCTGGTGCTTACCACTGAATCTTCCTTTTTTGTTATGAGTCACAAGTAAATGAGGGTGAGACATACTCCACTTATAGATGATTGAATGATTTACAACATAAACTGGTGTTAAAGGGATAACAACTTAATAGTGAGAGAGAGAGAGAGAGAGAGAGAGAGAGAGAGAGAGAGAGAGAGAGAGAGAGAGAGAGAGAGAGAGAGAGAGACTCTTTCTTACCTTCATGAATAACTTCCCCTCTTCGTATAACACGGTACTTTTCATCTTTCTTTAAAATGCCTTTAGTGCATCGACATCCAGCGACAGGGCATTTCTTCTTTCCTTCTGTTACTATAAATTCTGCAAGTACATTGGCTTCTCCTGAAACCAAAAAAGGGATTTTGACGTGGGAAAAATCTATTTTTGGGCTCGAGCCATGTCGTCCTGATGGAAGTTCCTTCTGGCAACTTCTGCAGTATAAAATTTCTGAGATTGATATTACAAGAGAATTATAATAACGACCAATATTCATGATTTACCCTCGCGGTAGAGTTGCCATACACTGCCATCCAAATACTACACAAGAAGGGTAGGGAAATTACATTGATAGAAAATGGGAATTTTTCAGTGAACTCTAGATGTCAACATGTAACTACCTTAGTGAGGGAGCAATATAAATACCATGTGAATATAAAAAAGGGATTTTGACGAAGGAAAAATCTATTTCTGGGGAGAGACCTGTGGCGCCCGGTGAAAAGAGTCCTTCTTATATATCTTTTCTGATAAAACCTTCCAATTATACCAGAGAAAGATAAAAGCATGGAATGCTGAGGTTACTACCCTCGCGCGAGCACCTTTTGGGTGTCGTGTATAAAGCAAAGGCGCGTGAAAACCACTATTCACAGGTTGTCTTCCATTTAGTTAATTCCTTCATCAAAGGGATGGGCCGATACAAAGGCCCTAGCCAACCACCAGCGCCACACCACCACGCCACGACGCGAGCGCCATCTGAACAACATCCTTCTGTAATGGCCATGACGGCTTGGAAAGGAAAGGGTGGGATCGTGTAAAATAAAGGGGAAGGGTTTCACCGGGCGCCACAGGTCTCTCCCCAGAAATAGATTTTTCCTTCGTCAAAATCCCTTTTCTGAGTCGACCTGTGGCGCCCTGTGAAAATGTACCAGAGAATGCCTTCCAAGCCCAACAATAACAACTAATTTAATGAGGGGAGAGAAACAACACCATGTAAAGAAAAACATAAATAATTAAGGTAAGTAGGCATAACACATAAACTAGCCACAGGGCATAGTGGGAGTAAGGTTAAACAAACATGATAACAGGGAAGCCTCCGAGTATCAGAGGAAACATGCAACAAAACTGACATGGCTAAGAATATCCCAACCCTATAACAACGGTAATCAATAATAGTTACAATCATAATAACCTAATATGTAATAAACTTAGGGCTAACGAACCACCAAGGAAGCGGCGTCGTGGTGCGAGTGGCGGGTAGGAGGGAGAAGAAAAGAGATGGATGAAAGGAAGAACAAAAGATCACTGGGGAGAGATAAGGCTCCCAGCTGCAACTGTTGGGTATTTAAGAGCCTGTAAGTTCATTAGATAGTGGCGTTTGAAGACCATAGGAGATTCCCAACCCGTGAACTTTATAAGGTCATCAAAGTCCATCTTCTGGAAATAATTGATGGAGGTAGCTACGGACCGGATATCATGAGCATGGGGAAATGATCCCGGATTGGCTTGTTTAATGAAGTATAGGATCTATTGCCTAATACCACGTATGGAAATGGTACCTCCTTGTTCTCTGATAAACAAGGGGCCAGACGATCGGGTAGCAGTCGTGGCTAAAAAGGCCCTGAGAGTGGTGACCGGACATAAAGAAGTATCTTGGAGAAGAGGAATAACCTTCCAAGGGGACCACCCATTTTGGGGGTTAACGGCCGAATCATATTGGCGAATTGTCGAGTCCCTTTTGTCTGATTCGATGAAGAAATCGTTTTCCGGTTCAATGTTCGCGTCTCTACGAGCTGCCAACTTCCTGTAGTCTTCAAAGTTAGGGTTTTGGCCATCCTTGAGTAATCTGACACAGTGAGTTTGGAATACTCGGGTCAGTTTGAGGAACGGGATCCGGATGGGACGGAGTTTCCACTCGAGGAGGAGAGGAAACCAACTGTTCTTGGGCAGTGAGGTGGTACTAAAGCCACTGCGCCCCGGAAGGAGCGTAGTCGGTGTAAAAGTTTTTAGAAGATTCACTGGGGGAGATAGGGAAATCTTCTTCTAATGGTTCCAATCCCGGGGTAATGCGTCCATGGCATAAGCCCGAGGGTCCAGGGTTGGGGTCACATAACAAGGAAGTTTGTGATTGATCTGAGTTGTGAATAGATCTACCTGGATGCCTGGAACGAGCCTGAGTATCCACCGGAATGAAATTCTGACTCCAGGGGACTTGTCCTGGATAGTGAGCCCGCTCTCACATCCTGGCCTCCCGCTAGGTGAGGTGCTGACAGGAACCAGTTCTTTTCTGTTGCCCAGGCGAAGAAAGTGACCAGGATCTGATTCAGGTTGATTGACTTGGATCCTCCCCTGTTGCCGTAGTGTACCGCGTCTGTGCTGTCTGACACTACTCTGATGTGGGTCGACCTCGGAGGAGAGTCTCTCTTCAGGGTCAAGAACACTGCCATGGCTTCGAGAACACTGATATGGGACTGTTTCATGGCGAGTGACCAAGAACCTGAAACATCTGATGTTCGGAGTAATCCCCCCATCCACTTAGAGACACGGCTGAATGGAATGTCACTTGTGGAGGTGGGAATTGTAGAGGAACCGCTTTGGAGAGGTTCTTCGGTTCGGACCATGGGCGTAGTCTCATTTTCCAGACAGAGGGGATCTTCGAGACCTTGTCTTCTTATAGGTACTGTAGCTCTCTTTCTCCAAAATCGATTGATGTCTTGAGTTTGGCTTTTATTAGGAGATCTGTTACTGAAGTGAATTGGAAAAGGCCGAGGATACTTTCTAGGCTCTTTGGACACGTGTTTGTGCTTGAGAAAATTCTTGATCTTGGAACCTATTCCTCTTACTTTTGGAAGGGAGAGACAACGTGTGCTTCGAAAGGTCCCACTGAATGGCTAACCCTTCTAAGTGGCCTGATGGTCGCAGGCGAGACTTATGGAGATTGACCCGAAATCACAGGTTGTCGAGCAATCGAAGTAATTCCTTCGTAGCTCTGTTGCCTTCTATGGCCGGCCGGGCCCAAATGAGCCAACCGGCCAGATAAGCAATGATCTGTATCTCTTGGTTCCTGAGTTGTTCTAACACTGCCTCTCCCAGTTTCGTGAATATCCTGGGATCAATGTTGAGGCCGAAGGGCATGTCTTGAACACAAAGGCTTTCCTGCTTAGGTGGAAACCCAGATAAGAAGAGAAGTTTCGAGCTATAGGCGCAAGCTAATAGCGGTCGGTAAGATCGACAGAGGTGGTGACGGTCCCACGGGGAAGTAAGGTCCGTACCTGAGAGATAGTCAACATCCGGAACTTGCCGCAGAGAATGAAAGAGTTTAGCTTGACAAGTCCAGGTCCACTCTCAATGCCGACAAGCCTTTCTTCGGAAATGTGAACAGGCGGCTTGGAACTTCAGTGATCGATCCCGTTTGATTGCTTTTTCTTGAGTAACCCTGTGGTGTACTCTTTCAGGAAGGGAGTGGATTTCTGGGAGAAGGTCACTGGCGGAGGAGGAGGACCTTGAGGCCATTTTCATCTCAAACCGTTAGAGATTATGCTATGATCCCACAGACCGAAGGTCCAATGGTCACGAAAGTGGTAAAGTCTTCCCCCTACCGGGACCACCGTTGTGAGGGAGTGAATCTAGGTCCTTCCCTTCTCCGAGCCCCCTTTTTCCTAGGTCCGCCTTGATGGCGGGACTGTCTTCTACTCCTGTAGCTTCCTCTCTGGTGTCCATGAAAGGAGCCTGAGGGTTCGGATCTAGGGCTGTATGCAGGCAAAACATCCCAACGGGGTTGGGCTGTGTACCTGGGGAATCAGTGAGGTAGACCACCTGATGATGGGGAGTCAGATGCAAAGGCGTCGAACCAGAGGAAGGCTGTGATGACGAGTGGGAAACTGACTATCGATTCCTGTCTGATAGAGGTCTCAGACAGAACGTACTTCCCACAACTGACCCGATCAGACCAACAAACGTGTAGGTCGAACTGGAAGGGCAGAGCTTGGAATTATCGTACCCCCCAGGCTGACAACATCCTGGTCCAGACAGATCGGGCCTGCCCTTTAGGAAATAATACCGTTACCTTCGGTACCTTGTCTAACCTAACCAAGGCAATCTCTTTCAATCGAACGAATCCGTTGAATGGGAATTCTAGTACCTGGGAGTAAAATCTAGGTCCCCCAGAGGGAGGACGTCTATGCCATCCAGATTTATGGTACCACCTATATCCGAGTTCCTGAACGGCACTGACTCACCACTATACCTTAGAGCTGCGTCATAGCCCCTTGGTTTTCCCTAGAATGTGTTGCTTTTAGCAGTCACGGTTTATGCAGGGTAACATGAACATCAGGATCCTTTAAGGGTCCTAGGTCGGTGACGTAGGTAATTGCAAAGCTGAAGGCTCAAAACTCATCCCCACCTACCTGCCCGTCCAACCTCGATACCCAAGGGCGGAGAGTCTCTCTTGCAGGCCAGAGAGATTCATCATCATCCTGATGGGAACCATGCAGGCGAACCTTCTGTAACAGAAAGGGGACATAAGTCTGGATGTTCCTTGAACTTTGGTTAGCGATCCTATTCACAGGCTGGGATCAGCTGTATAACTCTTAAAAAGCAATTTTAAAGAAAAGTCATTTAATGTACTATCTTCTGGGGTATAGTGCGACACTTGTATTCATGATATGTGACACTGTTGGCGCATTCGCCACAGGGTGGAAATTTATTTCTATATGAACACTATGTTGTATGGATAATTAGCCATTTCTGGGCTTGAACCTGTGCCGGCCAGTGAATAAGCTCCTATTAGCACTTATTCTTAGGTAATTTACTGCTAAATATACCAGAGAAAAAATGTAAAGGAGTGCTAGGTTAACTAGCTCGCTCACCTATTGGTGTCGGTATAAAATTGGGCGTATAATCCAGAGGTCCCGCACTATTTAGATTCATCCACGACAAAGACCCCAATAGAGGAGAGCCGTTCAACCTCACTCGGCACCAGCAACTCTGCATCCGCTCAGAACTCAACTCCTTTTTAGCACGCCTGTATGGTAACCCGCTTTTTTGTGCTCTCGTGTTTTGCCTTATTTTTCTTGGATTATGGCTTCTTCATCGGTTTCCCAGGAGACACCGTCTAAGTTAAGTACCAAGCTATGTTTTGCTGTGTTTTGAGCAATCTAGATCGTTTAATATTTAAATTATAGGAGTTTATTCTCTTCGATCATATCGATCTTGCTTGATTCCGCTTACGGTTGGTACTCCTGTTTTGAGAGCTTTTAGTTTCACTCGCGGTGTTACTAAGAGTATTATTTTTATTATTAATTAAATTTTATATGTTTTATTGTGGATATTCATTATTTAGCGTTTAGAACCCTTGTGGTTCATTTTTAGGGCCGATATCAGTTACGTATCGTAGATGGCTTGCCGACCTTCGTTACTGGGCGGCAATTTTTATTATTTAAGCCATCAGGTTGCTGTCCTTTGGGATTTATTTATTATGTTGCATGCCTTGCCCTAATTTTTTATGTGTATATTCACATATTTTTCAACGCTATTACTTTTATAATGAATATTTGTGCTTATTACTCCGTATGATCTGTTTTGGTAGTGTTTGGGGATCGTCAGTTGGTAGCCCTGCTGCTCCGTATCACGTGATCCTCCCCCAAGCTCCCCCTCTCGCTAGGTTGGTGGCTAGGCTTCTCTCCCCCCTCTCCTAGGGGACCGTTGCCTTCCCTCCTTTTAGAGGGGGTAGTTCAGTGTTTATGGACTTTGTCCTCCGGGTGTCCCGGCGGTTTCGTCTCTGTCTAGACGGGTTGGCCACCTTTCAACAGAGTAGGATCCCGGTGCACCCTATTTTATATTCACCTATCACAATTTTATTATGTTATACGAAACCCTCCGGGTTCTGTTGGCGGTTCTTATCTACAGTTCCGCCCCCCTCTTTATTTATAACAGTTTCTATGATTATATATGATTATATATGACAGATCACTATCCCGGAGTTCCTATATATATTGGTTTATGGATGTACTTTTATTTCCCGGCCCGGGGCTTAACCTCGCTCCGGGAAATCAGACACCATGTGTCTTAATTCTTTGTTGCATCCTTCTTTATGATCCCGGCTCGACCGGAATGGATAGTTATACTCTAGTCTTAAGTTAGACTTATGTTTAGGCCTGGGTCCTCCGGACCCACCCCTACTTAAGAGTATCACAGTTAAGCTAGACTTATGTTTAGGCTCGGGTCCTTCGGACCCGCCCCTACTTAAGAGTATTACAGTTAAGCTCTAGTCTTAAGTTAGACTTATGTTTAGGCCCGGGTCCTCCGGACCCGCCCCTACTTAAGAGAATTACAGTTTCTCATATACTATTCTTTTTATAGATGGTGCATTGTCAGACGACGGCCTGTGCGGCTGTCCTTCACCAGCCTTGTGGCCATACTGTTTGTAGGTCTCACGCCCTCTGCGGAGTTCAGCTGGAAGACATCGTGGTCTGGCACCCTGATAATTGTATGGTCTGTTTTGACCTCATCACCACCCTCGGATCTGATTCGGTGAGTCCCGTTGGCTATGTTATCTTTCTAATTATTTTACCTCTTTTTGGTATACATACACTATTTAGTAAGATCTCTATGGTCTTGAAGGACCTTCTGGAATCTTCCTTTCGGTAATTCCCACTATTATTTCAGGCATCCCCGGAGCAGAAGACTGCGGCTCGGGCCACACTGAAAGTGTGGGTTAGGGGATTTGCCCGGAATGTGAAATCCAAACAGCCTTACGTCCTGTCTGAAGACTACTGTGCAATGATCTACCCTAATGCCAAGTCTTCAGCCGCTGTGGCTAGGCATGTTGCGGCACCCATCATTGCCCACATTGATGCCACTATTGCGGGATTCATAGACCAGGAACAAGATCCGTTGGATGCCTCCGGAGATCTGGAAGACAATGTTGCCTCCATGAACTTGGACGTCGAACCTATGTTGTTGGATGATCCGGATGCAGGTAGGGTGGTAAGTGAGGCAGGTGTTACCGGCGCTGAGATTCCTATCCTCAGACCCGCTCTTTCTTCTTCATCTGATCTCTCTTCTTTCCATGGTCTTTCTGGGGACCGTGATTCGTCTCACCGATCACACCCGGTTCCCCCCAAAGATAAGTCTATATCTAGGACTTTGCCAAAAGCTCGTAAGCCCCACAAGGGTTCCCATAGTTCCAAGTCTAATACGAACCCGTCATCTAAGGCTTCCGGCTCCTCCTCTAAGTCTCACGACCCGGGAGTACAATCCGCCACTTCTGCTCCTAATCCGGGCCTTCCCGAATCAGCCATGCTTCGCATTGTGTCGGAGATGCAAGCTAAGTTGGTGTCGGAAATGCAGGCCAAGATGGACACGATGTTCTCTAACATTGGTCAGAGACTTGGGGCATTAGAGCAGGGTGCTCCGGAGCGAGTTCAAAGCTCTCTCATCCCAGATGCCTCTAAGCTTCCGCCGTTTACCAAGAATAACCCTTGGCGCATGGCTCTTCATTCCCCATTTTCAGACGGGATGTTAACATTGGAAGGTCTTGGCACTCGTCCCCTAGAGGACTTTGAATTCTTTCCTCCTGGTCTTGCATTTCCATTTCATGGTTATGCCAGGCTTACCGAGGAAGCTTTGGTTCGGCTGGATAAGGTCCCCAAAGAGACTGTCATTTTCCCAAAGGAACAAGCCCAATCTGTTTGGGCTAGGTTTCTGAATGATATTTGTTGCACCAATACCATGTTGACGCCTCATAAAAGTTCGTTCACAATGTTCTTAATGGACAAGAATACCGTGACTCCATGCGTCAATAAGGTTGCAGAACTGGCTTTTCAATATGCTCTGGAGGAGAAGCCCTTGCCTCCCATCCGAGAGGTAGACCCGATCTCCCTCCTCCTTCCTTCAGGTAATGAGTGTTGGGACAATGTCCATACCACCTTTACTTCTGGCAAGCTAACAGCCGACTGTGCGTCGGTAATGTTTAGCGAACGGCTTCCCCGTCTCCCGGAATCCCTTATTAAACAGGAGTATGATTCCCACCTACGTGTTGGTCGAACTTTGAACTTGGCCACGTCTACGGAGTCGATAGCCTTAACTTATGATACTGAGAGTATCTTTAAGTCTCTCAATAAGGCTACTTTGCAGTCGTTATATTTCGATCTATATGACTTTGCTATTGCCAAACGTAGGTGCCGCAAACACGTCTTGGCTGAGGCGACTATTAGGCACGAGCCTAATAAACTTATCCGGTCCTCTTGCTGGGGTTCAAATCTTTTCCCTGAGGATCTTGTGGAGGAAGTCTTGGCAGAGGCTACTAGGGTTAATCAGAGCCTTAAAACCCGTTGGGGTTTGACTCCTAAGCGGAAATATGATCCCGCAAATTACCAAGCCCGGGGTAGGAAGAAGCTCCGCCCGTATACCTCCACCCAGTTCCGGCAACAGCAGAGTAGTTCGTCTGTTTTCCGTCAGCCTCTTCCTCCATCTCCTGCTGCTCCTGCACAGCCTTCCACCTCTCGGGCTCCTTCATCGGACGACTATGTCACCGTTCTGCTCCCTAAGAGCCAGCTTCCCGGTGCCTCCACCACCTCTCCAGCCTTTAACCAGTCTTATGAGGCTCAAGGCTCTTCCCAGAGTTATAACAGAGGTAGAGGCTACCATCGTGGTTCAAACCAGAACAGAGGTAGAGGTAGATTCTTTCGCAAGGGAAAGAACTTCCGAGGCGGACGTGGAGGCAACTTCTCAAACCAATACTGAGGTGCAGCGGGTAGGGGGGAGGCTTTATGCCTTCCGCAACAAATGGAGGTTCAGTCCCTGGGCATTCAGTATCATCTCCAAGGGACTGGGGTGGAGTTGGATTCAAGGACCTCCACCTCCGAACAGATTTCATCAACATTCCACTCCGGACCTAGTCGAATTTATCCAGGACCTGTTACAAAAGAACGCCATACAAGAAACGAAACACCTGAAGTTTCAGGGTCGGCTGTTCAGTGTCCCGAAGAAGGATTCGGACAAGAGAAGAGTGATTCTAGACCTATCCCTTCTCAACTTGTCCATTCAATGCGACAAGTTTCGAATGCTTACCGTCTCGCAGGTGCGGACCTTACTTCCCCGTGGGGCCGTCACCACCTCTATCGATCTTACAGACGCCTTTTATCACGTCCCGATAGCGAGACACTTCCGTCCGTATCTAGGCTTCCGCCTAGGGGACAAAAATTACTCCTTCAAGGTGATGCCCTTTGGGCTCAACATCGCCCCAAGGATCTTCACAAAGTTAGCAGAAGTTGCTGTTCAGGAACTCAGAAATCAAGGGATTCAAGTAGTAGCCTATCTGGACGACTGGCTCATTTGGTCAGACACCTCCCAAAATTGCCTAAAAGCCACTCACAGAGTCATCCAATACCTTCAATCTCTAGGCTTCCAGATCAACTTCAAGAAGTCCCGTCTTCTTCCGAAATCAAAGTTCCAATGGCTCGGCCTGCAATGGGATCTTATATCTCATACTCTGTGTCTTCCCAAACCCAAGAGGTTAGAGATTGCAATGAACACCAAACGCTTTCTCAAAGACAAAGTAAGTTCCAGACGACTCCAAGAGAGGATCCTAGGGTCCCTTCAATTTGCTTCAGTGACGGATCTACTTCTGAAGGCAAAATTGAAAGATATCAATCGTGTCTGGCGTTCGAGGGCGAACCGGAAGCTCCGGGACAGGAAAGTCCGCCTTCCTCCCATTCTCCGGGAAAGACTTCTACCTTGGACAAGGGCCAACAATCTGTCAAAGTCAGTTCCCCTTCGATTTCCGCCTCCGAAGTTAATCATTCACACGGACGCATCCCTATCAGGTTGGGGAGGCTATTCTCAGCTCAGGAAAGTTCAAGGTCTTTGGTCTCCCTTATTCCGCCAATTTCACATCAATGTGCTGGAGGCCATGGCAGTTCTTCTAACCCTGAAACGTCTCGCTCCACCCAAGAGACAACACCTTCGTCTGGTTCTCGACAGCGAAGTGGTGGTCCGCTGCCTCAACAGAGGCGGATCAAAATCAGGGCCTCTGAACCATGTTCTAGTAGCCATATTCTTCCTAGCAGCCTCGAACCGTTGGCATCTTTCAGCTGTCCACCTGGCGGGAGTCCGGAACGTAGTGGCAGACGCCTTGTCCCGGACCTCCCCTCTAGAATCGGAATGGTCACTCGATCTAAAGTCATTCCGGTGGATTCTCTCTCGGGTTCCGGGTCTCCAAGTGGACCTCTTCGCCACGGAGTCCAACCACAAGTTGAGAGTATATGTGGCTCCCAATCTAGACCCTCAGGCCTACGCCACAGACGCTATGTCACAGAATTGGGACATCTGGGAAAGGATTTATCTCTTTCCCCCGGTGAATCTTTTACTGAAAGTCCTAGACAAGCTGAGATCCTTCAAGGGACGAGTAGCCTTGGTCGCACCCAACTGGCCCAAGAGCAATTGGTATCCTCTCCTGCGAGAGTTGAGACTACATCCTCACCCGATACCCAATCCGGTTCTGTCTCAGATAGTACAAACACGCGTTGTGTACGCTTTCTCAAACATTCAGAGCGCCCTAACTTTATGGACTTCATGAAGTTTGCGGCCATGCATGGTGCCAATATCGATCCTCAAAACACCCTGTTCCTAGAATCAGATAAACGGGATTCCACCATCCGCCAATATGATTCTGCGGTTAAAAAGTTGGCTAAATTTTTGATAGACTCAGACGTACACTGTATGAACTTGAACCTTACAGTCACTTTCTTTAGAACTTTATTAGAATCAGGTCTGGCAGCCAATACTATCACCACTATTAAATCTGCCTTGAAAAAGATATTCCTAGTGGGTTTTAACATAGACTTAACCGACTCTTTGTTAGCTTCAATTCCGAAAGCCTGTGCCAGACTGAAACCGGTTACTCGTCCTACCCCGGTTACCTGGTTCCTTAATGATGTACTCAAATTGGCTTCTGATACCATTAACAGTTCTTGTGATTACATTCCCCTTCTCAGGAAAACACTTTTCCTGGTGAGTTTGGCTTCCGGGGCAAGAATTTCTGAACTGGCAGCTTTGTCAAGAGACCCGGGTCATATTGAGTTCCTTCCTTCGGGAGAGGTCCTTCTTTCACCTAACAAATTCTTTTTAGCTAAGAACGAAGACCCTCAGAACAGATGGTCCTCCTGGAAAATTGTTCCCCTCACGCAAGATCCGTCTCTGTGCCCTGTTACTACTCTTAGGTCTTATTTATCCCGGACCTCCTCTAACTCCTCGGGGCCTCTATTCGTTAGAGAACAAGGCGGTACCATTACCATTAAAGGGATCAGGCAACAAATTTTGTATTTTATTAAACAAGCTAGCCCTGACTCTTTTCCTCTTGCACATGATATCAGAGCGGTTGCTACTTCGGTGAACTTTTTTCACCACATGAATTTTACGGATCTTTCCAGGTATACAGGGTGGAAGTCACCCTCAGTGTTCAAGAAACACTACCTTAAACATTTGGAAGCCCTTAAATTTCCTACAGTAGCTGCAGGGAGCGTAGTTACCCCCAGGTAACTCATTTGTTAATTCCTTGTTATTTTATCTCTCCCCCTTACCTGCCTCATTTATACCCTATTTGTATTTGTTGGTTTCGCACCTGATTACTATTATTATATTTGTAAATTTTTGACTCCTTTGTATCTGTATATATCATCACTCACGGCATTATTATACCTTACCTTTTTTGGTCAATTGTTCTACCAAGTGGATTTATGTTCTTTTTAAGATACCCTTATAGCTGTTTTTGGCACTCATCTCTGATTAAAGCAACTTGTATTTCCCTTATGTTTATGTTTTTCCTTTATTTTGCAAGTTTGGTGACATTTCTCTTGTATATATTCACTGGCCGGCACAGGTTCAAGCCCAGAAAAGGGATTTTGACGTAGGAAAAATCTATTTCTGGGCGAGGGACCTGTGCCGCCCAGTGAACCCTCCCAGCTCCTCTCCCTTGGAGTCCCCAAACTTTGGGTGCTAAGGAGTTGGGTTCTGAGCGGATGCAGAGTTGCTGGTGCCGAGTGAGGTTGAACGGCTCTCCTCTATTGGGGTCTTTGTCGTGGATGAATCTAAATAGTGCGGGACCTCTGGATTATACGCCCAATTTTATACCGACACCAATAGGTGAGCGAGCTAGTTAACCTAGCACTCCTTTACATTTTTTCTCTGGTATATTTAGCAGTAAATTACCTAAGAATAAGTGCTAATAGGAGCTTATTCACTGGGCGGCACAGGTCCCTCGCCCAGAAATAGATTTTTCCTACGTCAAAATCCCTTATTTAGACATAGTTAGGATTGAATATGCATAAATATAGGCATAATTAATTTAATTCTATTTGAACACGATGTTGTATGGATATTTATCCATATTTATACATAGTTAGAATTAAATATATGCATAAATATAGGCATAGTTACGTTCATATATCTTTTGTATTCATGTTAAATCCTTTCCTTTACAGGTAAAACAAAAGATTGGCCACCCGTGGTCTGAGTGATCTCTGTCTGTACCGGAGCTCCGGTAACCATCCCCGGTACAACCAAAGGTCCGTCATAGTGACAACGTGAACACCAGAGGAAATCTAATATTAACCTCAATGCTGATCGCCTGTACGATATCCGGTTAAGCCGGAGATTCGATGAAAAGGATCGTAATGACGATATTGTGATTATTCATGAAAAAGGGTTCATACCCTGATTCTGATCGTCTGATTGATCTCTGTTTGTACCGGAGAACCAGTGACAAAGGTCCGACATCGTGAAAACGTGATCCTCAGCGGTACGATAACATTCCCCAATACTGAATGTCTGTGTTATCTCCAGTGAAGCCGGAGATTCGATGAAAAAGGGACCGTAATAATGAAACTGTGAAATCCTCATCGGTATCACATTGTTAACTCCGGTTCTGGACGTCTGCTTGATCTCTGTTTGTACGGGAGATCCGGTAGCAAAGGCCAGTCACCGTGAGATCGTGACCGTCACCGGTACGATAACATTAACCTCAATGAATGTTTGTGTTATCTCCAGCGAAGCCGGAGATTCGATGAAAAAAGGGGCCGTAAAGGTGTAATTGAGATCAAACATGACAAAGGTTCGTGTGCAAAAGGCCTCAGCCGGAGTCTGAGTGCCGGATTTCACCGTTGCACTCCAAATATCTGACTAGTTCTCACCCAATGAGTATCCATTATAGCGGAGTATAACTCAAGGCGGAGCTAAGCATAACTCAAGGCGGAGCTAAGGGTGTCGGTATAAAACGACCCCAATTAATGACTCATACACCAACGTTCCTACTAATAGTGTTAGCTATATTAACAGTAACCACATCAATAAAACGTGTATACAGTGAACCCTCACTACTTCGCGGTTCGACAATCGCGGATTCACCACTTCGCGGGTTTTTTCCATAACCCACATATATATACAGTACATATCGCGGATTTTCCGGAAAATTCGAAAATACCGCGAAATCTGAAGACAACCAAATACGATATTTTGTTACCTGTAATTCCATTAATACTGTAATTAGTAATATCTGCTCTTACTGATTGTTCATTGCATTACATATGATATATAATTCAGCACAGAAAGAAATAAAACACGAAAAGAGAATGTGATCATACGATAATACAGTACTGTATACAGTACGTAGTAAAATTAAATCGAACATGAAACGCAAATCAGATGCAGTCATACCATATTAGAATGGTGTAAGGCTGCTGTTGACTACTACTGTACGTACAGTACTACAAATGTAATGGATGTGCTTCTTTTCCATGAATCTTTTGTATGTATACGTACGTAGTACAGTACTGCATCCAATAATATTCTTTGTTGCAAAAATCACATTTCGAATAAGCGTACGAGAGAGAGAGAGAGAGACACACACACACACACATCCTACAAAAGAATAAAACACTGTAGCATACGTAAAGCTATTAAATATTGTTATTATTATTGTTGTTGTTGTTAATAAAATTATGATTGTTATTATTATCATTATTATTATTATTATTACAGTACTGTACTGTATTATTATCATTATTTATTATTATTATTATTAATCTACGTACGTTCGGTATGCGCGGGGCATCTTCTATGAGTTGGTAACCTACGCATCATATACTGTAAGACGGGTTGTGATTGGTTCAAGCGCTGATAGATGATGAGTCAGAACTCAAGTTTTGTTATCTAGCCTGTGATTGGTGTTTTGCCATCATCTCCAACCCGCAGCATCTAGGTTCTTGCGGGCACGGATCGTCCACTCTCTGTTCCCGCGTATCGCTGAGTAGACGTTCTTAAGTTTGTGAATCTGTGCTGTGTGCGACTTTTTTAAGTTGAACTTTTTGTCAAATCCTACTGTAATGGCTCCCAAGCGTTCTGCTTCTCTTAAGGCTGGTAGTGAGCCTAAACGCCACCGAAGGATGATGACGATAGCTGAGAAGGTTACGCTTCTCGATATGTTAAAAGATGGTAGAAGTTACGCGGCCGCTGGGCGCCATTTTGGCATCAACGAATCTACTGTTCGCTATATCAAGAAGGACGAGGCGAACATTAGAAAGACGGCTGCAATCACCTTTAGCAGATCAGCGAAGCGAGTCGTTACAACGCGTAATACATGTAAAACGATCGTACGCATGGAAGGTGCTTTAGCTGTGTGGATTGCCGACTGCCGGAAGAAGAACATAGCCTTGGATACGAACACCATCCAAACAAAGGCTTTGAGCTTATATGAGAATTTTGCTGCAAAGGAACCTAAAGACGACGACGGCAACCATGCTGAAGATGATGATGATGCAGATGATCCTCAACCAGGGACATCCACTGATTCCCAGCCTCAGAAACGTTTTTCCGCCAGCAAAGGATGGTTCGCAAAGTTTCAGAAACGCTTCGCCCTGAAAAGCGTTTCCCTGCATGGGGAGGCTGCTTCCGCTGACACTGCCGCTGCTGAAACTTACGTGAACCAGACGTTCAAGAATATTATCGCCGAAGGTGGATACAAGCCGGAACAAGTCTTTAATATGGATGAGACCGGCTTGTTTTGGAAGAGAATGCCGTCGCGAACTTTCCTGTTTAAAGAGGAAGCCAAAGCCTCTGGCTTTAAAGCATTCAAGGATCGCGTTACCCTCGTGATGTGTGGCAATGCTGCTGGATTTTTGCTAAAGCCGGGGCTTATTTATAAGTCGAAAAATCCTCGCGCTTTGAAAAATAAAAATAAGAATCTCCTTCCCGTGTACTGGATGCATAATCAAAAAGCATGGATTACGAAGATGCTGACCTCCAACTGGTTCCATCAGTGTTTTATCCCGCAAGTCAGCAAATATCTCGTAGAGAAGGGCTTGCCATTCAAGATCCTTCTCCTTATGGATAACGCTGGTGGACACGCAACTGACCTGTCGCATGAGGGCATTGAGGTTGAGTTCCTGCCACCCAACACCACGTCATTAATTCAACCGATGGACCAGGGGGTTATCAGGGCGTTCAAGGCCCTCTACACGAAGAACACCTTGGCGGACCTCGTTGCGTGTGTGGATGCTGCCCAAGATGATGAGGATGAAGATTTTAACTTGAAGGCGTATTGGCGGCAGTACACCATAGCCACGTGCCTGCAGAATATTCAGAAGGCACTTCAAGAGATGAAACCTGCAACCGTGAATGCGAGCTGGAAGAAGTTGTGGCCCGAGATTGTTTACAACGACAAGGGATTTACTCCGTCGGAAATCCAACACTCTGCAATACGCAAATCTGTGCAGTTGGCTGCCATAATTGGAGGTGACGGGTTTGGCGACATGACGACTGAAGACGTCGACGAGTTGTTGGACTGCCATTCCCAGCCCCTAACTGACGCAGACCTCGAAGACCTGACGAAATCGGCAAGCAAAGAAGAGAGTGAAACCCAGGAAGAGACCCAAGAAAATGTCGAAGAAACGGGCTTAACATTAGAACGGCTTGCCAAGGCCTGCAACCATGCGAAGGAGTTGAAAGAAATGTTGCAAGAGTGGGACGAGGATATGGTTCGCTCGATGCAATTCTGCAACAAGATCGATGAAGACATGACTCCCTACAAAATGCTCTTGGATCGAAAAAAGAAGCAGCGGCAACAACTTCCGATCACAATGTTCTTCCAGCCTCGCAAAAAAGAGCCAGTTCCTCCTGCTAGTACGCCTTCGGAAGAAATTGAAGAAGTTTCCCAGGAAGAAGTTGAAGAGGTGTCCCAGGAAAAGACACCTCCGTCTGAAGAGACGTAAAATACTACCTGGCTGCACAGTAGAACATATCATCAGCTTCATCATCATCATTTCTACTGTGCAGCAAATTCATCGCCATCATCATTCAAGTTTTTCTTCAACTTCTTTCGTGGTGAGTACAGTAACAATCTTTATTTTTTACTTTAATATTCTTACATTCTAAAACTGTATTTGTGCCTGTTTTATAGTTTAGTACTGTACGTACTGTATGCATTAAGTTAAAGGGAAGGTTTTAAAAGTCTACATGTTGTAACCTATCATATTTTTTTTGTTTAAAATTTACATTTACGTACGTAAAACAATCTCTCTCTCTCTCTCTCTCTCTCTCTCTCTCTCTCTCTCTCTCTCTCTCGTAAATTGATTTTTTATGTTTAAAATTTACATTTACTGTACGTACGTAAAACAATCTCTCTCTCTCTCTCTCTCTCTCTCTCTCTCTCTCTCTCTCTCTCTCTCTCTCTCGTAAATTGTTTTCCTGCTTTGCTACGTACAATACTGTATGTGCTGTACAGTACTGTATGATTTTATATACAGTAGATACAGTAAATTATATTTGTAAGGTACAGTAACATATTTTGTAAATGCTTTTACTGTAAATACTGTACTGTATCATTATTTATCACTATCATCATGCGCGTTAAATGCCTTGTTTGTTCTGAGCGTGGTTGTTTACTGAGCGTACAGTACTTTATGACGCCGTCGTTTCAGGCGGCGTCATAAAGAAAAACATTTCATTTGGAAGTCCTAAGAAAAATACGTAAACTAAAACATTGGTAATAAAAAAATCAACTTACAGTACTGTATAATCAATATAATCGATGCAAAAACTAACCTATACATATATGTGTACACTAAATGAGTTTGTTTCTTCATTATGATCAGAGATGAACGTAAACAAAACATTGGTTGCCATTTTTTATCGTGCTTTTTAGGTGTTTAGGAAACGCATGATATAAAATCGCCTTTAATATTTGTGCCTGTTTTAGTATAGGGTGCTGTAGTACATGCATTAAGTGTTCTGTACATTAAAGGGTGGTTTGTTAACAGTACTACGTACAAGGGAAGGTTTTAAAAGTCCGAATATACATGTTAAATAAATAGGTAAATATGATGTCACTACTTCGCGGAATTTCACCTATCGCGGCCGCGTGTGGAACCTATCTACCGCGATAAACGAGGGTTCACTGTAACATTAAACGTACTATCATCAACTCTGATAATAAGAGGAGGCCTGAATAACTCGTTATCGTATAAAAACGGAGAACGGGAAATTCACCTCTCTTACTCGAGCTAATAAACGAGCACCCTATGCTCTCACTCTCAAGGTTACATAATAAAAGCTAACATCACACAATAATATAAGAAAAGTAAAAAATTGATTGCTTTTATTTTATTTTTTATTTTTTTCCTTTTTCTTTTTATTTTTTAGTCATTGTAATAACCAATAACGAAGAATAACGACAACGTAACCAAGAAACAAGGATATAGTCTAAATCGAGCCTTCCTGAGGCGAGTACAAACTAACAGACTAAATCGCTAAACGTTTAAATCGCTATTCGCCCCATACCATTGTTGGCACTATAATATCCAACTGTTTGTATATTTGTAATTTACCTAATGTCTGTTAATGACATAAGGATAAATAACTTAAAGCAATCTGCCGACCTCCGAGGGTCGGGGAAGCAGTGACATGCCCTTAAAATAAATATAAACACCAGCCTTAGCTAAAGGCAAGGCAAATATAAGTGTTAAGTGTATGGGCGACCTCCGGTGAAGCCGGACTCCGGTGAAGCCGGACTCCGGTGAAGCCGGAGTGTAATGAGATGTCCTGAATAATGCCGCCTTAGCCAAAGGCAAGGCAAATAAGTGTGACGTGTATGGGCGACCTCCGGGGACGCCGGAGGATAATGAGATGCCCTGAATAATTCAATTGTGGCTAATAATTCAATTGTGAAAGATATAAAAGCCAAGCCGCAGCTAAAGGCTAAGGCTTAGATCATAGCAAAGCATATTTACGATCCCCGGTGAGGCCGGAGGGAGAAGAAAGGTCCTGAATAATTATTGTGAATAAAAACACAATTGTAATAACAATGGCTATTGTGGATATGGCCGTGGCCTGAGACCGCAGTAAGGGCCACCGGAGGGTCGTATCTAAACAATATGAAGCCCGTCCCATGCAGTAAACAATATATAAATATAACAATAGAACGAAAGTCATTGAGAATCCCTCAAGCCGGAGTAGAACTCAAGGCGGAGTGGAAAACGTTCATAAACAATTTAAAAATATAACAATAGAACGAAAGTCATTGAGAATCCCTCATGGCGGAGTAGAACTCAAGGCGGAGTGGAAAAACGTTCATAACTACTCCCGAGCCGTAACGGGGAGAGGACAAAAAAAAAAAAAAAAAAAAAAAAAAAAAAAAAAAAAAAAAAAAAAAAAAAAAAAAAAAAAAAAACGCTAACAATTGAAAAGTCACGAAAAATAAATAACTCGTAAGTTATCATCCACCCAGAGGGGGAGAGGTGAGGGAGGGAGAACCCGTTGAACGCACAAAACGGAAAACGGGAAATCCGCTCAACCACCGGAGCTAAGAAAGAAAACGAGAGAAAGGGGTAACTCGAGACTGCGAACAGAAAACGGGGACCCCAAGCTCTCGCTCTCTTGGACACAAAAACAGGACTAAAAATCACACAACACTATTATAAACGTATAAAATAAAAATGTACATCCATTTAACACTACGATCGAAGAATAGCATCTGCTAAAACTTAAAATAAATAGCACAGTCGAGTGACGAACGCCTCGGTGGGGCGGGTACTAAACAAATACAAAGCTAGATCGCTATCTCGTTCGTAGGCTGGACTTGCTAGCAAAAAGTACCATGAGCATAAATACACAAAAAAAAAAAAAAAATAATAACGGTTCTAAAGGCATAAGGCCAGGGACCTAACCAAGAACCTAAGTGACAGAGTACTAAACGGGCAGACAAAGATGAATTCCCAAACAAGTGAACAAACAATGGCCGCCATGAAAGGCCAGACGGGAATAATAAAACAGACTATACTGGATATAAAACAAAAGCCCGGTACAATAAAAAACTGTCAAAACAAACTATGGTACTTAACATTGGAATGTGTGAAGATGGAGCTTCGGACATGACAAAATAAATCCACGATTGATAAAAAAGACCGAGAGCACCACAAACAAATTCAACACTTAAGATTCCAAAAGAAGGATGTAGTTCAGATGGCGCTCGCGTCGTGGCGTGGTGGTGTGGCGCTGGTGGTTGGCTAGGGCCTTTGTATCGGCCCATCCCTTTGACGAAGGAATTAACTAAATGGAAGACAACCTGTGAATAGTGGTTTTCACGCGCCTTTGCTTTATACACGACACCCAAAAGGTGCTCGCGCGAGGGTAGTAACCTCAGCATTCCATGCTTTTATCTTTCTCTGGTATAATTGGAAGGTTTTATCAGAAAAGATATATAAGAAGGACTCTTTTCACCGGGCGCCACAGGTCGACCCAGAAATAAATAATTTTGTTATAAAAATTCTGTTTGTATGTTCATATCTCATGTTTTAAAACCCACCCTTTCCTCTTTCTGGTCTCCCAGAACAAATCTTACCTTTCTTTTCTTCTGACAGATTTAAGAACTAAATATATCTGCATAGTTTGGAACATATAAATCAAATGCAATAAAAATACCTGTATCCAATAACATGTTTGCAATTTCTTTAATCAAAAAGAAACTTAGAAAAATATGTGAGACTTACCAAGAACTTCTTCAACATCCTTGGGAGGAAGGTTATCTGATATTTCTTCTTGAAGATCTTCAATTAATCTATATATTATATTATTACTTTTAATAGCAACTTTCTCTGAGGCCGCTAACTTGCTGACTTCTTTGGGCACATCAACGTTAAAAGCATAAATTGTTCCTGAAATACAATGCACATTCATTATGATCAGATTCCTACAGCAATAATCATTAAAAATCCATCCAGAATTCGGTATAATCAAACCAAGAATCGTACATAGTTTTTTTCTATTTATAGTGATTTTCTTAGAAAAGTGATTTTGACAAAGGAAAAATCTATTCCTGGGTGAGGAGCCTGTGTCACCCGGTGAAATGCTCCTTAAAGCACCATTTCAAAGGTATAAATACTGCTAAATATACCAGAGAAAAAAGTTGCATGGAATGCCAGGAATATACCCAGCTCGCTTACCCATAAAGGGTGTCGGTATTAAAAACGGGGCAAGTGATACCACTACCAGAGGTCCCTTTCCAATTAGACTTCTCCCTCCTCAAAATCCCCCCGTTACTACGAGGTGTCGTTCACTACAGCTACTGCCCCCCCCCCCCCCCCCACTACCTATCCTTCTCCCCTCATTCCTTGTTAGTACCCATTCAAGGAGCTAGTGACAAATATTTCCTTATACTATGTTGACAAAGTATTGTACCTAATTATGAGATACAGTCAAACCTGCGCTAATGAACCACCCTGGGGAATTTAATATAAAGTGGCCTGCTTAGACAGGTGGATCACTTAAACAGGTGACACTCCTGGTATGTCAATATTAATTTATTACTTTCAATTCTTTGTTTTAATTTGAAAAACAAAGATCAAACAAATATTTGAAGTTTTATTGCAAAGACACACCAAACTAACAAAAATATATGTATATCACAGCATATATCAAATTATCTGGGAACAAACATTTATTTGACTTAAAAAAAGAGTCAGTGATATTGTCTTGAACAGGCACTCAAGGACAGTACCTTTGTAAAATTTGGACTGGAAATTGCTGGCGCTTGGCTGCGTTGGGCAGGGGCAGCACTTACACATGGCAGTTTACATTATAAATAGATCCGGAGTTAGAAAAAGTGGATCACTATGGCAGGTGGATCACTAGTATTACAGGTTTGACTGTAAAACTAATTAAAATAGGAAATGACATTGAATAGAGATATCTTCTTTACAAACTATTTACAAAGCAGTAGTTTTCTGTACCATATTTATGAAAGAAGAATACAGTATTTAAAAACTATCTCATATTTCATATAAATATGATATTTTAATTATAAAATAAATTTTTGAATATACTTACCCGGTGAATATATAATAGCTGCAACTCTGCGGCTCGACAGAAAACATACTAAAAAAAACTCGCGAGCGATCGCTATGAAGGTTGCGGGTGTGCCCACCAGCGCCAACTGTCGGCCAGATACCACTCTTGTATGTAAACAAAACCTTCAATTCTTCTCGTCCCGCTGTGTCTCTATTGGGGAGGAAGGGAGGGTCGTTTAATTTATATATTCACCGGGTAAGTATATTCAAAAATTTATTTTATAATTAAAATATCATTTTTAAATATTTAACTTAGCCGGTGAATATATAATAGCTGATTCACACCCAAGGAGGTGGGTAGAGACCAGAGTTAATTATGTTTACAGCGTATAAGCAAAGAGTTTTTTCATTTTGGCAGTTATCAATATAACAAAACCAAAATAAATAGGTACCTGGTGAGGAAGTTGACTTAGACGATTACTCTGCCTTGTAAGTCTGTCTTCCTCACGGAGCCCAGCGATCCTCTTAGGATGCTGACAGACTCCCAGGAGCTGAAGTATCAAGGGCTGCAACCCATACAACAGGACCTCATCAAACCCTTAATCTGGGCGCTCTCAAGAAATGACTTTGACCACCCGCCAAATCAATCAGGATGCGAAAGGCTTCTTAGCCTTCCGAACAACCCATAAAACAATATTAAAAACATTTCAAGAGACAGATTAAAAGGGTATTGGAATTAGGGAAGTGTAGTGGTAGAACCCTCACCCACTACTGCACTCGCTGCAACGAATGGACCCAGTGTGTAGCAGTCCTCGTAAAGAGTCTGGACATCTTTTAAGTAAAATGACGCGAACACTGACTTGTTTCTCCAAAAAGTCGCGTCCATAATACTTTGCAGAGATTTATTTTGCTTGAAGGCCACGGAGGTTGCTATATCTCTAACTTCGTGCGTCTTAACCTTAAGCAAACATCGGTCTTTCTCATTCAAGTGAGAATGAGCTTCTCGTATTAAAAAAATCTGATAAAATATGACAAAGAATTCTTTGACATAGGCAATGAAGGTTTCTTAACTGAGCACCATAATGCCTCAGATTTCCCTCGTAATGACTTAGTACGAGCTAAATCGAACTTAAGAGCTCTAACAGGACATAATACTCTTTCCAGTTCATTGCCTACGATCTCTGATAAGCAAGGAATATCAAAAGATTTAGGCCAAGGACGAGAAGGCAGTTCATTTTTGGCCAGGAAACCAAGTTGAAGTGAACAAGTGGCTTTTTTCTGTAGAAAAGCCGATGTTCTTACTGAAGGCATGAAGTTCACTGACCCTTTAAGCCGAAGCCAAGCACACTAGGAAAAGTGTCTTGAGGGTGAGATCCTTCAGGGAGGCTGAATGTAATGGCTCAAACCTGTCTGACATGAGGAACCTTAGGACCACGTCTAAGTTCCATCCAGGAGTTGCCAAACGACGTTCCTTAGAGGTCTCGAAAGACTTAAGGAGATCTTGGAGATCTTTATTGTTGGAAAGATCTAAGCCTCTATGTCAAAAGACCGAAGCCAACATGCTCCTGTAGCCCTTAATCGTGGGAGCTGAAAGGGAGCGAACCTTTCTCAGATGTAAAAGAAAATCTGCGATTTGGGCTACAGAGGTACTGGACGAGGACACAGATGCTGACTTGCACCAGTCTCGAAAGACTTCCCACTTCGACTGGTATACTCTAATGGTAGAAGCTCTCCTAGCTCTTGCAATCGCACTGACTGCCTCCTTCGAAAAACCTCTAGCTCTTGAGAGTCTTTCGATAGTGTGAAGGAAGTCAGACGAAGAGCGGGGAGGCTTTGATGGACATTCTTTACGTGGGGCTGACGTAACAGATCTACCCTTACAGGAAGACTTCTTGGAAAGTCTACCAGCCATTGAAGTACCTCGGTGAACCACTCTCTCGCGGGCCAGAGGGTAGCAACCAACGTCAACCTTGTCCCTCCGTGAGAGGCGAACTTCTGCAGTACCTTGTTGACTATCTTGAATGGTGGGAATGCATATAAGTCCATAAAAGACCAATCCAGTAGAAAACGCGTCTATGTAGATTGCTTCTGTATCTAGGACTGGAGAGCAAAAGATTGGTAACCTTTTGGTCAACGAGGAGGCAAAGAGGTCTATGGTTGGTTGACCCCAAGAAGCCCAAAGACTCTTGCCCACGTCCTTGTGGAGGGTCCATTCCGTGGGTATCACCTGACCCCTCCGACTGAGACAGTCTGCCAAGACGTTCAAGTCCCCCTGGATGAAACTCGTCAACAGGGAGATGCCTCGAATTCTAGACCATAAGAGAAGGTCCCTTGCGATCTCTAGCAGCGAGAAGGAGTGTGTGCCTCCTTGCTTGGAGATGTACGCCAAAGTTGTGGTGTTGTCTGAGTTGACCTCTACCACTTAGTTTCGAAGACGCTTCCTAATATCATCAAGGCCAAGTGGACTGCTAATAGCTCCTTGCCGTTGATGTGCATGCTCTTCTGACTTGAGGTCCACAGACCCGCGCATTCCCGACCGTCCAGGGTCGGACCCAACCCAAACCCGACGCGTCTGAGGACAACACGTGGTTTGGGTTCTTGACTGCTAGGGATAGTCCCTCTCTCAGACTGATATTGCTGTCCCACCATTTCAGGCATGCCTTTATTGGTTCGGAGACTGGGAATGATACCGTCTCTAATGTCTTGTCCTAGTTCCAGTGAGAGGCTAGATGGAACTGGAGAGGCAGAAGGGGTAGTCTCCCTAGTGAGACAAACTGCTCCAGGGATGAGAGTCCCTACGAGACTGTTCCAACTCCTGACTGAATAAACGTTTTCTTTTCAGCATTAGTTGGACTTCGAGCAGGGCTTGACTGCGAATCTCCATCCCCAAATATAGAATAATCTGGGATGGGATCAGTTGGGACTTTTAGGTTGACCACAAGTCCCAACTCCCTGGCCAGACTCAACGTCCAATGCAGATCCTGCAGACAGCGAAGGCTGGACGATGCTCTGAGAAGCCAGTCGTCCAAGTACAGGGAGGCTCGGATCCCCGATAGCTCGAAACTGGTACCCCACATTCCTGTAAACAAACCTCAAAAACGGTTGGGAATCCGGGTGTATAGGAATGTGGAAGTATGCCTCCTGAAGGTCGAGAGAGACCATCCAGTCGCCTTCCATAAATGCTGTCAAGACAGCCTGGTAGACTTCATCGTGAAGTTTGTCTTGACAATGAACACATTGAGCGCACTTGCCTCTTACGTACTCCGGCAGTGAACATGGCTGCCAAATCATGGAGCCATCCCTGAGGGACTTGTTCCTGCAGAGAACGTGGCTGTCAGATCATTGGAGCCATCCCTGAAAGCCTTGTTTATGCATGACATAATTGTACAGCAAAACTTCAAAGGCTCGAAAACAGCTGTGAAGTTGACCTGTAAAATCTTGGAGCGTCTCATGGCCAGGCGCCAGGGAGAGTCTATGAGGTTTGAGAAGTCTATCTGGGCAGAGGCAGGAACTCCCAAGCCGAGAACTTCTCTCGTGTCATATCAAACTCTCGCTCTATAAGCCAGTTTAAAAGAAGGGAAAGCAAAGGCTGTATCCCCCAAACTCCTCCTGGTGATAAACCAGTCGCCTAGCAAACGTAAAGCTCTCTAGGAGAGCGAGAGAGCACTAGCTTATAAAACAATGGCTTCGAAGTAGCTAGGCCTAGTGTAAGCTCTGACGTTTAGGCGAACGAGGAGCAGCAGTTACAAAAAGATCCGGACAAAGATCCTTAAAAATCAGCATGATTTATTTAAAGTCCATAGAGGGCTAAGCAGCTTTAGGCTCCTCTCCGTCTGACAGAGTCCTCAAGGGAATATCAGTAGGAGGGGGAACAGCAACTTCCTCATCTGAAGGAACCTTGTCCGATAATAGGTGAGTCTCAAGCAAGGGAGAGACCTACCGTGGTGGCAATGCTTTACAAGCAGAGTCCACACGCACTGGTGCATTAGTAGCGGACCAGGACGCAACGTCATGTAACTGCTTGACAGTCTGTGAACTGTCAACAACAACAGGTGCGAGAGACCAGGACGCAACGTCATGTAACTGCTTGACAGTCTGTGAACTGTCAACAACAACAGGTGCGTGAGGACGCACAGCGTCCACTCGAAACTGCTTTGACCGCCTAGACTGAGCAGTCAAAAACAACTCTAGAATGCGGAGGTTGACGCTCAGCGTCAAAACAAGTCAACTCCGATTGTTAGCGAACGTCCTGAACGTCAACAGGAGCATCAGCAAGTGGCCTAACGTCCAAATGTGGCTGAAAATCCACACGAGACCGCATCGAGTGTGGTTCTAAACAACCTGACTGACGTGACTTAGCTACGCCAACGTCAACAGGACGCACAAAGGAACGTTAGGGTGGCTGAAAGCCAGGATCTCGATGAGATTAACGGCTAGGCTCAACGGACTTATCGGCAGAATAGTCTTCCATAAGGGAGGCAAGCTTATTCTGCATGTCTTGCCGTACAACCCATTTAGGATCAACGGAAATGGTTGCGGTAAGAGACGAGGGTAACGTCTGTGACCGCAAAACCTTGCCAACAAAAAGACTCTCGGAGTCTGTGTTACAATTTTGTTAGGCGGCGAGCAGTCTTCCGATGACTGCATAGGGTCAGAGCTGTCCTAATGGCTACAACCAGGACGCTGGACCTGTCCTGAAAGGACTGACTTTCGCTTAAGGGCCTCGAAACCTTGTTTCAGGTTTCTTATGCGAAAAGCCTTCGGATGACGAGGAGAAAATCGTCTCTCTCGCCTTATGGTAGGGGTGATCTTGGTAAGATACACCCGATACCATAGAGGGAACGTCTGTTCGCTGATCAAGGCCTCTCGAACCCATAAGTCGTACGACATTACTTCTCCCCTGGGCTTGGGAGCTTGCAAGAGGTCCCGGACTAGGCGAACGACAGGCACGAACAGACGAACCCTCGGTCGCAACACTGATAATACTTAGCGCAATATCACTTTATCACTACGATTTTCTGTTTTGCACTTATTTCACTGAAATCGAAACTTTTACTGATTTCTACCAGAAGCACGCAATTCTACCCTCATCAAAAGGTAGTAATTGCGAAATCAGTCGTATAATGCAAGCACATTAATACCAGCAAAAAACAGTAAACAATTTTAAGATAAAAAATTCAGTGGCTGGGGAAGAGACTAAACACTAGTTCATTCAAAACTACGTTTTCAATCTCTCACCGTACATTGCCTGGGGACGAGAATAAAAAAAACTAAAAACGTTTTATCCTTTCTCCCCGTACAGAGACTAGGGACGAGAGTAACTCGAGAACAACGTTACCCGCTTGAACGGAACGTTTTCTCTCCTCTCTCTCCCTCCGTCTCTATCTCTCTCTCTCTCTCTCTTGATTTCGCACCTAAGAGAAGAGCCCACTTACGTTTCGTCAAAAAAACATGTTATTTGACCAAAGGAAAAAACTGAAAGGTTTTTCAATTAAAAAGTTCCTTTAAAATAGAATTTAAAACATTTAAGCTTTGAAAGAAGAATGAACCAAACGTCAGAATCGATTTACTCTTTTTGCAAAGTGAAACCGTGATACTCTCTCTCTCTATCGTAACGATAGAGCGCAAACTGCGTAGCATAAATAAACTAAACGTTAGTTCATCTTTGAAACAGTACGAAGACTATTCAAAGAAAATCTTTCATAAAATATCTATTAAAAAATATTCATTTAAAAAGTTTTAAATCATTAGCTCTTTAAAAGCTATTTACGATTGAAAGGGCTCAACGTTGTTTAACTTCGGTTTCCAAGTTAGGACCGCCTACTCTCAGGAAAGGTCGCATATAAACAAATCATTAAAATTTATTTTTATGTTTATTATAAATGGAAAGTTAATCGAAGAGGCCTAATAAAGGCGGTGAGATATAAAATATATAGAGGAAAATCTATAATTAATTTATAACGTGATAAGATAATTGCTAAAAGCCTAAACACACTTCCGTCTAAGGGAAGGGTCGGCCATTTAAAAGTCAAAGAAAGTCCATACTCTCTTTGTCATCAAAAATTAAATCTATCCAAAAACGAGTTCAAGATTTAAGATGAAGATAAAACACCTGCACTGCGAAAGCTCAAACCAAAATGAAGTACTTCACCAAATATGTTGAGAAAACTCCAGGTTCTACAGCGAATATTGATACGTCTTGTCGTCAACGTCGACAGAGAAGAATTGAAGGTTTTGTTTACATACAAGAGTGGTATCTGGCCGACAGTTGGCGCTGGTGGGCACACCCGCAACCTTCATAGTGATCGCTCGCGAGTTTTTTTTAGTATGTTTTCTGTCGAGCCGCAGAGTTGCAGCTATTATATATTCACCGGCTAAGTTAAATATTTAAAACTAGAACTTTTTACAAATTGTGAGTTTTATAAAAAAAAATTATTTCAGTACTAACCCAGATTTCACATTCCATACTACTAACTTGAAGAAGGAGCTTGTTAACCTTTAAATAAAAAAAAAAACAAGCAGGCACATTCACCATACTACTAGATCTCCCCTTGGTACGAGACAATCGCCAACCCAGATGAGAGGTATAGAGCGGAGGTTACTGTATCGACAGCACTGGCTCTAGAAATTAATGAAACTATTTACCAGATCCCCTAAAATTTGGATTTTGGGTGGGAGATCGATTGAATTCCAGGTAAATACTGATATACTTCCGTTTATGAAAAGCAGACTTCAAAAAATGAAATTTCACCTGAGGTTCATGTATTTTCTTCTCCAGAAGCTTGTTTAATCAATCTTAACCCATAAAATGTTAAAACTTTAAACCTTATTCATTTTCTTCCCTTCAATAACCACATTGAAGGAGCATTCTAACTGTATGTGGAAATTGATGCACCAGTCTCTTTTCCTTTGTGATTCAGTTTCATAGTTAAAACTATCCCCATTTTCTTGACATTACATGAGGCAGTGGGGAGATGGGTGGGCATGTACTATATATAAACATAAGGCAAGTATAAAAATAAAAAATGTTATCATCAATATTCTGTTTATTTCTATGAGTCTTCCAAGACAGTTTCATCCTGTTCGTGATACTAGGCATGCAGTTATTTCTGATAGCCAGGCCTTCTCCATCATGAGGTTCAATACTACACAGTATTCTAGAAATTTTATTCTAGCTATGACCAAGATGTGGAATGATCTTCCTAATCGGGTAGTTGAATAGGTAAAACTTCAAAAGTTCAAACTTGCAGCAAAGGTTTTTATGCTAAACAGGCTGACATAAGTTTTTTTTATAGTTTATATAAGAAATATCTGTTTTGATGTTGTTACTGTTTTTAAAATATCTTATTCTAATTGTTCATTATTTCTCATCTTGTTTATTTCCTTTCATCACTGGGCTAGTTTTCCCTGTTGGAGCCCTTGGGCTTGTACCATCTTGCTTTTCCAACTACGTTTGTAGCTTGGCAAGTAATAATAATAATGATAATAATAATAATAATGATAATAATAATAATGATAATAATAATAATAATAATAATAATAATAATAATGATGATGATGTTCATACTGCTGACTCTGACACTACTGGAGCTAGGACACCAGTGATAAATTTTAAGTAATACAGTATTGTATACCATGGTTAAGATTCACTAGCCTGGTCTAAATTACTTTGATAAAACCATCTCAAAATATAATTTGAAATATGAGAATCCATATTGTTTATTAAAACTACAGTCAGCTCTTGATATTCATGGGTTATATCTTTGCGGATTCGGTTATTCACGATACAGTAAATAGATTTTTGTACTGTATATATAGTTTGAGATTTCTTATGACCCTTTTTAAAAGAGAAATTCTGGTTACTAAATAAAACCATAAACTTCCCCCTAACTGTCACCACTGTGACAGGAGACCTGCCAAATGACTGAGTTTTTCACATACTGTATCTGATCATATCTCAATTATTGTAGCACCCACAAATAAAATATAATTCACAGCTAATTAAAACTATACTATATATGCATCATGTTCATCAGTAATACCATCAGTATCTATATTATTAAAACTATAGTAGAAATTTTAGTGGCATCCTGTACAGTAAGACAGAGAGACAAGGGAAGCGCGAATTCAAACGAGGTATGAGTCACTAATACATTGTCATTAGTGCTAGTGTATGATCAGCAGACAGTAAAGCATTTTCAAAACAAAGTGTTGAAATAAATCCAAAATAATAATAAAAATAAGTTAGTATATGATTTTATGCTGTTTTGTACTGTCAAAATATTTTAATCTTGTTCTTTGGTTCGTATATTTATGTTGGAAGTACTGTAGTGTGTAATCACCTAACAGTACGTAAGAAAATGACGCAAGATGATTTTATGAAAATACTTAAATTGAAAGTAATAAAAAATTAGTTAGGATATGATGTTATAAATTTTGTTTTGTACAGTACAGTGCTGTATTTTTATTTTTTCATCTTCAGTGTATATATATTGTCTGCTAATAAGATAGGCTAGCTGATGAAAGAAAAGGCCATGTTTTTGTAGACCTTGCCTCCTAGTGAAAATAGATTTATAACAAAATACTGTGGATGTAATACATATACTATTAACTATTTCATAATTCTAATCTCCACTTTTCCTAAAAACATATACTCACTCCCATATATATTATATTTTGAATAAGTTAAAATTATTTCAGGCCTAGCCTAATAGCAAATATGGGTTTACTATAGGAGCTGTTTAGTAAACAATATCAGTATTACTATATATTATACTACAGTATTTTGTATACCATATTTAGTTACCACTTTTTCAATGGAACATAAAATGTTATTTTCATTAGTAAAATAAATTTTTGAATATACTTACCCGGTGATCATATAGCTGTCAGCTCTGCTGCCCGACAGAAAAACCTAAGGACAAAATACGCCAGCGATCGCTATACAGGTGGGGGTGTACATCAACAGCGCCATCTGTCGAGCAGGTACTCAAGTACTCCATGTCAACACAGAACCAATTTTCTCCTCGGCCCACTGGGTCTCTATTGGGGAGGAAGGGTGGGTCCTTTAATTTATGATCACCGGGTAAGTATATTCAAAAATTTATTTTACTAATGAAAATAACATTTTTCAATATTAAACTTACCCGGTGATCATATAGCTGATTCACACCCAGGGGGGTGGGTAGAGACCAGCATATATGTTAACATTAAGAGCTAAGTATTTCGTATTTCATTTTAGCAGTTATTCAAAATAACAAACATAAAATTAATAAGTACCTGGTAAGGAAGTCGACTTGAACAATTACTCTGCCTTTTAAGTACGTCTTCCTTACTGAGCCTCGCGATCCTCATAGGATGCTGAGCGACTCCTAGGAGCTGAAGTATGAAGGGTTGCAACCCATACTAAAGGACCTCATCAAAACCTCTAATCTAGGCGCTTCTCAAGAAAGAATTTGACCACCCGCCAAATCAACCAGGATGCGAAAGGCTTCTTAGCCTTCCGGACAACCCAAAAAACAACAATAAAAAACATTTCAAGAGAAAGATTAAAAAGGTTATGGGATTAGGGGAATGTAGTGGTTGAGCCCTCACCCACTACTGCACTCGCTGCTACGAATGGTCCCAGGGTGTAGCAGTTCTCGTAAAGAGACTGGACATCTTTAAGGTAAAATGATGCGAACACTGACTTGCTTCTCCAATAGGTTGCATCCATTACACTCTGCAGAGATCTGTTTTGTTTGAAGGCCACTGAAGTTGCGACAGCTCTAACTTCATGTGTCCTTACCTTCAGCAAAGCATGGTCCTCCTCATTCAGATGGGAATGAGCTTCTCGAATCAAAAGTCTGATATAATAAGAAACTGCATTCTTCGACATAGGTAAAGAAGGTTTCTTAATGGCGCACCATAAAGCTTCTGACTGTCCACGTAACGGTTTAGTACGTCTCAAATAGTACTTAAGAGCTCTTACAGGGCATAGTACTCTCTCTTGTTCATTTCCAACCAAATTAGCAAGGCTTGGAATATCGAACGATTTGGGCCAAGGACGAGAAGGAAGTTCGTTTTTAGCTAAAAAACCAAGCTGTAAGGAACATGTAGCCGTTTCAGATGTAAATCCAATGTTCCTGCTGAAGGCGTGTATCTCACTGACTCTTTTAGCTGTTGCTAAGCAGACGAGGAAAAGAGTCTTCAAAGTGAGATCTTTAAAAGAGGCTGATTGAAGTGGTTCGAACCTTGCTGACATAAGGAACCTTAGTACCACGTCTAAGTTCCAACCTGGTGTGGCCAACCGACGCTCCTTCGAGGTCTCAAAAGACTTAAGGAGGTCCTGTAGATCTTTGTTGTTGGAAAGATCTAAGCCTCTGTGACGGAAGACTGCTGCCAACATGCTTCTGTAACCTTTGATCGTGGGAGCTGAAAGGGATCTTTCCTTCCTTAGGTATAAAAGGAAGTCAGCTATCTGAGTTACAGAGGTACTGGTTGAGGATACTGATTTCGACTTGCACCAGCTTCGGAAGACTTCCCACTTCGACTGGTAGACTTTGAGAGTGGATGTCCTCCTTGCTCTAGCAATCGCTCTGGCTGCCTCCTTCGAAAAGCCTCTAGCTCTCGAGAGTCTTTCGATAGTCTGAAGGCAGTCAGACGAAGAGCGTGGAGGCTTGGGTGTACCTTCTTTACATGCGGCTGACGCAGAAGGTCCACTCTTAGAGGAAGTGTTCTGGGAACGTCTACTAGCCATTGCAGTACCTCGGTGAACCATTCTCTCGCGGGCCAGAGGGGAGCAACCAACGTCAACCTTGTCCCTTCGTGAGAGGCGAACTTCTGCAGTACTCTGTTGACAATCTTGAACGGGGGGAACGCATAAAGGTCTAGATGGGACCAATCCAGAAGAAAGGCATCTATGTGAACTGCTGCTGGGTCCGGAATCGGTGAGCAATAAATTGGGAGCCTCTTGGTCATCGAGGTTGCGAACAGATCTATGGTAGGCTGACCCCACAAGGCCCATAGTCTGTTGCAAACATTCTTGTGAAGGGTCCACTCTGTTGGGATGATTTGACCCTCCGGCTGAGGCGGTCTGCCATGACATTCATGTTGCCTTGAATGAACCTCGTTACTAGGGATATGTTTCGATCTCTTGACCAGGTGAGGAGGTCCCTTGCGATCTCGTACAACGTCATCGAATGAGTCCCTCCTTGCTTGGAGATGTACGCCAAGGCTGTGGTGTTGTCGGAGTTCACCTCCACCACCTTGCCTAGAAGGAGGGACTTGAAGCTTCTCAAGGCCAGATGAACTGCCAGTAGCTCCTTGCAGTTGATGTGCAACGTTCTTTGATCCGCATTCCACGTGCCCGAGCATTCCCGACTGTCCAATGTCGCACCCCAGCCCATGTCCGATGCGTCCGAGAAGAGAAGGTGGTCGGGGGTCTGAACAGCCAGTGGCAGACCCTCCCTGAGGAGAATGTTGTTCTTCCACCAAGTCAGTGAAGACTTCATCTTCTCGGAAATAGGAACCGAGACCGCTTCTAGCGTCTTGTCCTTTCTCCAGTGAACAGCTAGGTGAAATTGAAGGGGTCGGAGGTGGAGTCTCCCTAACGCGATGAACTGGTCCAGTGATGAAAGCGTCCCTATCAGACTCATCCACTGTCTGACTGAACATCGGTCCTTCTTCAGCATGTTCTGGATGCATTCTTGGGCTTGACTGATTCTGGGGGCCGACGGAAAAGCCCGAAAAGCTTGACTCTGAATCTCCATTCCTAGGTATACTATAGTTTGGGATGGGACGAGTTGGGACTTTTCCATATTGACCAGGAGACCCAATTCCTTGGTCAGATCCAGAGTCCATTTTAGATTCTTCAGACAGCGACGACTTGACGCAGCTCTTAAAAGCCAGTCGTCCAAATAGAGGGAGGCTCTGATGTCTGCTAAATGCAGGAATTTGGCAATATTCCTCATCAGTTTGGTAAAAACTAGAGGTGCCGTGCTTAGGCCAAAGCACAGGGCTTGGAACTGGTATACAACCTTCCCGAAAACGAACCTTAGAAAAGGTTGGGAGTCTGGGTGGATGGGGACGTGAAAGTAAGCGTCCTTTAGGTCTAACGAGACCATCCAGTCTTCCTTCCTGACCGATGCTAGAACCGACTTTGTCGTCTCCATGGTGAACGTCTGCTTTGTGACAAAGACATTCAGAGCACTGACGTCTAGCACCGGTCTCCACCCTCCTGTCTTCTTCGCCACTAAGAAGAGACGGTTGTAGAAGCCCGGGGATTGATGGTCCCGGACTATGACTACCGCTCCCTTTTGTAGTAAGAGAGACACCTTTTGCTGTAAAGCTAGTCTCTTGTCCTCCTCTCTGTACCTGGGAGAGAGGTCGATGGGAGTTGTTGCTAGAGGGGGCTTGCGCAAGAATGGAATCCTGTACCCCTCTCTGAGTAACTTCACAGACTGTGCGTCTGCGCCCCTGTTCTCCCAGGCCTGCCAGTAGTTCTTGAGCCTGGCTCCCACTGCTGTCTGAAGAAGGTGGCAGTCAGACTCTGCCTCTAGAGGACTTGGAACCCTTCTTCTTGCTCCCACGTTGACTTTCGGCACGAGCACCTCCTCTGCTGGAGGCTCTGCCACGAAAGGGCGGAATGAACCTTGACGCTGGAGTGTCTATCCTGGGTCTAGGCACGGAGGGCAAAGGGGTGGCTTTGCGTGCGGATGACGCCACCAGGTCATGAGTGTCTTTCTGGATCAAGGAGGCGGCAATCTCCTTGATCAACTCTTCAGGGAAGAGACACTTCGAGAGCGGAGCAAACATAAGTTCCGACTTTTGACATGGGGTGACTCCAGCTGACAAGAAGGAGCAAAGGTGATCCCGCTTCTTGAGGACCCCGGACACGAAAGAAGCCGCAAGCTCACTAGAACCATCCCGTATGGCTTTGTCCATGCAGGACATAATGAGCATGGAAGTTTCCTTATCAGAAGGGGAGGTCTTCCTGCTCAACGCTCCCAAACACCAGTCCAAGAAGTTAAAGACTTCGAATGCACGGAAAACTCATTTCATAAGATGGTCCATATCCGAAGGAGTCCAGCAAATCTTGGAGCGTCTCATAGCCAGCCTGCGGGGAGAGTCTACCAGACTTGAGAAGTCGCCCTGGGCAGAGGCAGGAACTCCCAAGCCGAGAACTTCTCCCGTGGCATACCAGACGCTAGATCTGGAAGCAAGCTTGGCCGGGGGAAACATGAAGGTTGTCTTCCCAAGTTGCTTTTTGGACTGCAACCACTCTCCCAGTACCCTTAAAGCTCTCTTGGACGAGCGAGCGAGTACGAGCTTCGTAAAGGCAGGTGCTGCTGACTGCATGCCTAAAGCGAACTCAGAGGGAGGCGAGCGTGGTGCTGCAGACACAAACTGATCCGGATATAAATCCTTGAACAGCGCAAGCACTTTCCTAAAGTCTAAGGAGGGAGGCGTGGTCTTGGGTTCGTCGATGTCCGAGTGTTGGTCGTCAAGATGTGCAGCTTCGTCATCATCAGAGAGTCCATCGTCTGAATGTTGAGGAGGAAGCGGCAAAGGAGTAGGTAAAAGCTGGACGGCTGAGTCCGGCAGCACGGGTGCATGCGTGGCTGCACTGGACCCAACGTCATGTAACTGTTGGTCCGTCTGAGAACTGGCAACAACCATAGCTGAGTGGGGGCGCAAAGCGTCTACTCCTGACCGTGGTCGGATAGCGGAGACCACCGTGGGTTGCGGAGGCTGACGCACCGCGTCAAAACACGGCAACTTAACTCCACCCTCCTCTTGTTGTGGTAGCACACGAACGTCAACGGAGGGTTCCGTGCGTCGGTGAACGTCAACATGCGTTTGGCAGGGTCGACTGCGCATGGGTGGAGGAGCTCTCACAGCTGGAGTGTGGGAGTAGGCAGCCTCAGCGTCTGCTGGGCGCACAACCGTGGTTGGTTGTAGGCTAACGGGTGCAGCGTCAACCTTCTCCGCACGATACTCCTGCATAAAGGAAGCTAACTGAGTCTGCATAGACTGCAGCAAAGACCACTTAGGGTCTACAGCAGCTGGTGCGGCAACAGACGGAGTTACTGCCTGTTGCGGTACCACTTTGCCTCTCTTAGGAGGTGTGCAGTCGTCGGAGGACTGCAGCGAGTCCGAACTGACCCAGTGGCTACACCTGGGCCGTTGGACTTGCTCGGAAGGGACCTTGCGTTTAAGAGGCCGTGAGACCTTGGTCCATCGTTTCTGGCGTGAAACCTCTTCCGCAGACGAGGAATGAACGGGCTCACTCGTCTTCTTGTGGGTGGGACGATCTAGGCAAGATACGTCCGAAACCACGGAGGGAACGTCTGTCCGCTGATTAAAGCCTGTCGAACCCTTTGGTCGTACGACATTGCTTCTCCCCTGGGCTTGGGAGCTTGCAAGAGGTCCCGGACTGGGAGGACGACAAGCACGAACAGACGCACCCTCATGCGTAACACTGACACTTTTCACTGCACAAACACTCACTTCACTTCCCACTGCACTCTTACCTTTCAACTCCCTGACGTCAGCCATGAGTTGATTGCGGTCATTCGCCAATGACTCGACTCTCTCACCCAGAGCCTGGATGGCACGCATCATATCTGCCATCGAAGGTTGATGAGAGCTAGCAGGGGGGTCGGGTGCAACCACTACAGGGGAAGGAATAGGTTGTGGGGCATGGGGAGAGGAAAAATCAACTGAGCGAGACGAACTCCTCCTGATTCTATCCTTCTCTAGCCTACGTGCATATTTCAGGAATTCTTGAAAATCGAATTCCGAAAGCCCAACGCATTCCTCACATCGATCTTCCAATTGACAGGCTTTACCCCTACAATTGGAACAAATGGTGTGCGGATCGATAGAGGCCTTCGGAAGACGCCTGAACAGTCCCTAGCGCTACACATCCTGTACTTGGGGACTTGAGAAGGGTCAGACATCTTGAATTAGTCAAAGGGGGGAATTCAAAATCTATCCAAGTCGTCAACAAATAATCCAAAATCCAATAAAAGAATGCAAGGAAGTATTGAAGATAACTTCTGCACAGCGATAGCTAATAACCAGAAATGAATACTTCACCAAATAACGTGAAAATCAATCCAGAAAACAACAGCGTATTTAGTAGGTCTTGCCGGTGGCACGACAGAGAGAAAATTGGTTCTGTGTTGACATGGAGTACTTGAGTACCTGCTCGACAGATGGCGCTGTTGATGTACACCCCCACCTGTATAGCGATCGCTGGCGTATTTCGTCCTTAGGTTTTTCTGTCGGGCAGCAGAGCTGACAGCTATATGATCACCGGGTAAGTTTAATATTGAAAAAGCACATATATTATGTCTCTTATGAGATGTTTAAAATAATTTAGGATATAACACTGTATGTTATGGTACTGGTGATTCTGTTGACTAGGAAAATATATGCTCAATATGTAGACCAGAAAGGGAGATTATTTAATGACAATTCCTCTTACTGATGGGGTTGTAGGAACTTAACTCTGTCATTAAGTGAGGAGTATCATCGGATCTGTTCTGGCTTCATTGAAAGAGAAATGGGAGAGCATATAGAAAACTGCTTTTATTCTTATTTTCATTGCTATGAGATGATGCAGCTTATGATTTGAAGGTAAATATGGAAATAATATACTTTAGGATTGAAATCCAGTTAGTAAAAATAACTTTACTATAAAAATGATAATGATGATGTCATAAACTATAATGAGAATGATGACAAGTTTGACGATACTTACACTGTAAAATATCTCCACCTAAAAGAAATTCTTCAAGATAGAAAAAATCCCACCTACAACGCAACTCGTTACAAACCTCTAGTTGAACAGCTCTCTTCATCAACCTGCGCAACCGTTCACAAAGAAACTAATACACTAGTACTTAGCATATCACTTGAAAGAAATTATTCAAGATAGAACAAACCCCACCTACGGCGCAACTTGTTAGAAATATCTAGTTGAACACCTCTCTTCATCTATCTGCGCAACAAGGCACAAAAAACACTAATACCCTTGTACTTGACATATCACCTGCAAATGTGCTTTACTACTTCACTAATGTTAAAGTAAATGAACACATACAATCATACTGTAACTTTAGAATTAACCACATACCCTGAAATGTTGCAGCCATAGATACATCTGATGGTGTAACCATTCCAACTCCATAGCTAAGGACAAACAACTGGCAGTCTTGACTGTGATAAGTTTCGATGACATCTAGAATAGCTTCAACTGAACCATCAACATCTCCTTTTAGTACAATAGATACTCTGGGACCAGTATCTTCGTCAGTGGATTCCTTTTGTCTCGGTCGTCTTCTTTTCCCGTACCTTAAAAGCAAAAGGAAACAAACATGTTCACAGACTTACATCTGTTATCTGGTTAAACCATTAGCAGCACTCAAGAAACATTTTGAAACAATTTATATGTTTTAGGACAATTTTACAACAAAAAGGGCAGTACTTTTCGGGAATTTAGTGTGATCCTTCAAAAATACACTAAACAAAGCATAATAAATTTAACATATATTACCATATGTGTTTTGGAGGCTTAGCACTTGAGTCGATATGCGAAACACACATGGAATAACTAATTAAACAATGAAAGCAACAGTATAAAGAATGGAAGTATACAACCTCCTATCCAATTCTATGTTCCTATTACTGTCTGTTAGACCAGAAATGCTTATCAATCACAGGGGATGGAAGCAGGGAATCACATACAAAAGTAATTGATAACTATGGAGCAAAACATATCTCATAAGTACCCCTATTAAATACAAACCTATTTTTCTTACCCCAAAACACTTTTTCTACCATTTGTTTTTACTGTAGAAAAAAAATTGTATATCATTAATAAGATTGTTGTTTCTTTACTCACCCAAGGTTTACATTACTTCCTCCTTGAAGTTTACTAGTGTTGTGATCCATCATTTCCTGTTTTCAATCACTTCAACAGCCTCATTCCCCTTGAATACTATTGCTGATTAAATCGTGCTATATGGATATGAGAGTGACTTTGGTAAGCCTTTCCAGAATACGAAGTTGAATCGGATTCAATAACCTCTTGACCTCTCTACTTAGTAGGGAGGTAAGGGAATTGTGAACTTCGGGCGAGTATAGAAACACCAAAGTACTCAAGTAGTGCCAAAGCCTCTGTACCATGGCCTTCCAGTGTCTTGGATTAGAATTATCTTGCTTTGGGGTACACTCGCGCATGCTGTGCTATCTTATTTCTCTTCCTCTTGTTTTTTTAACTTTTTATAGCTTATATGTGAAGGATCTAATTTAATGTTGTTACTGTTTTTGAAATATTTTATTTTGATTGTTTATTCTTCTCTGTGGTTTAATTATTTCCTTATTTCCTTTCCTCACTGGACAATTTTTCCCTATTGGAGCCCTATAATCCAACTAGGATTATAGCCATGAATAATAATAATAATAATAATAATAATAATAATAATAATAAAGGGATTTTGACGTAGGAAAAATCTATTTCTGGGCGAGGGACCTGTGCCGCCCAGTGAATAAGCTCCTATTAGCACTTATTCTTAGGTAATTTACTGCTAAATATACCAGAGAAAAAATGTAAAGGAGTGCTAGGTTGACTAGCTCGCTCACCTATTGGTGTCGGTATGGAATTGGGCGTATAATCCAGAGGTCCCGCACCATTTAGATTCATCCACGACAAAGACCCCCAATAGAGGAGAGCCGTTCAACCTCACTCGGCACCACCCACTCTGCATCCGCTCAGAACCCAACTCCTTAGCACCCAAAGTTTGGGGACTCCAAGGGAGAGGAGCTGGGAGGGTTCACTGGGCGGCACAGGTCCCTCGCCCAGAAATAGATTTTTCCTACGTCAAAATCCCTTTTCTGGGCTTGAACCTGTGCCGGCCAGTGAATATATACAAGAGAAATGTCACCAAACTTGAAAAATAAAGGAAAAAACGTAAACACAAGGGAAACACAAGTTACTTTAATCAGAGTTGAGTGCCAAAAACAACTATAAAGGTACCTTAAAAAGAACATAAATCCACTTGGTAGAACAATTGACAAAAAAGGTAAGGTATAATAATGCCGTGAGTGATGATATATACAGATACTCAGGAGTCATAAAATTAACAAATATAGGAATAGTAACCAGGTGCGAAACCAACGAATACAAATAGGGTATAAATGAGGCAGGTAAGGGGGAGAGATAAAATGACAAGGAATTAACATGTGAGTTACCTGGGGGTAACTACGCTCCCTGCAGCTACCGTAGGAAATTTAAGGGCTTCCAAATGTTTAAGATAGTGTTTCTTGAACACTGACGGTGACTTCCACCCTGTGTACCTAGAAAGATCCGTAAAATTCATGTGGTGAAAAAAGTTCACCGAAGTAGCAACTGCTCTAATATCATGTGCAAGAGGAAAAGAGTCAGGGCTAGCTTGTTTAATAAAATACAAAATTTGTTGCCTGATCCCTTTAATGGTAATGGTACCGCCTTGTTCTCTAACGAATAGAGGCCCCGAGGAGTTAGAGGAGGTCCGGGATAAATAAGACTTAAGAGCAGTAACAGGGCACAGAGACGGATCTTGCGTGAGGGGAACAATTTTCCAGGAGGACCATCTGTTCTGAGGGTCTTCGTTCTTAGCTAAAAAGAATTTGTTAGGTGAAAGAAGGACCTCTCCCGAAGGAAGGAACTCAATATGACCCGGGTCTCTTGACAAAGCTGCCAGTTCAGAAATTCTTGCCCCGGAAGCCAAACACACAAGGAAAAGTGTTTTCCTGAGAAGGGGAATATAATCACAAGAACTGTTAATGGTATCAGAAGCCAATTTGAGCACATCATTAAGGAACCAGGTAACCGGGGTAGGACGAGTAACCGGTTTCAGTCTGGCACAGGCTTTCGGAATTGAAGCTAACAAAGAGTCGGTTAAGTCTATGTTAAAACCCACTAGGAAGATCTTTTTCAAAGCAGATTTAATAGTGGTGATAGTATTGGCTGCCAGACCTGATTCTAATAAAGTTCTAAAGAAAGTGACTGTAAGGTTCAAGTTCATACAGTGTACGTCTGAGTCTATCAGAAATTTAGCCAACTTTTTAACTGCAGAATCATATTGGCGGATGGTGGAATCCCGTTTATCTGATTCTAGGAACAGGGTGTTTTGAGGATCGATATTGGCACCATGCATGGCCGCAAACTTCATGAAGTCCATAAAGTTAGGGCGCTCTGAATGTTTGAGAAAGCGTACACAACGCGTGTTTGTACTATCTGAGACAGAACCGGATTGGGTATCGGGTGAGGATGTAGTCTCAACTCTCGCAGGAGAGGGTACCAATTGCTCTTGGGCCAGTTGGGTGCGACCAAGGCTACTCGTCCCTTGAAGGATCTCAGTTTGTCTAGGACTTTCAGTAAAAGATTCACCGGGGGAAAGAGATAAATCCTTTCCCAGTTGTCCCAATTCTGTGACATGGCGTCTGTGGCGTAGGCCTGAGGGTCTAGATTGGGAGCCACATATACTCTCAATTTGTGGTTGGACTCCGTGGCGAAGAGGTCTACTTGGAGACCCGGAACCCGAGAGAGAATCCACCGGAATGACTTTTGATCGAGTGACCATTCCGACTCTAGAGGGGAGGTCCGGGACAGGGCGTCTGCAACTACGTTCCGGACTCCCGCCAGGTGGACAGCTGAAAGATGCCAACGGTTCGAGGCTGCTAGGGAGAATATGGCTACTAGAACATGGTTCAGAGGCCCTGATTTTGATCCGCCTCTGTTGAGGCAGCGGACCACCACTTCGCTGTCGAGAACCAGACGAAGGTGTTGTCTCTTGGATGGAGAGAGACGTTTCAGGGTTAATAGAACTGCCATGGCCTCCAGCACATTGATGTGAAATTGGCGGAATAAGGGAGACCAAAGACCTTGAACTTTCCTGTGCTGAGAATAGCCTCCCCAACCTGATAGGGATGCGTCCGTGTGAATGATTAACTTCGGAGGCGGAAATCGAAGGGGAACTGACTTTGACAGATTGCTGGCCTTTGTCCAAGGTAGAAGTCTTTCCCGGAGAATGGGAGGAAGGCGGACTTTCCTGTCCCGGAGCTTCCGATTCGCCCTCGAACGCCAGACACGATTGATATCTTTCAACTTCGCTTTCAGAAGTAGATCCGTCACTGAAGCAAATTGAAGGGACCCTAGGATCCTCTCTTGGAGCCGTCTGGAACTCACTTAGTCTTTGAGAAAGCGTTTGGTGTTCATTGCAATCTCTAACCTCTTGGGTTTGGGAAGACACAGAGTGTGAGATATAAGATCCCATTGCAGGCCGAGCCATTGGAACTTTGATTTCGGAAGAAGACGGGACTTCTTGAAGTTGATCTGAAAGCCTAGAGATTGAAGGTATTGGATGACTTTGTGAGTGGCTTTTAGGCAATTTTGGGAGGTGTCTGACCAAATGAGCCAGTCGTCCAGATAGGCTACTACTTGAATCCCTTGATTTCTGAGTTCCTGAACAGCAACTTCTGCTAACTTTGTGAAGATCCTTGGGGCGATGTTGAGCCCGAAAGGCATCACCTTGAAGGAGTAATTTTTGTTTCCTAGGCGGAAGCCTAGATACGGACGGAAGTGTCTCGCTATCGGAACGTGATAATAGGCGTCTGTAAGATCGATAGAGGTGGTGACGGCCCCACGGGGAAGTAAGGTCCGCACCTGCGAGACGGTAAGCATTCGAAACTTGTCGCATTGAATGGACAAGTTGAGAAGGGATAGGTCTAGAATCACTCTTCTCTTGTCCGAATCCTTCTTCGGGACACTGAACAGCCGACCCTGAAACTTCAGGTGTTTCGTTTCTTGTATGGCGTTCTTTTGTAACAGGTCCTGGACAAACTCGACTAGGTCCGGAGTGGAATGCTGATGAAATCTGTTCGGTGGAGGAGGTCCTTGAATCCAACTCCACCCCAGTCCCTTGGAGATGATACTGAAAGACCAGGGACTGAACCTCCATTTGTTGCGGAAGGCATAAAGCCTCCCCCCTACCCGCTGCACCTCAGTATTGGCTTGAGGAGTTGCCTCCACGTCCGCCTCGGAAGTTCTTTCCTTTGCGAAAGAATCTACCCCTACCTCTGTTCTGGTATGAACCACGGTGGTAGCCTCTACCTCTGTTATAACCCTGGGAAGAGCCTTGAGCTTCATAAGATTGGTTAAAGGCTGGAGGTGGTGGAGGCACCGGGAAGCTGGCTCTTAGGTAACAGAACGGTGACGTAGTCGTCCGAGGAAGGAGCCTGAGAGGTGGAAGGCTGTGCAGGAACAGCAGGAGATGGTGGGAGAGGCTGCCGGAAAACGGACGAGCTACTTTGCTGTTGCCGGAACTGAGTGGAGGTATACGGGCGGAGCTTCTTCCTACCACGGGCTTGGTAACTTGCAGGATCATATTTCCGCTTAGGAGTCAAACCCCAACGGGCTTTAAGGCTCTGATTAACTCTTGTAGCTTCTGTCAAGACTTCCTCCACAAGATCCTCAGGGAAAAGATTTGGACCCCAACAAGAGGACCGGATAAGTTTATTCGGTTCGTGCCTAATAGTCGCCTCAGCCAGGACGTGTTTGCGGCACCTACGTTTAGCAAGAGCAAAGTCATATAAGTCAAAGTACAAAGACTGCAAAGTAGCCTTATTGAGAGACTTGAAGATACTCTCAGTATCATAAGTTAAGGCTATCGACTCCGTAGAAGTGGCCAAGTTCAAGGTTCGACCAACACGTAGGCGGGAATCATACTCCTGTTTAATAAGGGATTCCGGGAGACGGGGAAGCCGTTCACTAAAAATTACTGACGCACAGTCCGCTGTCAGCTTGCCGGAAGTAAAGGTGGTATGGACATTGTCCCAACACTCATTATCTGAAGGAAGAAGGAGGGAGATCGGATCTACCTCTCGGATGGGAGGCAAGGGCTTCTCCTCCAGAGCGTATTGAAAGGCAAGCTCTGCAATCTTAGTGACGCATGGAGTCACGGTATTCTTGTCCATTAGGAACATTGTAAATGAACTTTTATGAGGCGTCAACATGGTATTGGTGCAACCTATGTCATTTAGAAACCTAGCCCAAACAGATTGGGCTTGTTCCTTTGGGAAAATGACGGTCTCTTTAGGGACCTTATCCAGCCGAACCAGAGCTTCCTCGGTAAGCCTGGCATAACCATGAAACGGAAATGCGAGACCAGGAGGAAAGAATTCAAAGTCCTCTAGTGGACGAGTACCAAGACCTTCCAACGTTAACATCCCGTCTGAGAACGGGGAATGAAGAGCCATGCGCCAAGGGTTATTCTTGGTAAACGGAGGAAGCTTAGAGGCATCCGGGATGAGAGAGCTTTGAACTTGCTCCGGAGCACCATGCTCTAATGCCCCAAGTCTCTGACCAATGTTAGAAAACATCGTGTCCATCTTGGCCTGCATTTCTGACACAATCTTAGATTGCATCTCTGACACAATGCGAAGCATGGCTGATTCGGAAAGGCCCGGGTTAGGAGCAGAAGTGGCGGATTGTACTCCCGGGTAGTGAGACTTAGAGGAGGAGCCGGAAGCCTTAGATGATGGGTTTGCATTCGTTTTAGAACCATGGGAAGCCTTGTGGGGCTTACGAGCTTTTGGCAAAGTTCTAGATTTAGATTTATCTTTGGGGGGAACCGGGTGTGATCGGTGAGACGAATCGCGGTCCCCAGAAAAACCATGAAAAGAAGAGAGATCAGATGAAGAAGAAAGAGCGGGGCTGAGGATAGGAATCTCAGCGCCGGTAACACCTGCCTCACTTACAACCCTACCTGCATCCGGATCATCTAACAACATGGGTTCCACATCCAAGTTCAAGGAGGCAACATTGTCTTCCAGATCTCCGGGGGCATCAGACGTATCTTGATCTTGATCCTGATCGATGAATCCAGCAATAGTGGCATCAATGTCGGCAATGATGGGTGCCGCAACAGCTCTAGCCACAGCGGCTGAAGACTTAGCATTAGGGTAAATCATTGCACAGTAGTCTTCAGAGAGGACGTAAGGCTGCTTTGATTTCACATTTCGGGCAAATCCCCCAACCCACACTTTCAGGGTGGCCCGAGCCGCAGTCTTCTGCTCCGGGGATGCCTGAAATAATAGTGGGAATTAAAGAAAGGAAGAGTCCCGGAGGTCCTTTAAAGACCATAGAAATCTTACTAAATAGTGTATGTATACCAAATAAAAGTAAGAATAATTAGAAAAGTCAACATAGCCAACGGGACTCACCGAATCAGATCCAAGGGTGGTAATGAGGTCAAAACAGACCATACAATTATCAGGATGCCAGACTACGATATCTTCCAGCTGCACTCCGCAGAGGGCGTGAGACCTACACACCGTATGGCCACAAGGCTGGTGAAGAACCGCCGCACAGGCCGTCGTCTGGCAATGAACCATCTATAATAAGAATAGTATATGAGAAACTGTAATTCTCTTAAGTAGGGGCGGGTCCGGAGGACCCGGGCCTAAACATAAGTCTAACTTAAGACTAGAGCTTAACTATAATACTCTTGGGCGGGTCCAGAGGACCCGGGCCTAAACATAAGTCTAACTTAAGACTAGAGTATAACTATTCATTCCGGACGAGCCGGGATCATAAAGAAGGATGCAACAAAGAATTAACACACATGGTGTCTGACTTCCCGGAGCGAGGTTAAGCCCCGGACCGGGATATATAAAATTACATCCATAAACTAATACATATAGGAACTCCGGGGTAGTGATCTGTCATATATAATCATAGTAACTGTTATAAAATAAGGGGGGCGGAACCGTAGATAAGAACCACCAACAGAACCCGGAGGTTTTCGTATAACATAAATAAAAGTGTGATAGGTGAACATTATAAAATAGGGTGCACCGGGATTCCTACTCTATTGACCGGTGGCCAACCAGTCTAGACAGAGACAAAACCACCGGGACACCCGGAGAGAGGACAAAGTCCATAAACACTGAACTACCCCCTCTGTAGGAAGGGAAGGCAACGGTCCCCTAGGGGAGGGGGGAGAGAAGCCTAGCCACCAACCTAGCGAGAGGGGGAGCTTGGGGGAGGATCACGTGACACGGAGCAGCAGGGCTACCAACTGACGATCCCCAAACACTACCAAAACAGATCATACGGGGTAATAAGCACAAATATTCATTATAAAAGTAATAGCGTTGAAAAATATATAAATATACACATAAAAAATTAGGGCAAGGCATGCGAAAAAATGAATGAATCCCGAAGGACAACAACCTGATGGCCGAAGGCCGGCAAGCCACCTACGATACGTAATCTGATATCGGCCCTAAATATGAGCCACAAGGGCTCTAAACGCTAAATAATGAATATCCACTATAAAACATATAAAAATTAAACTAATAATAAAAATAATACACTTAGTAACACCGCGAGTGAAACTAAAAGCTCTTGAAACAGGAGTACCAACCGTAAGCGGAATCGAGCAAGACCAAGATGATCGAAGAGAATAAACTCTTATAACTTAAATATTAAACGATCTAGATTGCTCAAAACACAGCAAAACATAGCTTGGTACTTAACTTAGACGGTGTCTCCTGGGAAACCGATGTAGAAGCCATAATCATAAGGAAAATAAGGCAAAAACACGAGAGCACAAACTAGCGGGTTACCACACAGGCGTGCTAAAAAGGAGTTGAGTTCTGAGCGGATGCAGAGTGGGTGGTGCCGAGTGAGGTTGAACGGCTCTCCTCTATTGGGGGTCTTTGTCGTGGATGAATCTAAATGGTGCGGGACCTCTGGATTATACGCCCAATTCCATACCGACACCAATAGGTGAGCGAGCTAGTCAACCTAGCACTCCTTTACATTTTTTCTCTGGTATATTTAGCAGTAAATTACCTAAGAATAAGTGCTAATAGGAGCTTATTCACTGGCCGGCACAGGTTCAAGCCCAGAAATAATGTGTTTAAACTGTTCCAGGAACAAGCTCCTAAACCTAAAATGCTTATAGACCAAAACAATCTTACACATGGGAAATAAAGGAAATTCACTCAATGCATTCTACACGCTCATAAATACATATATGGACTCATATCTAAAGGTTTGTAATGTTATTTAAAGAAGAAATTATAGACCCTAATATCAGAGGGAAGAAACTAGTCCCTTGGTAGGTGTTCAGTTTTTGTTTCTTTCTGCCCCTTTAATTTTTACAATATTCAAGGATGACTGTGGGTTTCGTAAATACTTTAACTAACAATTTTATATATATTTACCTAGGTTACATATGATTGGCATTGTTTATCATAACATTTGGAATTATTAGATGGTTCCCTTTTAGGGATACAATCCCCATATGTTTGGCAATGGTTCTCTTCCCTTGACCTCAAACTGACTTGCTTTGACTATGTGGAGAAACATTATTAATGAGTTCTGTATGTTAAGTCAACTTTTAATATTGTTTGGTACGTTTTCAACGACAGAAGAGTAAATCACTCGTTAACTGAATGACGTATTTTCTGCGATGGAATTCTTCATAACCCTACCAAGAGGATATTGATAAAAAGGAAAAGCATATGAATCAATAAAAATCGTGTTTGAAGAATCTGTGAGCCCTGGATAGGTCTGCATAAAAATAAATGATACAGTTGACCAAGGAATCCTCAGAAAACAAGATACACTTGTGCCAGGTACCAAAGTCAGTGGTTCTTATTCTTTTGCCTTAATATTACATCATCCAGAATTCTCTCACAAACATAAATTGACAATGAAGTGATGGGTTTATGCAGGAAAAAAAAAAAAAGGACATAGAAAATTACAGGTTACAAAAGATGCTGAGTGACCACATTGATATCAATATGATTTAGTGCTATATATTTCAGAGCCAAATTGAAAATTGTATTCAGTAAATTTGGTTAATAATGGGACAAATGAAAAGGGTGATAACAAGCCCTTACCTTTGTCCAAGCATACGCCGTTCTTCTCGTTGCTTCCTGTAAACCGCCAAATGTTCATTTAGACGTTCTTGTATGATTACCTCTGCCTCTTTTTGTTTTTGTACAGCAAGCTCTTGTTTTCGCCATTCTATAACTTCATTTGCTCTGCGCTCAGATTCAACTTCCAAAATCAGGTCACCTGCTGCTGGTAGATCTCTCCAACCAATTATCTATGGTAAAGTTTAATTATGTACATGAATACATATGCAGTTCATATATATATATATATATATATATATACACATACATAATATATACTGTATATATATATATATATATATATATATATATATATATATATGTGTGTGTGTGCGTGTGTGTGTGTGTGTGTGTGTGACAATTTGTCCTAAATTGTATTTTTCCTAGCTATACAAACCCGTAATCATTTAATATAGGAATTCGCTTCAGCTCAGCTGAAACAGCCAAAGAAGAAGAAAACCAGGCAGTTGTGCTGATTGGTTGGCTGGCGGTATGAGGCGGAGCTTAGCCCCCCCCCCCCCCCCAACTGCTTTAGGGTCCATGTGGAACATGAGAGGGGAGGTAGAGGCGAGCATTTATATAAAACGATTACAGGTTTGTATAGCTAGGAAAAATACAATTTAGGACAAATTGTCATTTGTTCCGACGCAATATACAAACCTTGTAATCATTTAATATAGGAAGACTCACTGGTTGGTGGGAGGTCTGCCTTTGCTGCTTGTGGACAGCTAACTGCCCAGATATAGACCTGGTCTCGAATGAGAGCAGAGGACTAAATCCACCCTCCCCTGTCTCTTGACCCGACATGATGATGGTGGGGTCTGAGAGACTGCGAGCCGCCGCGCGATGTGTAAGAGCATCGCGTGACCGGAGAGCATGAACGTAAGAGACACTCGACCCTAGGGTCACAGTGACTGGATGAAACTCCAAAACCAAAAGGCAAAGGGTTTATACATCCACCGTCTTTCCTGCCTAGCAGAAGACGGGAGGAGAATACTTGTAAACAAACTCTAGCAATCTTACCTGGGAAGACTTGTCTGGATGTATGGAACTCCAAGGGAGGAGACATAGAGAAAGGCGGATCACCTGCAGACTGCTTTTACACTGCCAAACATACCATGAAATCAAGACAAGACTTCCCTGTCCCAGAGGAACTGGAAAGGTTAGGCAATAGCTTGAGCTGCTACCACAGGGCCAAGAATAAAGGTGTCCAAGGACTTGTGCGTAAACTCCCTCAAGTAAAAGGCCGTAAAGGTGGTCTGGCGTTTTCCAACGCCCGCCTTCAGCACTTGGCCCACTGCAAGATTTCTCTTGAAAGCGAGTGTGGGGGCAATGCCCCTGATCTCGTGAGCTTTAACCCTCGCTGGTGCTTGGACTCTTGTGGAAGTCTCATACGCCTTGCGGATGGTTTTACAGATCCAGAGGGATATCGTGTTCCTCGACACTTCCCTCTTGGTTCTGCCGGTGCTAACGAAGTCGTCGACATTCAGGTCTGAGATGCTGAGTTTGCTTAAGATAGCGCTGGAGACACCTGACGGGACAGAGAAGTCTCTCACCTGAACCGCCACATCCAGTAAGGAAGGAATAGTGAAGGCCTCGAACCTGGGATCGTGGATCGCTGGGTTCTGAGTCTTGGCCACAAACTCTGGCACAAAACTCAAGGAGATCTCCTTCCAACCCTCTGCGTGAGTGACATTACAGGAGAGGCCGTGTAACTTCCCGACTCTCTTCGCCGATGCTAAGGCTAGCAGAAAAAACAGTCTTAAAGGTCAAGTGCCTGTTTGAGGCACGGCTCAAGGGTTCACACAGAACATGAGCAAGAGACCCGAGAATTAAGGTGACATCCCACTGGGGAACTCTAAGTTCTCTCGGCGGACGCGACTGTTCGAAGCTCTTAATGAGCATAGAAATCCCCAGGCCGTTGGAGATATCTATGCCCTTCAGATGGAACACCATTGCAAAGGCAGACTTGTACACTTTAATGACAGAAACTGAAAGGAGCTTATCTCTGCGGAGAAAGACTAGGAAGTTTGCGATCTGAGTCAGAGAGGCTCTGACTGGAGAGATACCCCTTCCACTACACCAATCACAGAAGACCAACCACTTCCTCTGGTAGACTGAGGAGGAGGATCTTCTAAGATACCCTGACATCTCTCTCACAGTGAGTCACGAAAAGCCTCACATTCTGAGGAGATGCTGGATAGTCTACACGCGTGAAGTCTGAGCTACTGCACTGCCTAGTGGTACCTGTTCGACAAGGGTTGCCGAAGGAGATTGGGCCGGTGTGGTAGCTCTCACGGTACCTCAACCAGGAGCGACAACAAATCGGGAAACCACTCCATGTGTGGCCATAGTGGAGCAATGAGAATCATCCTGAGTCCTGGAACTACTAGCACCTGGTACAGGACTGCGCGAAGCAAGCAAAAAGGGGGGAAACGTGTAGCAATCCAGTAGATTCCAAGGATGTTGCAGTGCATCCTCAAACGCAGCCGCGGGGTCTGGTACTGGAGAGCAAAACACAGCAAGCTTTGCGTTGTGCCGTGTTGCGAAAGGTCGATGCATGGTTCTCCCCAGAGGTCGAGTACTCTACTCGCGACCCAAGGGTGAAGGTAATTACCTTGGTTTTATAACAAGTAACCACATGAGAGAGAGAGAGAGAGAGAGAGAGAGAGAGAGAGAGAGAGAGAGAGAGAGAGAGAGAGAGAGAGAGAAATTCACACACTTTCAGTTCCAAGTCCTGATTAATGTTATTTTTATTAGTAAAATAAATTTTTGAATATACTTACCCGATAATCATGTAGCTGTCAACTCCGTTGCCCGACAGAATTCTATGGAGGGATACGCCAGCTATCACAATACTAGAAGGGGGTGTACTTACCAGCGCCACCTGTGGCCAGGTACTATAGTACTTCTTGTTGACACCTCCTCAATTTTTCCTCGGTCCACTGGTTCTCTATGGGGAGGAAGGGAGGGTCAATTAAATCATGATTATCGGGTAAGTATATTCAAAAATTTATTTTACTAATAAAAATAACATTTTTCAATATTAAACTTACCCGATAATCATGTAGCTGATTCACACCCAGGGGGGTGGGTGAAAACCAGTGTACAAGATTAAAGGATAGCTAAGTATCCCATATTTCATATAACAGTTATCTCAAATAACAATGAAATAATAAGTACCTGGTAAGGAAGTCGAATTGAACCGTTACTCTGCCTCTTTTTTAAGTTCGTCTTCCTTACTGAGCGCAGCGTTCCTCTTGGAGGCTGAATCAACTCAAAGGTGCTAAAGTATATAGGGCTGCAACCCCTACTAAAGGACCTCTACACAACCTCTAACCCAGGCGCTTCTCAAGAATGAATTGACCACCCGCCAAATCAAAAGGATGCGGAAGGCTTCTTAGCCTACCGTAACAACCATAAAAACAACAATAAAAGCATTCAAGAGAAAGGTTAAAAAAGGTTATGGGATTAAGGGAATGTAGTGGCTGAGCCCTCACCTACTACTGCACTCGCTGCTACGAATGGTCCCAGGGTGTAGCAGTTCTCGTAAAGAGACTGGACATCTTTAAGATAAAATGATGCAAACACTGACTTGCTCCTCCAATAGGTTGCATCCATTATGCTCTGCAGAGAACGGTTTTTATTAAAGGCCATCGAAGTAGCTACGGCTCTTACTTCGTGGGTCCTTACCTTCAGCAATGCAAGGTCTTCCTCCTTTAAGTGAGAATGGGCTTCTCTAATCAGAAGCCTTATATAATACGAAACCCCGTTCTTGGACATGGGCCTCGAAGGTTTCTTGATGGCACACCATAAGGCTTCTGACTGTCCTCGAATAGGTTTAGACCTATTAAGATAATACTTGAGAGCTCTGACAGGGCAAAGAACTCTCTCTAGTTCGTTACCTACCATGTTGGAGAGGCTAGGTATTTCAAACGATCTAGGCCAAGGACGTGAAGGAAGTTCGTTCTTTGCTAGGAATCCGAGCTGAAAAGAACATGTTGCAGATTCGGTCGTGAAACCAATGTTCTTGCTGAAGGCATGAACCTCACTGACTCTCTTAGCTGTTGCAAGGCAGACGAGAAAAAGAGTCTTGAGGGTAAGGTCCTTGAAGGAAGCTGACTGGAGAGGTTCGAACCTAGGTGACATAAGGAACCTTAAGACTACGTCTAGGTTCCAGCCTGGAGTGGATAGACGACGCTCTTTAGAAGTCTCAAAAGACTTAAGGATGTCTTGAAGGTCCTTGTTGGAAGAAAGGTCCAAACCTCTGTGGCGGAGAACTGAAGCCAACATACTCCTGTACCCTTTAATCGTAGGGGCTGAAAGGGATCTCTCATTCCTAAGATGTAATAGGAAGTCAGCTATTTGGGTCACAGAGGTATTGGTAGAGGATACTGAATTGGCTCTACACCAGCTCCGGAAGACTTCCCACTTAGATTGGTAGACTCTACGAGTGGAAACCCTTCTTGCTCTGGCAATCGCACTGGCTGCCTCCTTCGAAAAGCCTCTAGCTCTAGCGAATCTTTCGACAGTCTGAAGGCAGTCAGCCGAAGAGCGTGGAGGTTTGGGTGCAACCTGTCTACGTGAGGTTGACGTAGAAGGTCCACTCTTAGAGGTAGAGTCCTGGGGATGTCGACTAGCCATTGAAGTACCTCTGTGAACCATTCTCTTGCAGGCCAAAGGGGAGCAACCAGCGTCAGCCGTGTCCCTTCGTGCGAGATGAATTTCTGCAGGACTTTGTTTATTATCTTGAACGGTGGGAATGCGTAAAGGTCGAGATGGGACCAGTTCAGCAGAAAAGCATCCACATGAACTGCTGCAGGGTCTGGAACTGGGGAACAGTACAGCGGAAGTCTCTTGGTCATGGAGGTGGCAAACAGATCTATGGTAGGTTGACCCCACAAGGTCCAAAGTCTGTTGCACACACTCTTGTGGAGGGTCCATTCCGTGGGAATGACCTGATTCCTTCTGCTTAGGCGATCTGCTGAGACGTTCATGTTGCCCTGAATGAACCTCGTGACCAAAGTGAGGTTTTGACTTCTTGACCAAATGAGGAGGTCCCTTGCGATCTCGTATAGGCTCCTCGAATGGGTCCCTCCTTGCTTGGAGATGTAAGCCAAGGCTGTGGTGTTGTCTGAGTTCACCTCCACCACCTTGCCCAGCAGGAGGGACTTGAAGTTCAGCAGGGCTAAATGAACTGCTAGTAGCTCCTTGCAGTTGATGTGGAGCGTTCCCTGTTCCTCGTTCCACGTTCCCGAGCATTCCCGTCCGTTCAAGGTCGCACCCCAGCCCGAGTCCGATGCATCTGAGAAGAGATGAAGATTGGGGGTCTGAATAGCCAACGATAGGCCCTCCCTGAGAAGGAGATTGGTCTTCCACCACAAGAGAGTGGTCTTCATCTCTTTGGTGACTGGGATAGAGACTGTTTCGAGAGTCAAACCCTTGTCCCAATGAGCTGCAAGATGGAATTGAAGAGGGCGGAGGTGGAGTCTTCCTAGCTCGACGAACAGGCCAGTGATGAAAGGGTCCCTGTGAGACTCATCCACTGTCTCACCGAGCAACTGCTCCTCTTCAGCATGCTCATGATGCAATCTAGGGCTTGGCTTATCCTTGGGGCCGATGGAAAAGCCCGAAAATCCTGACTCCGAATCTCCATTCCCAGGTACACAATGGATTGGGAGGGAATGAGCTGAGACTTTTCTATGTTGACTAACAGACCCAGTTCTCTGATTAAGTCCAAAGTCCAGTTGAGACTCTCCAGACAGCGACGACTCGTGGAGGCTCTCAACAGCCAGTCGTCTAAGTAGAGGGAGGCTCTGATGTCCGATAAGTGGAGGAATTTTGCTATATTCCTCATCAGATGCGTGAACACCATAGGAGCTGTGCTTAGGCCAAAACACAGGGCTTGGAATTGGTAGACAACCTTTCCAAAAACGAATCTCAGGAAAGGTTGGGAGTCTGGATGAATAGGAACGTGAAAGTAGGCATCTTTCAAGTCCAACGAGACCATCCAGTCCTCCTGCCTGACCGCTGCTAGGACCGACTTCGTCGTCTCCATCGTGAACGTCTGCTTGGTGACATACGCATTGAGCGCGCTGACGTCCAGCACCGGTCTCCAACCTCCTGTCTTCTTGGCCACCAGAAAGAGACGGTTGTAGAAGCCCGGGGATTGATGGTCCCGGACTATAACCACTGCCTTCTTCTGCACAAGTAGCGACACCTCCTGGCGCAACGCTAGCCTCTTGTCCTCTTCTTTGTAGTTGGGAGAGAGGTTGATGGGAGATGTGGTCAGAGGGGGTTTGTGGCAGAATGGAATCCTGTAACCCTCCCTCAGCCAACTGACAGACTGGGCGTCTGCACCTCTCTTTTCCCAGGCTTGCCAGAAGCTCTTGAGTCTGGCTCCTACTGCTGTCTGGAGATGCGGAGAGTCAGTTTTTTCCTTTAGAAGCCTTGGAACCTTTCCTAGACTTGCTCCTGGAAGAGTCTGGACGGGAGCTTCCTCGGCTGGGGGCTCTACCACGAAAGGGCGGTATGAACCTCGTAGCAGGAGTATCAGCCACTGGGGTGCGATAAGTCCTGGGGACTGAGGTAGCAACCTTAGTCTTACGAGCCGATGAGGCTACAAGATCATGTGTGTCCTTTTGTATCAGGGCAGCAGACAAGTCCTTAACCAGCTCTTCGGGGAAGAGGAACTTCGAGAGCGGAGCGAAAAGGAGTTGAGACCTTTGACAAGGTGTAATGCTGGAGGAAAGGAAGGTACATAGCTGTTCCCTTTTCTTAAGAACCCCTGACACAAACATCGACGCAAGCTCGCCAGATCCATCTCTAATGGCCTTATCCATGCAGGACATTAATAGCATGGCAGAATCCTTGTCCGCAGGGGAGGTCTTCTTGCTGAGGGCCCCCAGGCACCAGTCTAGGAAGTTGAACATCTCAAATGCTCTAAAAACACCCTTCAGGAAGTGATCAAGGTCTGAGAAGGTCCAGCAAACCTTAGAGCGCCTCATTGCTGTTCTACGAGGCGAGTCTACCAGACTTGAGAAGTCAGCCTGGGCAGAGGCAGGTACTCCCAAGCCTGGTTCCTCTCCTGTGGCATACCAAACGCCCGCTTTAGAAGTGAGCTTAGTCGGAGGAAACATGAATGAAGTCTTTCCAAGGTGTTGCTTAGTCTGCAACCACTCCCCTAAGATCCTTAACGCTCTCTTAGAGGACCTTGCTAGGACTAGCTTAGTATAGGTAGACTTAGCTGGCTGCATGCCCAGCGAAAACTCAGATGGCGGAGAGCGGGGAATAGCAGAGACAAAGTGGTCTGGGTAAACCTCCCTAAACAGAGCCAAGACCTTACGAAAGTCAATAAAAGGTGGAGAAGACTTGGATTCATCCACGTCTGATGAGGGATCCAGGTGTGCCGCCTCATCATCAGACGCCTCATCACCAGAGTGTAGCGAAGAGATCGGAAAGGTATGCTGAACGGCAGAGTCAGCACGAGCTGGAACAACAATATTAGTGGTTTCCTCTTCAAGACTCTGTTGAGGGAACACCTGAGGCTCAGACTGCAAGGGCTGATCAAAAGAAGTAGCAGAAGGTAGGCGCATGGGTGGAGGAGGCTGACTCCTAGCATGAGTGACTGAACTCAAGGGTTGCGGTTGCTGAGCGGAAGGCGGATGCGCAGTAGCAAGTTCCTGAGGAACGAGTTGAGGTTCCTGAGGTGTGGGCTGAGAGCGATGAGGTAGTGGCTGCGCAGAACACAGTAATTGTCTCGCGAGTTGAGGCTCCTGAGGCGCAAGGCTAAGGTGTTGTGGTTGCCTTGAGGAGGGTTGAGCTCGCTGCAGCGAGAGCTGAGGAGACTGACTCATGGATGGGAGAGGTTGTTGTACCTCAAGAGAGTGTTGCCTCACTGGTGGAACTGCAAGTGGAAGCGGAGGAAGTAAGGAATGATCTTCCTGTTCCCATTGCTGAGGTTGCCTTAAGGAAGGCGGAGGGAGCTGCACACCACTGGAAACAGTAAACTCAGAACGTGCTAAGGTATTCTGAGGAGCCTCAACATCGTACGCCTGGCAGGCAGTACTGCGGTCAGGCGGAGCGATCGCAGGAGGAGGTGTAACCTGCTCAGCCTGACACTCACGCATCAAGACCGCAAGTTGTGACTGCATGGACTGCAGTAGAGTCAACTTGGGGTCGGCAGACACTAAGGTCTGCTGAGGTAAAGCCTTAACAGCAGAGATCTGTTGTGGCAGAACCTTACTCCTCTTAGGCGGAGTGCATTCAACTGATGACTGCGGCGAGTCAGAGCTGATCCAATGACTGCAGCCCGGTTGAGTTCTTGAGGTCTGGACTCTGCGTTTGAGTGGTCTCGAGACCTGAGTCCAGCGTTTCTTCCCTGACAAATGCTCAGCAGACGAGTAAAAGACGGGCTCAATCGTCTGCAGGTGGGAGTGACGGTCTCTGGAAGACACGCCCGCAACCACCGAGGATACTTCTGTGCGCCGATCAAGGCCTGCCGAACCCTTTTGCCCTTCGACATTGCTTCTCCCCTGGGCTTGGGAGCTTGCAAGAGGTCCCGGACTGGGAGGACGACTGGCACGCACAGAAGTATCCTCACGCACCACACTGACACTGACACTAGCACTTGGCACTGCACTGACACTGGCACTCGTCACAGCACTGGCACTAATTCCACCCACTGCACTCTTGACCTTAAGCTCCTTGACTTCGGCCATAAGAGACTTATGATCACTTACCACTGACTCTACTTTATCGCCTAAGGCCTGAATGGCACGCAAAACAACAGACATATCAGGCTGAGGGCAAATAGTAGGTTTGGGGGTAGCCACTACAGGGGTAGGAAAAGGTAGGGGATCATGAGGTGAGGAAAAAAGTGAAGAGTGAGAAGAACTCCTCCTAACTCTCTCTCTCTCTAACTTGGTTGAGTACTTAAGAAGACGGACAAAATCAAGTTCCGAAAGTCCGGCGCATTCCTCACATCGATCTTCTAACTGACAGGGCCTTTCCCTACAGTCAGAACAAGCGGTGTGAGGATCTACCGAGGCCTTCGGAATACGCCTATTACAAGACCTACATCGTCTATGGGTGGGGGCTTGTGAAATGTCAGACATCTTGAATCAAAAGAGTTAGCCAAGTGGGGTTTCAAAATCAAGCAAAAGATCGTTAACCGTTAAATCAGGACTAAATAATAGCTATCTAAGCTAATATAGAAGTTTTCCAGTAAAGCGACAGCCGAAATCTGAGAGAATACTTCACCAAAAGCCGTGAAAATACTCGAAGATCATAAGCGTATCCCAGAACGTCTTGCCGGAAGCACGACAGAGGAAAAATTGAGGAGGTGTCAACAAGAAGTACTATAGTACCTGGCCACAGGTGGCGCTGGTAAGTACACCCCCTTCTAGTATTGTGATAGCTGGCGTATCCCTCCATAGAATTCTGTCGGGCAACGGAGTTGACAGCTACATGATTATCGGGTAAGTTTAATATTGAAAAAGAGGATTTTTTAGTAAATGAACAATGACTTGTAAAGTAAGCAATTACTATGGAAATCTAATACAATGCAGAGAATAATTGCTCATCAAAGAGCCAAAGGCCAATGATAGTGATACATTTGCTACAACCCTGGTCTGCTGGTCACACGAAAACTACCAATAAACCAGACAGTATATGTCTGCTTTGCTATTCATCTCTTGATTAATGAAGTTGGTAAAAACATAGCCTCTGTTAGGGACTAAACTGTGGTTTTTAACCAACTTCGAACACTAATAGAAACTAGAGGAGCACTCAGTAGAGCACAGATCTCCGCCGCAGCAGTTTATTTCTCGACCTTGACATTGGCCTTTGACCTTAACTTTTATAAATTGGCGTGGATTTTCATACACTAAAATGTGGACCAAGTTTGAGGTCTCTGTGACAATGATGTCCAAACTTAAGGCTGATTATGTGAATTGGACATTTTGCTTGACTGTGACCTTGACCTTTGACCTTGACCTTCCAAATTTAATAATTTTCAGCTTTTAAGATAACAATTAACCCCTGCAAGTTTCATTGCTCTACAATTGAAATTGTGGCCAGGAAGCTGTTCACCCACAGACACACAAACACATAAACAGGGGCGAAAACAACGTCCTTTCAACTTCGTTGGTGGAGGTGAAAAAAGCTTCAGTGACCAATATTGGAACTTGTAACATGATCTAAGATTCTTGTTTATGTGAATATGTACCTCAATAGGGTTTGATAAACCAAATGGTACATGAAAGAAAAATAATTTAAGGGATTAATTCTAATTAAATTAGCAAATATAAATCAAGATATAAATACTTTCATACCTTTACATAGCTAACAGCTGAAAAATCAATAAAATGGCGAGGCCAATAATGTCTGATATACTGAAAGTACTGCTACTTCATTTAAATTACAAAGGAATACAATCACAGACAATATATTTAAAGGGAATAAAATATCACTAAGAAAATGCAATATCACAACAGGTCAATATAAAATGTTTGCAATTGATACAAACACCAAAGTATGATTTGAAAAACTTCTTCCATATCTCTATTGTATTTAATCAAATTTTTATACAACCTCTAAACGAAAACGAGTATATTTCTAAACATCACAAGAATTGTTTATGAATTCCATACTTCAATAAAAATGAAATGCTACATACAGTACTAGGTTGTACTATCAGAAAAGTCAACAGGTTTAATGAGTTGGTCTTCTAAGATAAGGATTACCTTAAACTACAGTTGAAAAAGTTTATTACCTGAACTGGAGTAGCTGGAGGGGCTTCCTTCAGGGGTTTTCCTGAGTCAGAGAACATATTGCGAACCTTTGCCCAAGCAGTGCCTGCAACTAACACAGCACCTTTTCTTAGAGTACCTCGCTGAATAATGCAAGTTGCTACCTGTTAAATGTAAGAAATCAACAGATTACTAACAGAAATTTGGCTATAAACTAATAACAGGAACATTCACTCTTGATTTAATAGATATTTATTACCTTGAAATAGTCAAACCTTTATATTAGTTGGGTTTAGGTAACAGAAACACCAATAAATGTGTATAAGCCACTAATAATTACTGGCATCCTTTATGCCACTAGAAAAACTTTGAGAAGACAAAAATAATACTTCTCCCCAAGAGAGATTAGTTCACCAAATTTTTAACTGGGCTCCACAAGGCACTAGAAGTGTTGGAAGACCCAGGCCTACATGACTGAGTACTATGAAGCATGAAGTAGGAGATAATGAATGGAGAAGTATTGATTAAAAGCTCAAGATAGAGGCATGAAGTAAGAGATGATGAATGGAGAAGCATTGATTTAAAAGCTCAAGATAGAGACAACTGGCGAAATCTAACTGAGGCCCTTTTCATCAATAGGTGTAGGAGACGATGACGATGATTCATAGATATAAAACTTCAAATACAGGAAAGCATTCAGTTACACAATACCAAATATAGAATAGCCTTTGTTGGAAACAACAAAGAGCCATTATTATATAATGGCTTGAAAATTCACTTACATAACAGTATCAGAGTCCACTCACTTTCCCATTTATATAACTGAGTATGTTGTGCAGTATTTGGTCTTATATACCTCGATAAATCTTTGTCCTTTCACTTAAGGTGCATTTACAATTATATAAGAATGAATGCACCTTAACTTACAAAGATATAAAAACATTGAATTATATAATACTAAATACAGAAAACCATTTTTAGTTATATATACCAGTTGAGACTGGTACTTTTATGAAATTGATAATACTGTAGTCTTCTTCTTCGACTAAAGCTTTCCCCGCCATGCAGGGTCGCTATTTCTGGAAAGCCATTTCCAATTTCTTTTATCTCCGATGTCATCCACTGTGGGATCTTTCTCCTCCATGAAATTGATAATGTTATAAAGTGAATTTTCAATCTCTTGTATAGCAGAATTCCTTTCTATTTCTTCTATCAAGGTCTCTTTTGTATTTGGAGGTACAAAAATGGCAAATAAATACCCATAAATATTGTTTTATGGATTTCCATGGCCTCCCTGCAAATAATAAAATTTGCAAATGTCAAACCCACTAGTGTTAAGGTCTTACTGCAAATGCTATGTGACCATATTTACTGCCACTCATAATTAATCTGCAATATGTACTATAGTCCATTTCTTTTAGCGATGCATATTTGCACCGACTCGCGGCGGTGCCCTTTTAGCTCGGAAAAGTTTCCGGATCGCTGATTGGTTGGACAAGATAATTCTAACCAATCAGCGATCAGGAAACTTTTCTGAACTAAAAGGGCACCGCTGCGAGTCGGTGCAAATATGCATCGCTAAGAGAAATGGACTATAGTACATGATGCACAAGGGCTTTCATATAGATAATGATACATACATATACCAAGGCACTTCCCCAATTTTGGGGGGTAGCCGACATCAACAAATGAAACAAAACAAAAAAGGGGACCTCTACTCTCTACGTTCCTCCAGCCTAACAAGGGACTCAACCGAGTTCACCTGGTACTGCTAGGGTGCCACAGCCCACCCTCCCACATTATCCACCACAGATGAAGCTTCATAATGCTGAATCCCCTACTGCTGCTACCTCCGCGGTCATCTAAGGCATCGGAGGCAGCAGCAGGGCCTACCGGAACTGCATCACAATCGCTCGCCATTCATTCCTATTTCTAGCACGCTCTCTTGCCTCTCTCACATCTATCCTCCTATCACCCAGAGCTTTCTTCACTCCATCCATCCACCCAAACCTTGGCCTTCCTCTTGTACTTCTCCCATCAACTCTTGCATTCATCACCTTCTTTAGCAGACAGCCATTTTCCATTCTCTCAACATGGCCAAACCACCTCAACACATTCATATACACTCTAGCTGCTAACTCATTTCTTACACCCGTTCTCACTCTCACCACTTCGTTCCTAACCCTATCTACTCGAGATACACCAGCCATACTCCTTAGACACTTCATCTCAAACACATTCAATTTCTGTCTCTCCGTCACTTTCATTCCCCACAACTCCGATCCATACATCACAGTTGGTACAATCACTTTCTCATATAGAACTCTTTTTACATTCATGCCCAACCCTCTATTTTTTACTACTCCCTTAACTGCCCCCAACGCTTTGCAACCTTCATTCACTCTCTGACGTACATCTGCTTCCACTCCACCATTTGCTGCAACAACAGACCCCAAGTACTTGAACTGATCCACTTCCTCAAGTAACTCTCCATTCAACATGACATTCAACCTTGCACCACCTTCCCTTCTCGTACATCTCATAACCTTACTCTTCCCCACATTAACTCTCAACTTCCTTCTCTCACACACTCTTCCAAATTCTGTCACTAATCGGCAAAGCTTCTCTTCTGTGTCTGCAACCAGTACAGTATCATCCGCAAACAACAACTGATTTACCTCCCATTCATGGTCATTCTCGTCTACCAGTTTTAATCCTCGTCCAAGCACTCGAGCATTCACCTCTCTCACCACTCCATCAACATACAAGTTAAACAACCACGGTGACATCACACATCCCTGTCTCAGCCCCACTCTCACCGGAAACCAATCACTCACTTCATTTCCTATCCTAACACATGCTTTACTACCTTTGTAGAAACTTTTTACTGCTTGCAACAACTTTCCACCAACTCCATATAACCTCATCACATTCCACATTGCTTCCCTATCAACTCTATCATACGCTTTCTCCAGATCCATAAACGCAACATACACCTCCTTACCTTTTGCTAAATATTTCTCGCATATCTGCCTTACTGTAAAAATCTGATTCATACAACCCCTACCTCTTCTAAAACCACCCTGTATTTCTAAGATTGCATTCTCTGTTTTATCCTTGATCCTACTAATCATTACTCTACCATACACTTTTCCAACTACGCTTAACAAACTAATACCTCTTGAATTACAACACTCATGCACATCTCCCTTACCCTTATATAGTGGCACAATACATGCACAAACCCAATCTACTGGTACCATTGACAACATAAAACACACATTAAACAATCTCACCAACCATTCAAGTACAGTCACACCCCCTTCCTTCAACATCTCAGCTCTCACACCATCCATATCAGACGCTTTTCCTACTCTCGTTTCATCTAGTGCACTCCTCACTTCATCTATTGTAATCTCTCTCTCATTCTCATCTCCCATCACTGGCACCTCAACACCTGCAACAGCAATTATATCTGCCTCCCTATTATCCTCAACATTCAGTAAACTTTCAAAATATTCCGCCCATCTTTTCCTTGCCTCCTCTCCTTTTAACAACCTCCCATTTCCATCTTTCACTGTCTCTTCAATTCTTGAGCGAGCCTTCCTTACTCTCTTCACTTCTTTCCAAAACTACTTCTTATTCTCTTCATATGAATGACCCAATCCCTGACCCCACCTCAGGTCAGCTGCCCTCTTTGCCTCACGTACCTTGCGCTTTACTTCCACATTTTTCATATTTTTCATACTTCTCTACACTATTACTCTGCAGCCATTCTTCAAAAGCCCTCTTTTTCTCTTCCACTTTTACCTTCACTCCTTCATTGCACCATTCACTGCCCTTCCTCATGCTGCCTCCAACAACCTTCTTGCCACACACATCACTTGCAATCCCAACAAAATTTCCTTTTACTAACTTCCACTCCTCCTCTAAATTGCCAGTTTCTCTTACTTTCACTTCGTCATATGTCATTTTCAACCTTTCCTGATATTTACTTTTTAACCCCCGGTTTTATTAGCTCTTCAACCCTCACTAGCTCCCTTTTACATTCACCTACTCTATTCCCCCACTCTTTTGCTACAACTAATTTTCCTTCCACCAAAAAATGGTCAGACATACCGTTAGCCATACCCCTAAACACGTGCACGTCTTTCAATCTTCCAAACATTCTTTTAGTTATCAACACATAATCCATTAATGCCCTTTCTACTACTCTTCCATTTGCCATTCTTACCCATGTATACTTATTTTTATCTTTCTTTTTGAAAAAGCTATTACTTATCACCATCTCTTGCTCAACACACATATCCACCAGGCTCTCACCACTCTCATTTTCACCTGGTACGCCATACTTCCCAATGACACCTTCTACCTCTCCATGACAACTACATAATTCTTTCTACCCAGTCCTTCTACACACCTAGTTAATTCATTCCAGAACTCATTCTGCTCTTCTTCACTTTTCTCACTACCTGGCCCATACGCACTGACAAACGCCCAACATTCTCTACCCAACCTAACCCTTACCCACATTAACCTAGATGATATCTCCTTCCATTCCACTACTTTACCTGTCATCCATTCACTCAGCAATAAAGCCACACCCTCTCTCGCTCTTCCCCTTTCAATCCCAGACACTCTACCCGACATTTCACCAAACATCACTTCACCCTTTCCTTTTATCTTCGTCTCACACAAGGCCAATACATCCATCCTTCTATTCCTAAACTTACTTCCAATTTCACATCTTTTACTTTCTATCGTACTACATCCACGCACATTCAAACACCCCAAAACTAGAGTGCGGGGAGCAGTCACTCTCCCCCCCAGCTCCATCTCTTTGTTGCTGTCTCACAGGATCTAGATACAGGAGAGGGGGTTCCCAGCCCCCTCGTCCCGTCCCTTTTAGTCGCCTCTTACGACACGCAGGGATAACGTTGGCGCTATTCCAATTTTCATATGCCCCTGCGGCCACAGGGGCCATAAATAATGATGTCATCCATTATTATTTAAGACCTACAATATAGTACTGTAGTTTGTAAGAACATACTAAATGTTCTTTAGGGGTAGAATTAACAACTAGAACCCTTTATGCACAGCTTTAGAAATGAAAGTCTTGTATAAAGAATAAGAAAAATCCTTAGTTCTAATATAGATAAACATGATATTCCTAATTAAGTAAAAACTTAATTATTATCATTATTATGATTACTTGCTAAGCTACAACCCTAGTTGGAAAAGCAGGATGCTATAAGCGCAGGAGCTCCAACAGGGAAAATAGCCCCGTGAGGAAAGGAAACAAGGAAAAATAAAATATTTTAAGAACACTAACATTAAAATAAATATCTACTGTATAAAATATGTAAACTTGAACAAAACAAGAGGAAGAGAAACAAGACAGAACAGCATGCCTGAGTGTACCCTCAAGCAAGAGAACTCTAACCCAAGACAGTGGAAGACCATGGTACAGAGGCTGTGGCACTACCCAAGAATAGAGAACAATGGTTTGATTTTGGAGTGTCCTTCTCCTAGAAGAGCTGCTGTCCATAGCTAAAGAGTTTCTTCTACCCTTAACAAGAGGAGAGTGGCCACTGAACAATTACAGTGCAGTAACCACATGGGTGAAGAAGAATAGTTTGATAATCTCAGCATTATCAGGTGTATGAGGACAGAGGAGAATGTGTAAAGAATAGGCCAGACTATTCTGAGTGTGTGTGTAGGCAATGGAAAAATTAACCATAAACAGAGAGAAAGATCCAATGTAGTACAATCTTGCCTGTCAAAAGACCCCCCATAACTCTCTAGTGGTAGTATCTCAATGGGTGGCTAGTTTAAAAATGCATTCCTATGAAAAGAAAATTATTCAAGTATAAATGTCCTTCAGTCAAACTCCAGTGGATTATGAAATATATGACTGATTGATTCTTCGACACTGCCTATAAATGACGAAAATAAAATCGCGATTATGAAATATGTGACTGATCGATTGATTGACACTGCCTATAAATGACGAAAATAAAATCGCTTAAAAATTACAGGTAGTCAATGCTTTGAATCTTGAAAGAATTAACTAAAGGACAGTGGGATAGATTGATTGATATACAACCTGTTTCAGTAAATGCATTTGAGCCTCATTCAAAAGGTAAAATTTGGTGAAAAATGGTAAAACAGAAAAAAACCCATAAAATGGGTTTTTTTATTTTACTTAAAAAATTTTGTGAAATAAGTTAATGGATAAGCATGTTTGAGCAACTCAGTAATGGATTTGCTATGTTAAGGAAAAAGAATGCATTTTTGTATTTTATTTAGTCTTAAGACGTGATGTCTACTTATCTATCTATTGAGGTGCCATGTCTTCGATGCGGGATGTCAATTGCCTCCGCCTGATCCTGTCTCTAGCTCTCTGTATAAATTGTCCAGCTGTTACATTCTCAATTACATCCTCCAGTAAGCTGCCCAAAAACTTTTTCTTTTGCTGGCCTCTTGCTCCTCTCCCCTCTATCTTTCCCATAAGGCAAAAAAGTTCAATCTTTTCTCTTCTTATTACACACCCTATAAATTCCATCTGCCTCTTCCTTATCACTTTTAGAAGTGATCTCTCCTGATTCACTTGTCTAAATACCTCCTTATTTACTACTCTCTCAGTCCATGGGATGTAAGGTACTAAAACTAAAAAGTTTAAGATTGCTTCCCTAATTTTGCCAAAAGGTTAATTTAATCAATAACCCTCACAGCAGAATTAGTTCATTTAATATTAAGATTCACTGTATATCAATTCTTCCCGTCGATAGGTACTTTTTATAGATTCTCTATCATTATTATTAGTATTATTATTACTTGCTAGGCTACAACCCTTGTTTGAAAAGCAGGATGCTATAAGCACAGTGAATAAATATCTCCTATATAAACTATAAAAACTTAAACCAAATAAAAGGAAGAGAAATAAGATAGAATAGTGTGCCATAGTGTACCCTCAAGCAAGAGAACTCAACCCCAAGACAGTTGAAGACCATAGTACAAAGACTATGGCACTTCCCAAGGACTAGAGAACAATGGTTTGATTTTGGAGTGCCCTTCTCATAGAAGGGCTGCTTACCATAGCTTAAGAGTCCCTTCTACTCTTACCAAGAGGAAAGTGGCCACTGAACAATTACAGTGCAGTAGTTAACCCCTTGGGTGAAAAAGAATTTTTTGGTAATCTCAATGTTGTACGGTGTATGAGGACAGAGACGAATATGTAAAGAATAGGCCACACTATTCGGTGTACGTGTAGGCAAAGGGAAAATGAACCGTAACCAAAGAGAAGGATCCAATATAGTACTGTCTGGCCAGTCAAAGCACCCCATAACTCTCTAGCGGTAGTATCTCAACGGGTGGCTGGTGCCCTGGCCAACCTACTACCATATTACTACTGTATTTGAAAGATATCAATAAATATTTGTTGTACAGCCTGGTGCCAAAGTCACTTTTAAAGTTCTTCAATTACCTTGATCACCTGAACTCTATCGTGAGTTGACATTTTAGTATTAAGTTCAAATTAACATTTCGCTTCTACTAACCTTCCCTCGACCAGGATCCGTTCTGGCTTCAACGACTGATGCTTCAACAAGGCCTTTTGGGTCTGCACGTAGATTGAGAAGTTCTGCTTCGGTAGCTAAAGCTTCGATGAGAACACCAAGATTTTGTCCTTTTATAGCTGATACTGGAACTGCTTGCACATCTCCTCCTTGATCTTCAAGTTGCAGACCACAATTAAGCAGCATTTGTCGACAACGTTCCTAAACATACAAAAATAAACTGAAGCTTTTACCTTGCATACACAACCTTTACAGAATTTCATAGACTGTTTTATTTTGATTACTCTTTATAAACAATTTTCCTGAAAGCAATGTTTCATAAAAAAGTAATCTACAAAACCAATCACACTTTTCAAAATGTCTACAGTATATTATATTTTTTTTCTGATAGTAATGGAATCTTAATAATAGAATTTGTTATATCAATATCCAGCATGATTTATAGCCGCCATACACAGGCCAATTTTCAGTGGACAGTTGCTGCCACCATTTCATGGTTCCACGAAAAAGTGGAGAGGGAAGCTGTCAACGCCAAAATATGGCTATTGTGCAGAAATCCATAGAAAGACATGCATTCCATTTCTCGTCATGAAACAGTGGCAGTCACCATCCACTGAAAATTGGCACATATATGAGGAGCCATAAATCATTTAAACCACAGGCTGCCCTTCCTCTAATAAAGAAGCACAAGTATTCTCCATTCCCTCCTCCCCCACTCTGATGCCTAGTGGATAGAAAGTACCACGAGAGGAACATTAACCATACAGAGTTATACCCAGCAATATTATATTATCAGAGTCATCGTGACATTACTAAAAGTGGGGTAGAGGGAGTGTCATATAAATTTTATCAAAATTTTATTTCAATACATTCACCTGGTACACATCTTGTTAATTCCCACACTCTTTTGAAGGTTTTTATATGATGCAGAAATATAAAATACAGTATAACTAATTCTAAAATTAATTCACACTCAAAATAACTTGATACACCTTATTTTATAAACATTATCAATGTTTCCTTTTAACCTTAATTATGGAATGCTTAATAATTTTCCATAAAAATAAAAACCTTCATTTAGAATTTTATCAAATTTCCCTACCAAACTACAGACAACCTACCTATCAAATAAAAAATCACCTATTCTCAGTCTCACGGGCCAATGTTTTAAAACCGACCGCTAGTATTTCATCAAATTTCCCTACTAAACCAAAGACACCGTAGAACCTATTAAATGAAAAGTCCCTTATTTGTGGTTTTATGATAAGTATTCTCAGTTCTCACGGGCCAACGTTTTCAAACCAACCATGTATCCGAACGTCACCGTCTGTAGGCATGTTTTCGACGTAGAACGTCATTATAGCGAAGGTGTTAAGGATTCTCTTTTGGTTTTGTGATCAAGTTTCCCATCACCTAGAATGTGTGTTAGTCTGCAATGACCACTTGTAGCTAATATTTATTAAACTAATCAGAATCTTTTATAATAAAATTTATCCTTTTGATATTTATTAGCATTTTACCTTATGCCCATCCTTAATCTCAAGTGGTTTTGTATTTATCTAGAGGTCTATATCAATTTCAATATTATGAGATAGGGAAATAAACTCTGATTTTGGACAACAGGAATAATTTCAAATTCACAATATCGTACAAGGTTCCCATGCTGGGCGCTTTCTTGAGGAAGACAATGTAGGATGTTGAGAGATACAGTATTTCCATTTTCAGTTTATGGTCAAGAAGATACAGGTGTATATAGAAGTAATGAATTCTAGTATTAAAATGATCTTATCGTGGCATATCTTGATTTCAATATCTTTTATTAGTCATAAGGTTGAGAATTGCTCACTTTGAGAAGTAAACAATGTGAGACTCAGGTAATTATTGAAATAATTTTGTAGGCGAAATAATATTTTTCTGTATGGTAGAATTATTTCCTTTCAAATAATTAATTACAGGTAAGAATCATTAAAATAACACTTAATTTAACTAAAACAATATAGGATAAGAAACTCTATAATAAAAGTACTTACAACATCTGCTTCTGGCTTATCTATCTTGTTAATGGCAACAATGATTGGTACTGAAAAAGACAAAAAAACTTTTAATCACTTCAAAACTGTAATATCTTGGGGGGAAAAAAAATTAATACCAATACTAACAGTGTTGAATTATATCTAATGACTAATCATACCAACGGAATTCTAATAACAAAAGTGGACAGGACATAGAGTGAGGACAGAAAATAGATGGACAAAACGAATAACAGAATGGATTCTTAGAGATTTCAAAACGAAGCAGGGGAAGGAAGAGAAAACAATGAATTGACGAGCTAGGAAAATGTTATATATATATATATATATACATATATATATATATATATAATATATATATATATATATTTTATACATTTTATATATATATATATATATATATATATATATATATATATATATTTATATATATATATATATATATATATATATATATATATATATATATATATAAATAAATATACAGGTATACACAAAATATAATATACAGTAATGCCTCACAACACGAAATTAATTAGTTCTGGAGTGGCTTTCGTAAAGTGATTTTTTCATGTTGTAAGTCACATTTCACATGCAAATTGCCTAATTCATTCCAAACCCTACAAAACACCACATTAAATCTCATAATAAAGCTACAGTATAACCACTTTGAAATACTGTACAGCCAAATACATTTGAACCATTCAATATACCTAAACTAAATGTTAATACTTGTAAATTAAATAGTTATTACAACATAATGTAATAATAAATGTTAAATAATACTGTACATAAACTAAATATAAAGTTCCATGTGTACTGTTATATTATTATTACCTCTATTAAAGACTACATCTACATTTTCTGTTGTCTGAATCCATTTCCTTCAACTCTGTGATGGGTGACTATTTCATTCTCGGCTTTTTTGGCAAATGTCTTTTCTTAAAGTGAAACTTTTTTTGTAAAGTGAGTCATAAAAATATTAGCATCTCGTTTTGCAGCTTGAAAATTTTGTAAGCAGTCTTTCATGAAGAGAGGTATGACTGTGTGTGTGTGTAAATATATATATTTATTTATTTATTTACACATATATATATATATATATATATATATATATATATATATATATATTGTGAAGTCCTGTGCGAGGGAGTTCTACCCTCCAAAGGACAACTTAACAGTCATAATTCTTTTAGTTTGTTTTTCTTTGGAAACGGCTCTGCTCTCAGGGTTTCCCCCCTCTATGTAACTTAAGAACAGGCCTGGTCTACGTTACATGGGCCTACAGGCTATTAACTTGTCAAGGCGCTTAATTCTCACCTCTTTCCCAGGTCAGCCACAAGATATAAGCCAGATGTGAGAACAAAGGTTCTCATAGACCGGGGCATAGTGCCACAAAGAAGAAGACCCCTGGTCAGGATTGGCCAACACGCGGAAAAAGAAGGAGGGGTCAAAAGATGTCATTGGACCTCAAGACATGAAGACTGCCCCTGGAAGTCAAGATTACTCAATCAAGAGAAAAAAGGGGATGGCCCAAAAAAATTTCACTGCTGAGCCTAAGGCCGGTAATGAGAGAAGAAGGCAGTTCCAGTCCGGAGGCCATACCAGAAACACCAAGTCCCAGGAGCCAGCCAGTGCCTGCGTCCCCCAGGAAAGGCTCTCCCCCCTGAAACCTCCAGGAGGCTCGAACTCCGCCTGAGTCGAGGGAAAACACTACTCAGTGCGAAGAAAGGAACAATCTGCGTTGACGTCCCAAAGAACACCTGCTGTGCCGGAGTTTTTATGAAGATAAGTACTGACACCTGTGCGAGGGAGAGAATTATAAAAGTGCCAAATTTTAAAGTTGCATTGATGGGAATTCCAAGGGAGTGAAGCTGGGGGATAATTGTGGGGAATAGTTTTCTCGTAATAATGTGACAACCTATTCGCACCCAACATCATTTTTGTTTTTCTTGTTTTTTTTTTTACAAGTTTTCTTATGTTCAAGTAACAACAGTTTTTTGTATAAACATTGAAGTGCGAAGTGAGGGTTTTTCTTTTGTTGTCTGGGGCACATAGACAGATTGCCAACATTATTTTCTTTTGTTTTATGTGATCACCCGTGTACTTTTCTTTTACCATAATTATTCATTTGACATTTATGTTCTGTAGTTTATTATACTGAGTGATTTCGGAAAATAGAAATTAAGTGATACCTTCTTTCTTTTATTATTATTTTTGCATCTGAATGTATTTGGATTGCTAGAGAGAATTAAGCTTAGTTTTTGTCTTTTCGTTTTTTTTACTGTAATCATTTCTTGATTTATTAACCATAAACTCGAAAACACATTTTGCTTTGACTTGTCAATTGTATGTTTTCTCCTTAAGAGTTTTACAATCATTTTCTTTTTTTTTGTTTTGCCTAATTAAACTATTGTATTTCGATTATTGCAACAGAGTTTCTTTTGTCCGTGATTTAGACTAAGGAGAAACCAAATTGTTCCTACACGAATTAAAACTATTCCAACGAGGTGCAGCTCCAAAATAAATAAATGAACTCGGGTATTTTTGAACCGTTAATAATATTAACAGGTTCAGTCATATAAAAGAATTCTGAGTGTCAATTAGTCGCTCTGGATTGACACGAAGTCACTGTGTCAAGTGGAGAGTCCGATTGATACTTTCTTTAAAGATCGTAATCTGCACAATTACGTCACATCTTTAAAGTGGGGGCCTGTGTCCGGGAGATATTTTTTTTTACTTAACTTTTGTTCATTTTCTTTTGTATTGGAATATAGTTTGTTTTAACTTTTGCTAATTGCTCAGGAAACAGTTTTTGTTTCGGAGTTTCTTCGGTTGGTCGGAAATTTGGTTTCGAAATCATTGTGGTGATCTTTGATCTCGGTTGTTATGCAACCTGATCTGTTGTATTCTGTTGATTTTATAGTGTGAAATTGGCTGACCAGAAGTCTTGATTTTTTTTTTTTTTCTCTTTCTCTTATCAAGCAGCTGTAAGTACATTCAAGGTTCAAGGTTCTATCGTTTCAGTCATGGGAGACGAAAATTCAGATAGAGTTTCTAGGTTCCTAGAGGAACCGAATGACTTTTTGTTAAGGCAACTCTTCTCAGCAGAGCTACTTGAAGTGAGCTCACGTGCAGATAATATCCAAAATGCAGGTAAAAGACAACAGATTCTAGAGGCCTTAGAGAGAGAATTTAATAGGCGTCAGGAAGAGCGTGAGTTGGAGATAGCAATTGAAGATAGGGACGAAGATCACTCCATAACCCGAGAACACTCTGTTATGGGAGGAGCAGCAGCAGTGCCAATGTTACCATCAGCCATGTCATCAAGCCAGACTGCCTACCAAACTTCAAGTCCAGCTGAAGTTAAATCTCATGAAGTAGTTCAGAGGTCAGAAGAGTCGTTGAGTACGAGAATTAAATTTAAAGCAGCTGAGCTCGAAATTGACTCACTGCGAGCTCAGTTGAGGAGACACGGTCAGGATTCAAGACCCCCAAGGGCACAACCCATGGGAGGATTTTCAGAAAAAGATATGGCGGGACTCCTTCCACCCTATGATGAAAAGAATCCTGAAGGCTTCTTCCTGTCGTTTGAGAGAATACTGAAAAGTTACCAGATCCCAGAGGACGCCTGGTCTCGCCTGTTGCCCATAAAGTTAACCGGGAAAGCAGTGGATGCGTACAATGCGGTATCCGACCCTGTTGCGCACGATTATCGCCGGGTAAAGGCATGGATCTTGAAAGCTTTCGAACTTGTGCCTGAGGCTTATCGCCAGAAGTTCAGGAACTTGAGGAAAGGATCAGAAAACTATGCAGAATATTGGAGACAAATGAAGATTAGCCGTGACAGGTGGGTGGAGGCCTCTCTTGGAAATGACAAGACTTTCGACAGGATAATGGAGCTCATGGGATTAGAACAGTTTCTGCTAATGTTGCCACCAGCCACTCGGCAATATATCGAAGATCGAAATATCACTGACCCTGATGAGGCTTCTATAATGGCAGATGAGTATACACTGAAGGAAAAGATCAGGGGCTCTTCTGGCTCAAGATGGTGCCCTCCTTCATTTCAGCCAAACCAGCCTTCCAGGCCATTTTAGGGTAATTGGAGCCCCAGGGGGCCGGCACCATCGTATCCTCCATCAGGGAAAGGAGCAGGCGGAAACCCTACACATGGCAGTGCTAAAAACACTGGAAGTAAGAACAATGGAGCCTACCCTTCGGCTCCCCAAGTAAGACAGTGTTCCTATTGTCACAAACTCGGACATGAAGTTAGCTGCTGCTGGCTCAAAGGAAATCATGGACCAGGGGGAAAGAAGTCCTCTTATCAAAATCACAAGAGGGACGACCAAGCACTTAATGTTAATGAGGTTATGAGAAGACAGACATCATGTCAAGGGATGATGAAGAAGAGAGACATGGCCATAAGGCAAGGACAGGAAGCCTTCATTCATGCCGGATCTGTGTCTCTGCAGGACCAAGGTACCAAGCCTGTACAGATAAGGATTATGCGTGATACTGGAGCTGAGCAGACTGTCTTGCACAGAGCAGTCTTACCCTTCGATGAATCGTCCGCCTTGGGAGAAACTGTCATGGTTCGCTACATTAAGGGAAGAGAGGAATTGCCCTTATATGCAGTGACTTTAAGCTCTTCTTTTATTTCCGGTACATTTCCAGTTGCTTTGGTGGATGAGGAACCCATGCAAGGGGTACAGTTATTGTTAGGAAATGACATAGCTGGTCAACGATGTTGCACAGCATCATGTCAAATTCATGCTGACAAGAATGAAGGGGAGGTGAAGATTGAACAAAATGAATATCCAGCATGTGCTATTACCCGTGCTAGTACCACTCAACAGAAAAAGGACAGAGATAATGTTCCTACCGGAGCGCTTGTGGGTACTTTTCCCCAAATGCTCAGGGGAGTGGTGCAGCCTGGTTTATTATGTTCAGAATACTCGAGGGAGTCACTCATTGAGGCTCAGAAACAAGACTCAGAACTTGCAAAGATAAGGGATGAAGCTGGATCCCTGAGCGAACTCGAGGCTGAACCCTCTGGTTACTATTTAAAGGATGATGTCCTAATGCACAAATGGCGGCCTAAGAAAGTGCCTGCTGATGCTGAATGGACCATTCTATATCAGGTGGTAGTGCCACCACAGTACCGAGAGGAGATTTTAAGGTTGGCTCATGAACAACCAATGGGAGGACATTTAGGAGTCCGCAAAACGCGTGAGAAAATTTCCCAGGAATTTTATTGGCCAAATTTGAACAGAGGAGTTGCAGAATATTGCCGTAGTTGTCACTCGTGCCAAGTGATAGGTAAAAAGGATCCAAATCATCGAAAGGCACCATTGCAACCCATCCCAGTGGTGGAAGAACCCTTCTCCAAGATCATCATGGATATTGTCGGACCTCTGCCAAAGACAAAGAAGGGCCACACCCATTTGTTGACGCTAATGTGTGCGTCGACGCGCTTCCCTGAAGCGTACCCGTTGCGGACAGCGACGAGTCCCAATGTGTCGCGGGCTCTGGTACAGTTCGTGACCACATTCGGGTTACCAAAGGTTATTCAAACTGACAGAGGTAGTACCTTCATGTCGAAAGTCTTTGAAGGCACCCTTAAGGAGTTAGGAGTGCAGCACATAATGTCCTCTGCTTATCACCCACAGTCTCAAGGTGCTTTGGAAAGGTTTCATGGCACGCTCAAAAATGCATTACGTGCATACTGTGAAGACCAGAAAACACGAGATTGGGACACAGGCGTGCCGTTCTTGTTGTTTGCTATCCGAGATTCATGGCAAGAATCTCTGGGGTTTTCCCCCTTTCAGCTGGTCTTTGGACATCAAGTGCGTGGACCTCTCAAACTTTTGAGGGAGATATGGACCCATGAGGAACAAAGTACCAATGTGCTAGACTATGTGGTGAAGTTCCGACAACGCTTGCACGAGGTCTGCCAATTGGCTCATGAGGAAATGAAGAAGTCTCAAGAAAAAATGAAAGCCTAGTATGACCAAGCAAACAGGACAGAAGCACGACAATTCCAAGTGGGAGATGATGTGCTCATCTTTCTACCTGTGCCTGGTAGTCCCTTAGCGGCCAAGTACCAGGGGCCATATAAGGTCGTGAAGAAGCTCAGCGAATTGGATTATGTGGTAGGGACACCGGACCGAAGAAAGGAACACCAGGTGTGTCACGTCAACATGATGAAACCATATGTTGTTCGGAATACCAGTGGTAATGCCACTGCCCAAAACCCATCACCAGTCACTGTGCCTGTTCATGTATCAGTAATAAGGAGACAGGTACAGCAAACAGAAGAGGAGGAAGAACAGAACCCTCAAGGCAAAGAAGAGGAGGAAGAACAGGATACTTCTGGTGAAGAAGAGGAAAAAACCAGTTTCAAGGGCATGCCACTCGAAGCCCGACTTAAGAATTCGGAGGTTCTCAGAGACTTCAAGACCAAGGTCTCTCATCTAGCTCCCCAGCAGCAAGAGGATGTCCAAACTTTAGTGGAAGAGTACGCAGTGCTGTTTCCTGATGTTCCCAGCCGGACAAATGTAATGGAACATGATGTGGACGTGGGAGATGCACGCCCAGTCCGTCAACACGCGTACAGAGTATCACCAAAGAAGAGAGAACTGCTTGGGAAAGAAATTGATTACATGCTCGAGCATGGGATTATTAGGAAGAGTTCCTCACAGTGGAGTTCACCGTGTGTGTTAGTGGAAAAGCCTGATGGTGGAGTCAGATTCTGTACTGACTATAGGAAGGTGAACAACGTCACAAAGCCAGATTCTTTTCCCTTGCCACGTATTGATGACTGCGTGGATACCATCGGGAATGCTAGATATATCACCAAGTGTGATTTGTTGAAGGGATATTGGTGTGTTCCGCTCACTGAGAGAGCCAAAAGGGTTTCAGCTTTTGTAACACCTCAAGGATTATTTGAATATAATGTGATGCCGTTTGGGATGAGAAATGCTCCTGCGACATTCCAGCGGATGATCAACAGTCTGGTACAGGACATAGAAGGTGTTGTCGCATATATGGATGACATTGTTATCTACAGTGACTCTTGGAAAGAACACCTGAAGAGACTAAAAGCCCTTTTCCAGAGTTTAGCAGAGGCCAACTTGACAATCAACCTCTCCAAGTGTGACTTTGGACAGGCGACAGTCACCTACTTGGGTCATATAGTAGGTCGAGGATCTGTTCGCCCAGTGCAAGCAAAGGTTGAGAGCATTCAACAATTTCCAGTCCCGCAAAGCCGCCGAGCATTGCGTCGGTTCTTGGGAATGACCGGCTATTACAGAAAGTTCTGTGAGAATTACTCTACCATTGCCTTGCCTCTCACTAATCTTCTCAAGAAGAATAACAAGTATGTTTGGTCTAACCATTGTCAAGACGCATTTGACTCCCTTAAGAGGTTGCTAAGTCTATCACCTGTGCTGAAAGCACCAGATTTTGACAGAGAATTTGAAGTAGCAGTAGATGCCAGTGATCATGGGGCTGGTGCAGT
>NC_090761.1:29168570-29171070 GCF_036898095.1 Palaemon carinicauda
TCTATAATGGCAGATGAGTATACACTGAAGGAAAAGATCAGGGGCTCTTCTGGCTCAAGATGGTGCCCTCCTTCATTTCAGCCAAACCAGCCTTCCAGGCCATTTCAGGGTAATTGGAGCCCCAGGGGGCCGGCACCATCGTATCCTCCATCAGGGAAAGGAGCAGGCGGAAACCCTACACATGGCAGTGCTAAAAACACTGGAAGTAAGAACAATGGAGCCTACCCTTCGGCTCCCCAAGTAAGACAGTGTTCCTATTGTCACAAACTCGGACATGAAGTTAGCTGCTGCTGGCTCAAAGGAAATCATGGACCAGGGGGAAAGAAGTCCTCTTATCAAAATCACAAGAGGGACGACCAAGCACTTAATGTTAATGAGGTTATGAGAAGACAGACATCATGTCAAGGGATGATGAAGAAGAGAGACATGGCCATAAGGCAAGGACAGGAAGCCTTCATTCATGCCGGATCTGTGTCTCTGCAGGACCAAGGTACCAAGCCTGTACAGATAAGGATTATGCGTGATACTGGAGCTGAGCAGACTGTCTTGCACAGAGCAGTTTTACCCTTCGATGAATCGTCCGCCTTGGGAGAAACTGTCATGGTTCGCTACATTAAGGGAAGAGAGGAATTGCCCTTATATGCAGTGACTTTAAGCTCTTCTTTTATTTCCGGTACATTTCCAGTTGCTTTGGTGGATGAGGAACCCATGCAAGGGGTACAGTTATTGTTAGGAAATGACATAGCTGGTCAACGATGTTGCACAGCATCATGTCAAATTCATGCTGACAAGAATGAAGGGGAGGTGAAGATTGAACAAAATGAATATCCAGCATGTGCTATTACCCGTGCTAGTACCACTCAACAGAAAAAGGACAGAGATAATGTTCCTACCGGAGCGCTTGTGGGTACTTTTCCCCAAATGCTCAGGGGAGTGGTGCAGCCTGGTTTATTATGTTCAGAATACTCGAGGGAGTCACTCATTGAGGCTCAGAAACAAGACTCAGAACTTGCAAAGATAAGGGATGAAGCTGGATCCCTGAGCGAACTCGAGGCTGAACCCTCTGGTTACTATTTAAAGGATGATGTCCTAATGCACAAATGGCGGCCTAAGAAAGTGCCTGCTGATGCTGAATGGACCATTCTATATCAGGTGGTAGTGCCACCACAGTACCGAGAGGAGATTTTAAGGTTGGCTCATGAACAACCAATGGGAGGACATTTAGGAGTCCGCAAAACGCGTGAGAAAATTTCCCAGGAATTTTATTGGCCAAATTTGAACAGAGGAGTTGCAGAATATTGCCGTAGTTGTCACTCGTGCCAAGTGATAGGTAAAAAGGATCCAAATCATCGAAAGGCACCATTGCAACCCATCCCAGTGGTGGAAGAACCCTTCTCCAAGATCATCATGGATATTGTCGGACCTCTGCCAAAGACAAAGAAGGGCCACACCCATTTGTTGACGCTAATGTGTGCGTCGACGCGCTTCCCTGAAGCGTACCCGTTGCGGACAGCGACGAGTCCCAATGTGTCGCGGGCTCTGGTACAGTTCGTGACCACATTCGGGTTACCAAAGGTTATTCAAACTGACAGAGGTAGTACCTTCATGTCGAAAGTCTTTGAAGGCACCCTTAAGGAGTTAGGAGTGCAGCACATAATGTCCTCTGCTTATCACCCACAGTCTCAAGGTGCTTTGGAAAGGTTTCATGGCACGCTCAAAAATGCATTACGTGCATACTGTGGAGACCAGAAAACACGAGATTGGGACACAGGCGTGCCGTTCTTGTTGTTTGCTATCCGAGATTCATGGCAAGAATCTCTGGGGTTTTCCCCCTTTCAGCTGGTCTTTGGACATCAAGTGCTTGGACCTCTCAAACTTTTGAGGGAGATATGGACCCATGAGGAACAAAGTACCAATGTGCTAGACTATGTGGTGAAGTTCCGACAACGCTTGCACGAGGTCTGCCAATTGGCTCATGAGGAAATGAAGAAGTCTCAAGAAAAAATGAAAGCCTAGTATGACCAAGCAAACAGGACAGAAGCACGACAATTCCAAGTGGGAGATGATGTGCTCATCTTTCTACCTGTGCCTGGTAGTCCCTTAGCGGCCAAGTACCAGGGGCCATATAAGGTCGTGAAGAAGCTCAGCGAATTGGATTATGTGGTAGGGACACCGGACCGAAGAAAGGAACACCAGGTGTGTCACGTCAACATGATGAAACCATATGTTGTTCGGAATACCAGTGGTAATGCCACTGCCCAAAACCCATCACCAGTCACTGTGCCTGTTCATGTATCAGTAATAAGGAGACAGGTACAGCAAACAGAAGAGGAGGAAGAACAGAACCCTCAAGGCAAAGAAGAGGAGGAAGAACAGGATACTTCTGGTGAAGAAGAGGAAAAAACCAGTTTCAAGGGCATGCCACTCGAAGCCCGACTTAAGAATTCGGAGGTTCTCAGAGACTTCAAGACCAAGGTCTCTCATCTAGCTCCCCAGCAGC
>NC_090761.1:29176070-29363570 GCF_036898095.1 Palaemon carinicauda
GAATGGAGAGACGGTGTGACTGTAAGTTCCAATGTATTCCAAGCCATTGAAACTCCTGAGCTGGAGATAGTCAAGACTTTTTGACGTTGATCTTGAATCCCAGATGTTCCAGGAACTGGATCACTTTCTTGGATGCTTGCATGCATTCCGTCTCGGATGCTACCCACACCAGCCAATCATCCAGGTAGGCTACCACCTGGACACCTTCTAGGCGTAGTTGTTGAACGACTGTGTCTGCAAGCTTTGTAAAGATCCTTGGGGCTATGTTTAGTCCGAAGTGCATGGATCTGAAGACGTATTTCTTCTTCTGTAGCCTGAATCCTAGGTAGGAGGAAAGTTGACGATTGATTGGAATATGCCAATAGGCATCTGCCATGTCTATGGAGACTGTGTATGCCATCTTGGGCAACAGGGTCCTTATGTGTTGAAGGGTTAACATCCTGAACTTGTAGTTTTATATGAACTTGTTGAGTGGCAACAAGTCCAGAATGACTCTGAGTTGGTCTGAGTTCTTCTTGGGAACACAAAACAGCCTTCCTTGGAATTTGATGGACTTTGCCCTCCTTATCACCCGTTTGCTCAAGAGTTCTCAGGTAGTCTGGGTAAGACTCAAAGCTGGGCCAAAAGTCCACATCCTCAATGAGGACGGCTCCCAGCTTCTCTGAAATAAAGATCTTCCCATTTGTAATTGGCATGTACTCTGCATGCCTCCAAGGGTTTACTTCAGAACATGAAGGAAGAACCTTCACATTGAGTCTCTTGTGAGACCCACGGGACGCTGCGAGATGGTGTATCTCTTTCTTCAATGCAGCTTCCCTTTCTTCGTTTAGCTTACGAAGACTCTCCATCATCATCATGAGACTAGCCAGGGCTTTTCCCATTTCGTCAGATGGAGGAGCAGAAGACGTAGAGGGCACTGGTTCTGGGGCTGGAACCGACGAAACGGACTCCAATTCGACGTCATTCTCTTCAGTCTCAGGAACCAAGGTAGACTCCTCTTCTTGACCCTCGGCAAGAAGGTCCTTCTCGGTGTCCTCCGACACCTCTGACATCCTCTCATCTAGATGGATGTCCTTCATCGCGTCCGAAACATCCGTATCCACAGAAATCTGGACGCAAGGGATCTCAGGTTGAGGCTGTGGTATGACGGCATCCGCAGTTGCCTTAGGGAACAGATAGGCCCGCATCCGTTCATTCGGAAGGTATGGCCCCGTGGCATTCTTCTGGAAGCTAGGAACCCATCTGCACAGCTTACTCCGTGCTGCATCCCTTGACTTCGTTGTCTTGGGGTCATCAAAGGCCTCAGTAACCAAGGCTTTGCATACATTACATACCTGGGGGTCCCAATACTTGAGAGTTCCCTTGGTGATGGAACAGAGAGAGTGCACCCTGCACTCCTCATGACCGCAGAAGTCTCTGCTCCTAACGTTGCAGAAGACTCGCGCACACTTAGGGTGGTCCTCCTGTAAAGAGAGGAAAACTAAATGAGTATATGGTAGTTCATCTCACCTGATAAACTATATAAATATTATTATTAATATTTTTGCATTTTTATTGCATATAGCTTAGGATAGACAAGCTAGAAAAGAATTAGGAAAGACACATACATGTGTTTCCTGTCCAGCCAATGGTTGTGACCTCCCTCAAAATAAAAGCTTAGGGTTATCCTATTCAGGAGGCCCAATGGAAAAGTTCTACCCTGTAAGGATAGATACGTGTAACTTAACACTGACTTCCCAAAGGTTTGATAATGAGGGTCACTTGTAACTGATCATCTATCAGTACAGGTATATATATGGAAAGAAATCTTCCTTTCCTTTAGTATGGTCTCAACAATAGACTGTGCATGGACACACAGGATATGTTGGAAATTTAACTACTGTATACTTTATATAATAGTTTTCTGTTTGCAGTATGATCTATACTGCAAATATACTGGCCACTGTATAGTCATATACTGTAGTTCTAGCGGGCATGTTGCCAGCAAGGCTAGCACCTGGGGCATAGTTCAGCCGGCACATTGCCGGCTGGGGTGGTGGCCGACAGCTTGTCGGCTGCTGGCGCATTAGTCCAGCCGGCGTCTTGCCAGTCAGGGTAGTGGCCGGCAGCATCAACCCGGCCCAGCCAAGTTGTTGTGCCGGCGGCTCGACGGCTGCCGGCGCACTAGTCCAGCCGGCGCCTTGCCGGGTAGGGTAGTGGCCGGCAGCTGCCGGCTAGGTTAGTACCCGGCGGCACTAGCAGATAGAGAGAGAAAGCAAGGAGTGAAGGGTGATATAAGAGCTCAGTCTTACTACCTTCCTCCAGAATGAGGGTTCAAATGGAAGGGGAGAATATACCATTCAGGCTTCCAACCACCCACAAATCATTGCCGGTCTCTGCCGGCCACAGGTCTGTGAATGGCAGTCCAAGAGAGGACAGAAGAACACTCTACAGTAAAGGGATCTCCTGCCGGCAGCCGGCCCAGCTGGCACAGCTTTCCCGGAGCCTTGCGTCCATAAGGGAAAGCTGAGCGACTAGGCTACTACAAGCAGAAGCCCCGGCTGGCCCCACAACCTACCGGCAAGCGGTGAGATTGTAGGACAACGGCCAAAGGGTTGCAATGGCTAGGCCATCACTAAAGGACAGAGGGGGGGGAGGGTCCTATATGAGGTGTGGAAGGAGCCGACAGGGTTGCCAGTCCATCCACGCCTTCAAGAAACTCTGTTTCGGTATCGGCACCATCTTAGGCGGCAGGAGAATGTCTATTCTCCAGCCTAGGGTCTGCCAATACAGTTAAGGGGCTGGCAGCAAGCTTGCCGCCTCCTCTTAACAAAAGAGAAACAGAGTTCCAGTGCCGGCGCCATCCTAGGCAGCAGAAGAATGTCTATTCTTCAGCCTAGGGTCTGCGAGCACAGGACTAGTCTACTAGACCGCAGGGAGAAGGTGGCAATATCGTATAACCCCTTCAGGTGCGGTCTAGGAGGTCTAGCCTCCTGTGCCGGCAGCGTAGTCCGACAGGGGAATGACTATTCACCCTGCCTGCCAGCTGCCAGCACAAGACTATATACTCTGAGGTTCTGACCGAAACCCAAAACCTGCTATCTATGGCTAAGGGAAGGGACAGAAAACCCTAGCCTAGTCCTGCCTGAATGACAACTCGAGGCACGATGAACTAGGGTTGTAGCCTAAAGCTACACTCAGAGGGAAGGAGGGATTAACCTTAAATCTCCACTGGAGACGAGTATCGGTTTACATAATAATTCTAGGAGATATCCATCAATGCCTGAATTGATAAAACAATACACGAGAGTAACTGGGGAATATGTATGAAAGTATACTAAAGCCACTACGCTAGTAGCCTAGTGGCAGGCGAGAATCGACTACCTTAATCACCGCGACTCTCTTGTATACTATCTCAGAAGAGGAAAATTTATATGCAATCAATGTATCTTACATGTATAAAAGGGATTTTGACGTAGGAAAAATCTATTTCTGGGCGAAGGACCTGTGCCGCCCAGTGAATAAGCTCCATTTAGCACTTATTCTTAGGTAATTTACTGCTAAATATACCAGAGAAAAAATGTAAAGGAGTGCTAGGTTAACTAGCTCGCTCACCTATTGGTGTCGGTATAAAATTGGGCGTATATTCCAGAGGTCCCGCACTATTTAGATTAATCCACGACAGAAAACCCCAATAGAGGAGAGCCGTTCAACCTCACTCGGTACTACTAACAATGCATCCGCTCAGAACCCAACTCCTTAGCACCCAAAGTTTGAGGACTCCAAGGGAGAGGAGCTGGGAGGGTTCACTGGGCGGCACAGGTCCTTCGCCCAGAAATAGATTTTTCCTACGTCAAAATCCCTTTTCTGGGCTCGAACCTGTGCCGCCCAGTGAATCTATACAAGAGAAAATGTCACCAAACTTGCAAAATAAAGGTAAAAACATAAGCGTAAAGGAAATACAGGATGCTTTAATCAGAGATGAGTACCAAAAAACAATTATAGGTATAATAATGCCGTGAGTGATAATATATACAGATACTCAGGAGTATATAAAAATTTACAAATATAATAACAGTATTCAGGTGCGAAACCAACGAATACAATAGGGTATAAATGAGGCAGGCAAGAGGGAGAGATAAAGAGACAAGGTCTTAACCTGTGATTTACCTGGGAGTAACTACGCTCCCTGCGGCTACTGTAGAAAATTTTAGGGCTTCCAAATGTTTAAGGTAGTGTTTCTTGAACACTGACGGTGATTTCCACCCTGTAAACCTGGAGAGGTCTGTAAAATTCATGTGGTGAAAGAAGTTCACCGAGGTAGCAACCGCCCTGATATCATGTGCAAGAGGAAAAGTCAGGGTTAGCTTGTTTAATAAAATACAAAATTTGTTGCCTGATCCCTTTAATAGTAATGGTACCGCCTTGTTCTCTAACGAATAGAGGCCCCGAGGAGTTAGAGGAGGTCCGGGATAAATAAGACCTAAGAGTAGTGACAGGGCACAGAGACGGATCTTGCGTGAGGGGAACAATTTTCCAGGAGGTCCATCTGTTTTGAGGGTCTTCATTCTTAGCCAAAAAGAATTTGTTAGGAGAAAGAAGGACCTCTCCCGAAGGCAGAAAGTCAATATGACCCGGGTCTCTCGACAAGGCTGCCAATTCAGAAATTCTTGCCCCGGAAGCCAAGCTCACCAGGAAAAGTGTTTTCCTGAGAAGGGGCATGTAATCACAAGAACTGTTAATGGTATCAGAAGCCAATTTGAGTACGTCATTAAGGAACCAGGTCACCGGGGTAGGACGAGTAACCGGTTTCAGTCTGGCACAAGCTTTCGGAATTGAAGCTAACAAAGAGTCAGTTAAGTCTATGTTAAAACCCACTAGGAAGATCTTTTTCAGAGCCGATTTAATAGTGGTGATAGTATTGGCTGCCAGACCTGATTCTAATAAAGATCTAAAGAAAGTGACTGTAAGGTTCAAGTTCATACAGTTCACGTCTGAGTCTATTAAAAATTTTGCCAACTTTTTAACTGCAGAGTCATACTGGCGGATGGTGGAATCCCGTTTATCCAATTCTAGGAACAAGGTGTTTTGAGGATCAATATTGGCACCATGCATAGCCGCAAACTTCATAAAGTCCATAAAGTTAGGGCGCTCTGAATGTTTGAGAAAGCGTACACAACGCGTGTTTGTACTATCTGAGACAGAACCGGATTGGGTATCGGGTGAGGGTATAGTCTCAACTCCCGCAGGAGAGGATACCAGTTGCTCTTGGGCCAGTTGGGTGCGACCAAGGCTACTTGTCCCTTGAAGGATCTCAGTTTATCTAGAACTTTCAGCAAAAGATTCACCGGGGGAAAGAGATAAATCTTTTCCCAGTTGTCCCAATTCTGTGACATGGCGTCTGTGGCGTAAGCCTGAGGGTCTAGATTGGGAGCCACATATACTCTCAATTTGTGGTTGGATTCCGTGGCGAAGAGGTCCACTTGGAGACCGGGAACCTGAGAGAGAATCCACCGAAATGACTTTAGATCGAGTGACCATTCCGATTCTAGAGGGGAGGTCCGGGACAGGGCGTCTGCCACTACATTCCGGACTCCCGCCAGGTGGACAGCTGAAAGATGCCAACGGTTCGAGGCTGCTAGGGAGAATATGGCTACTAGAACATGGTTCAGAGGCCCTGACTTTGACCCGCCTCTGTTGAGGCAGCGGACCACCACTTCGCTGTCGAGGACCAGGCGAAGGTGTTGTTTCTTGGGAAGAGCGAGACGTTTCAGGGTTAGAAGAACTGCCATGGCCTCTAGCACATTGATGTGAAAATGGCGGAACAAGGGAGTCCAAAGACCTTGAACTTTCTTGAGCTGAGAATAGCCGCCCCAACCTGATAAGGATGCGTCTGTGTGAATGATTAATTCCGGAGGCAGAAATTGAAGGGGAACTGACTTTGACAGACTGTTTGCTCTTGTCCAAGGAAGAAGTCTTTCCCGTAGAATGGGAGGAAGGCGGACTTTCCTGTCCCGGAGCTTCCGGTTCGCCCTCGAACGCCAGACACGATTGATATCTTTCAATTTTGCCTTCAGAAGAAGATCCGTCACTGAGGCAAACTGAAGGGACCCCAGAATCCTCTCTTGGAGTCGTCTGGAACTTACTTTGTCTTTGAGAAAGCGTTTGGTGTTCCTTGCAATCTCTAACCTCTTGGGTCTGGGAAGACACAGAGTATGAGATATAAGATCCCATTGCAGGCCGAGCCATTGGAACTTCGATTTTGGAAGAAGACGGGACTTCTTGAAGTTGATCTGGAAGCCTAGAGATTGAAGATAATGGATGACTTTGTGAGTGGCTTTTAGGCAATTTTGGGAGGTGTCTGACCAAATGAGCCAGTCGTCCAGATAGGCTACTACTTGAATCCCTTGATTCCTGAGTTCCTGAACAGCGACTTCTGCTAACTTTGTGAAGATCCTTGGGGCGATGTTGAGCCCGAAAGGCATCACCTTGAAGGAGTAACTTTTGTCCCCTAAGCGAAAGCCTAGGTACGGACGGAAGTGTCTCGCTATCGGGACGTGATAGTAGGCGTCTGTAAGATCGATAGAGGTGGTGACGGCCCCACGGGGAAGTAAGGTCCGCACCTGCGAGACGGTAAGCATTCGAAACTTGTCGCATTGAATGGACAAGTTGAGAAGGGATAGATCTAGAATCACTCTTCTCTTGTCTGAATCCTTCTTCGAGACACTGAACAGCCGACCTTGAAACTTCAGATGTTTCGTTTCTTGTATGGCGTTCTTTTGTAAAAGATCCTGGACAAAATCGACCAGGTCCGGAGTGGAATGTTGACGAAATTTGTTCGGAGGGGGAGGTCCTTGAATCCAACTCCACCCCAGTCCCTTGGAGATGATACTGAACGCCCAGGGACTGAACCTCCATTTGTTGCGGAAGGCATAGAGCCTCCCCCCTACCTGCTGCACCTCAGTATTGGTTTGAGGAGTTGCCTCCACGTCCGCCTCGGAAGTTCTTTCCTCTGCGAAAGGCTCTTCCCCTGCCTTTGTTCTGGTTAGAACCATGGTGGTATCCTCTGCCTCTACCATACCTCTGGGAAGAGCTATGAGCCTCGTAAGACTGGTTAAAGGCAGGAGAAGTGGCGGAGGCACCAGAAAGCTGGCTCTTAGGGAGCAGAACGGTGACATAGTCGTCCGAAGGAGCCTGAGAGGTGGAAGGCTGTGCGGGGACAACAGAAGATGGAGGAAGAGGCAGCCGGAAGTTGGATAAAGCACTCTGCTGTTGCCTGAACTGGGTGGAGGTATATGGTCTAAGCTTCTTCCTACCCCGGGCTTGATAATTTGCGGGGTCATATTTGCGTTTAGGGGTCAAACCCCAACGGGCTTTAAGGCTCTGATTAACCCTAGTGGCCTCCGCCAAGACTTCCTCTACGAGATCCTCGGGGAAGAGATTTGAACCCCAACAGGAGGACCGGATGAGCTTATTAGGTTCATGCCTAATCGTCGCCTCAGCTAGGACATGCTTGCGACATCTGCGTTTAGCAGTAGCGAAGTCATACAAGTCATAATATAAAGACTGTAACGTAGCCTTGTTGAGAGACTTAAAAATACTCTCCGTATCGTAAGTCAAGGCTATCGACTCCGTGGATGTGGCCAAGTTTAGAGTACGGCCCACACGTAGGCGGGAATCATATTCCTGTTTAATGAGGGATTCCGGGAGACGGGGAAGCTTCTCACTAAACAAAACTGAGGCACAGTCTGCTGCAAGCTTGCCGGAGGTAAAGGTGGTATGGACGTTGTCCCAACACTCAATGCCTGAGGGAAGAAGGAGGGAGATTGGATCCACCTCTCGGATGGGAGGCAAGGGCTTCTCCTCCAGAGCATATTGGAAGGCAAGCTCTGCCACCTTATTGACGCATGAAGTCAAGGTGTTCTTGTCCATTAAGAACATCGTAAAGGAGCTTTTATAAGGCGTCAGCATGGTGTTAGTGCAGCCGATGTCGTTCAAAAATCTGGCCCAAACAGATTGGGCTTGCTCCTTCGGGAAGATGACCGTCTCTTTGGGGACCTTGTCTAATCGAACTAAAGCTTCCTCGGTAAGCCTGGCATAACCATGAAATGGAAATGCCAGACCAGGAGGAAAGAATTCAAAGTCCTCTAGAGGACGAGTGCCAAGGCACTCCAGAGTCAACATTCCGTCTGAGAACGGGGAATGAAGAGCCATACGCCAGGGGTTGTTCTTGGCAAACGGCGGGAGCTTAGAGGCATCCGGGATGAGAGAGCTTTGGACTCTCTCCGGAGCTCCTTGCTCTAAAGCCCCAATTCTCTGACCGAAGTTAGAGAACATCGTGTCCATCCTCGACTGCATCTCCGAAACCAACTTTGCCTGCATCTCCGACACGATGCGAAGCATGGCTGATTCGGAAAGGCCCGGGCTAGCAGCAGGAGGGGCGGAATGAACTCCCGGGTCGTGAGACTTAGAGGAGGAACCAGAGGTCTTTGAAGACGGGTTCGTACAATGTTTAGAGCCATGAGAAGTCTTGTGAGGCTTGCGAGCTTTGGGTAAGGTTCTTGAAGTAGACTTATCCTTAGGGGGAACCGGGTATGATCATTGAGACGAATCACGGTCCCCAGAAAATCCATGAAAAGAAGAGCGATCAGAAGAAGAAGAAAGAGCGGGGCTGAGGATAGGAATCTCAGCGCCGGACACACCTGCCTCACTTACCACCCTACCTGTATCCGGCTCGTCTAGTAACATTGGTTCGACGTCCAGGTTCATGGAGGCAACATTGTCCTCCAGACCTCCGGGGGCGTCCGATGGATCTTGCTCTGGGTCGATGAGACCCGTTATAGTGGCATCAATGTGGGCAATGATGGGAGCTGCCACATGCCTAGCCACAGCAGCTGAAGACTTGGCGTTGGGGTAAACCATGGTGCAGTAGTCCTCAGATAGGACGTACGGCCGCTTAGACTTCACATTCCGGGCAAACCCACCAACCCACACCTTCAGTGTGGCCCGAGCCGCAGACTTTTGCTCCGGGGATGCCTGAAATAATAGTGGGAATTATAAAAGGGAAGACTCCCAATGGTCCTTCAAGACCATAGATATCTTACTAATGGTAAAATAAATAAGAAGGTAATATAGCCAACGGGACTCACCGAGTCAGATCCAAGGGTAGTGATGAGGTCGAAGCAAATCACACAGTTATCCGGGTGCCATACCACAACGTCTTCCAGTTGAACCCCACAAGGGGCGTGAGATCGGCAGACGGAGTGGCCACAAGGCTGGTGCAGAACAGCTGCACAGGCCGGCGTCAGACAATGCACCATCTATAAAAAGAATAGTATATGAGAAACTGTAATTCTCTTAAGTAGGGGCGGGTCCGGAGGACCCGGGCCTAACATAGGTCTAACACAAGATTAGAGCTTAACTGTACTATTCTTTAAGTAGGGGCGGGTCCGGAGGACCCGGGCCTAACATAGGTCTAACACAAGAATAGAGCTTAACTGTAATATTCTTAGGTAGGGGCGGGTCCGGAGGACCCGGGCCTAACATAGGTCTAACGCAAGGTTAGAGCTTAACTGTAATATTCTTACATAGGGGCGGGACCGGAGGACCCGGGCCTAAACATAAGTCTAACTTGAAACTAAAGTATAGCAATCCATTCCGGTCAAGCCGGGAGCATAAAAAAGGATGCAATAACAAGGAATTAAGACACATGGTGTCTGATTTCCCGGGGCGGGGTAGACCCGGGCCGGGAAATAAAAGTATATCCAATACCAATTCATTTAGGGACTCCGGGGTAGTGATCTGTCATATATAATCATCATAGGAAATGTCATAAAATAATAGGGGGGGCGGAACTGTAGCTAAGAACCGCCAACCGAACACGGAGGGTTCGTATAACATAAGCCAGAATGAAAAGTGAATATAAAATAGGGTGCACCGGGATCCAACTCTGTTGACCGGTGGCCAACCAGACTAGACAGAGACGAACCCGCCGGGCCACCCGGAGGACAAAGTCCATAAACACTGAACTACCCCCTCTAAAAGGAGGGAAGGCAACGGTCCCTTAGTGGAGGGGGGAGAAGCCTAGTCGCCCACCTAGCTAGAGGGGGAGTGTGGGGGAGGATCACGTGATACGAGGCAGCAGGGCTACCAACTGACGATCCCCAACCAGACAGATCAAACGGAGTAATAGCACAAATATTCATTATAATAATAATAGCGTTAAAAATTATATGAATAAACACATAGAAAATTTTGGGCAAGGTATGCAACATAATAATTAAATCACAAAAGACACACCTGATGGCTAAAAATAACATTGCCGCCTAGCACGAAGGTCGGCAGCCATAACGATACGTAAATGATATCGGCCCTAAAATTGAACCACGAGGATTCTAAACGCTAAAAAATGAATATTCACAATAACAAATAATATTTGATAATAAAAATAATACACATAGTAACACCGCAAGTGAAACTTAAAAGCTCTCAAAAACAGGAGTACCAACTGTAGTGAAATCAAGCAAGATCGAAATGAACGAAGAGAATAAACTCCTATAATATAAATATTAAACGATCTAGGTTGCTCAAAACACAGTAAAACCCAGCTTGGTACTTAACTTAGACGGTGTCTCCTGGGAAACCGACGAAGAAGCCATAATTCAATGGAAAATAAACCAAAATCGAGAGCACAACAAAAATGCGGGTTACTATACTCGTCGTGCTAAAAGGAGTTGGGTTCTGAGCGGATGCATTGTTAGTAGTACCGAGTGAGGTTGAACGGCTCTCCTCTATTGGGGTTTTCTGTCGTGGATTAATCTAAATAGTGCGGGACCTCTGGAATATACGCCCAATTTTATACCGACACCAATAGGTGAGCGAGCTAGTTAACCTAGCACTCCTTTACATTTTTTCTCTGGTATATTTAGCAGTAAATTACCTAAGAATAAGTGCTAAATGGAGCTTATTCACTGGGCGGCACAGGTTCGAGCCCAGAAATTGCCTAAATAGCTTCATTTAAATTTAATAAAACTAGGAATGTCTATTATATCATGCATGAAAGTAAACTAAAATGCCTAGGCTAGGAAGCCTAGCGTAAGCAAGGTTCGGTTACCTAAATCACCGAAACTATTACGAATACAATCGGCATAATATAATTAACTCCTAGCAATGAAGACAGAATACCTATAGTTATCATGCTATATATACCGGGAAAGTCGTTCTGGCTAACTAAATAACTCATACGTTACGAATGACAGCGCCCATGACGCCTCCAGTTCAGGCAACAGCTCTTCCACTTAATTTAACCTAATTTCACTGTGAGGCAAGATCTAAAATTTATTCAATGTAAAGATCAAATACTCAACTTTCCGGAGGCAGAAGACTGGAGATTGCATGATAAATCCAATGAGATAAGCGAAAACACAAGAGCGAACAGGAAAATCACCGAGCTAGTAGCGCTACGCTTAAAGGAATAAACATGGCGGCGACGATGGCGCCATCTAGATACTCAAGGTAGTAACGGAGTAAGGGTACCCTAATAACGGCGCCCCCTTCTATTTTTGCCACTTTCCCCCTCGAAGCGAAAACGCTATTCGGGGTGAAGATTGCTATGTGTCGTATCAAGATATACGTCCCCTGATATCATGCGATATCCTTGAGAGAAATTTTAAGGATATTCGCGCCGGGACTTAGAATTCTGGAGACCTAAAGGTAAATTCTCTGGGAATATCACTGTAATCAAATATACCCTAGGAAGCTTCCATCAGGACGACATGGCCTGAGCCCAAAAATCAGGTAGGAAATAAGAAATGTATATAAAAATAAGGGAAGATACATATGGATCGAGACATTTTCTGGTAATTATTTGTAGTAACGAGATAATTTTGAGTGATTTTAGATATAAGTGTGATGGAATTTGATTTTAGATATGTGTGTGACAGAATTTGACTATACAGAGCTTTCAATAACTTGCATTACTGGTGCTTTGGGAGCATTAGGGGTGGGGGACAGAAGGGGAGAACAATGACAGAATGCTTTCTGTGTGATTTACACACATATACCAACATAGAAATACATTAAAATAGACCTGACATAATCATGAATAAGGACTAGAATTGCAAGTGTTTCAGTTGGTGGTGGGGTGAGCTGTGAGGATCTCTACATCTCTAAGCTGGGGGGTGTCAGGGGGGTTTTGAGTAATGCCTCATGTAGGAAATGTCACCATTGGCTCGAAAGAGTGGTGTGAATAAAGGTTAGAATCCCAAAGACTTCATTGGTTGGCTAGAAACAGACAGAGGAGGAGATTTTTTAGTGAAATTTCCTAAGTGTGAACTGCGTGATATACGACCATGTGCTATACTCATTTGTAGGATATACGAGTGATTTTAACTTCCATATGGTTTATATTTGTAAATGTATACAGGACGTCATCGTACGTATTACCAGCCATGCTTTGACGTCAAACGACGTCATCGTAGTGAGTTGGTTAAATTCATTTCATAAATGATATGAAAGCCCAGTTATCTTAAAAAAAGAACATTACCAGCATTAAAAATGAATATTAGCATTCTTGGCAGAAAGGCAGAAGTAGTTAGATATTTTGTTTTTCATAAATCTAAAAGCAAATACAGACAAAACATATGTTTTTACCTTTAGCTTCTTGAGCATGTTCTATAGATTCCTTTGTTTGATGCATAACACCATCATCCGCAGCAACTACTAACACAACCATGTCTGTTACATTGGCCCCACGAGCACGCATAGCTTTAAATGCAGCATGACCAGGAGTATCAAGGAATGTTACTTTCTCTCCAGAATCAAGTTTAACTGAAAATAAAAAACACCCAATAGTTTAATTTGTAATAGAACTGAAAAAATGAAACAGTTCTATTATAAAATCTGAGAAAAGTTTGTAATACACACAAAATATTAAATAAAAACTTATTATGATAACTTCCTAAAGAATTCTTAACATTGAATTCCAACATGCAATTTTCCATCAAAAGGTCTTTCACATCAAAACTAGAAAAGCGCTGAGAGTGTAGACCTCCGCCATGGCATGTGCGAACTCGGGGTTAAGGTTATGGTTAATCCGGTTGACCTTTTGCTCGACCTTGACCTTGACCTAGTACTTTCAAAACTGAATTACTTCCACATCTCAACATAATTAATTTGCTGAAAGTTTCACTACTCTATGAGTAAAATTGTGGCCAAGAAGTTTTACTAAAATAAATAAACAGACAAACAGGGGCAAAAACATAACCTCCTCCCAACTTTGTTGATGGTGGTAATAATTTGGCACTGTTATGTACAAATGAAATTCACAAAGCCCCTAATTTTAATATCAACACCTCTCACCTATTATCATCAAATTTCCATGACTTATTAAAAAATTTTAAACATTAATGATACACTGGTGTTAATCAGATTATAAATTCTCTTCAATCATGCGTTAGTCAGATTTATATAATCAGTAGCATGTGTTGGATGAGAAAAAAGAGCTGCCATAACTAGGTTTTACTCTCTTCTCTTAACCACACAGTAGATGAATCCCTTGCTTAAAAGCCAATGGGTAGGACAAGAATGCATCTCATTCAAGGTTTAATCGAGTAGCCCTCTAATTCATCCAATGCCTATTTCAATAAATAAATAATGGGGAGGAGGATCCAGTAACATGGGGGAGAAATCTACATACTAACACACTCCCTCTCTCTAACAAACCTTGAGAGAGGAGAGAGAACATATCCACTCAAAATATGTTTGTATACAGTACTGTATTGTATTCACAAGCAATGCCTTGTAATATTGAAAATACTACAAAAGCAGGCTAATAAAAATATGGGTTAGACCTATTCAAATTTCTCTTATTACTGCTCCTATTGATGAAAGGATTATCATCATCTACTCCTATGGCTACTGATAAAGGGGTCTCGGTTAGATTTCTCCAGTCGTCTCTATCTTGAGCCTTTAAATCAATACTTCTCTATTCATCATCTACTTCACACTTCATAGTCCTCAGCCATGGAGGCCTGGGTCTTTCAGCTCTTCTAGTGCCTTGTGGCGGTCAGTTGAAAATTTGGTGAACTACTGTCTCTTGGGGAGTACTGTACAAAAAGAATGCCCAAACCATCTCCATCTACCCCTCACATTGATCTCATCCACATATGGCACTCAAGTAATCTCTCTTATTTTTTTTTCATTTCTAATCCTGTCCTGCCATTTAACTCCCAATATCCTTCTGAGGGCCTTGTTCTCAAATCTACTAAATCTGTTAGATATTGTTTCATTATCATACCACGACTCATGTCCATAGAGTAACGCCAATCTCACTAAACTGACATATAGCCTGATTTTTATATGTAATTTCAGGCAATTTTATTTCCAAATTTTAATTAACCTGGCCATTGTCTGACTTGCTTTTCTTCAATCTTTCATTAAACTCCAATTCTAAAGACCATGTATTAGATATCATAGTTCCTAAATATTTAAATGATTCTACCTCATTAATCCTTTCAATGATATTTCATCTTCTATTGCATATTCTGTTCTCATCATCTCTGTCTTTCTTCTATTCATCTTGAGCCCAACGTCATGTGATATTTCCTACATTCTGGTAAGCACGCTTTGCAAGTCTTGTGGTGTTCTGCTAATAAGGTCAGCTAATTTCCTGTTACCAATACAGTCCAATCCTTCTCCACCTTCCCCAACTGTACTATGCATTACAAAATCCATGAGGATACATTGCTTTGGATTATTCCACTATTCACTAGAAATTCATTTGATAGGTCTCCACTAACATTAACTTTGCACCTGGTATGCTCATGAACAGACTTACCGGTAATCAAATATACATATTTAAGAAGAATTCCATAATAACCCAGAACTCTCCACATAATTGGCCAATACACACTATCACAGGCTTTTTCATTGATGAAAGTCACAAGATATAAAACTATCATATAAAGACTCAAATTTGCAAACCCTCTTCAACAATACCGAGGTTGGACAATTTGACTAAAATCGTATATTTAGAAATATAACATACTCAAATTAAGCCTACTCAGGTATAATGCCCTTGGCTGAGATTTTTTGGCAGCTAACTACCAAACTCTATCTATATAATAACCATGGAGTGACTTATGAATAAAGTAAATACTGTATTCATATATTAAGCTACTGTATGCAATAAACATTAGGCAACACTAGCCTAAACATATTTAAAATGGGTTGTCAAAATAAGCTGGACTAAAAACATATTCTGTAAAAATGATATTTTAATTATAAAATAAATTTTTGAATATACTTACCCGGTGAATATATAGCTGCAACTCTGTTGCTCGACAGACAAAAAAACTGTACAAAAAACTCGCCAGCGATCGCTACACAGGTTGCGGGTGTGCCCATCAGCGCCAACTGTCGGCCAGATACCATACTCAATGTAAACAAAGACTCAATTTCTTCTCATCCCACTGCGTCTCTATTGGGGAGGAAGGGAGGGTCCTTTAATTTATATATTCACCGGGTAAGTATATTCAAAAATTTATTTCATAATTAAAATATCATTTTTAAATATTTAACTTAGCCGGTGAATATATAGCTGATTCACACCCAGGGTGGTGGGTAGAGACCAGTTAAATATGTTTACATCTTATGAGCTAAGAGTGTTTATTTCATTTTAGAAGTTATCAATATAACAAAAACAAAATAAATAGGTACCTGGTAAGGAAGTCGACTTAGACGATTACTCTGCCTTATAAGTACGTCTTCCTTACGGAGCCTCGCGATCCTCTTAGGATGCTGACAGACCCCTAGGAGCTGAAGTATCAAGGGCTGCAACCCATACAACAGGACCTCATCAAACCCCTAATCTGGGCGCTCTCAAGAAATGACTTTGACCACCCGCCAAATCAACCAGGATGCGAAAGGCTTCTTAGCCTTCCGGACAACCCATAAATACAACATTAAAAACATTTCAAGAGACAGATTAAAAGGATATGGAATTAGGGAATTGTAGTGGTTGAGCCCTCACCCACTACTGCACTCGCTGCTACGAATGGTCCCAGTGTGTAGCAGTTCTCGTAAAGAAACTGGACATCTTTCAAGTAAAATGACGCGAACACTGACTTGCTTCTCCAATAGGTTGCGTCCATTACAGTATACTTTCCAGAGATCTATTTTGCTTAAAGGCCACGGAAGTTGCTACAGCTCTAACTTCGTGCGTCTTCACTTTAAGCAAAGCTCGGTCTTCCTCACTCAGATGTGAATGAGCTTCTCGTATTAGCAATCTGATAAAGTATGACAAAGCATTCTTTGACAGAGGCAAGGATGGTTTCTTAACTGAACACCATAAAGCTTCAGATTGGCCTCGTAAAGGTTTAGTGCGCTTTAAATAGAACTTAAGAGCTCTAACAGGGCATAAGACTCTTTCTAGTTCATTGCCTACGATCTCCGATAAGCTGGGAATATCGAAAGATTTAGGCCAAGGCCGAGAAGGCAGCTCATTTTTGGCTAGAAAACCAAGTTGCAGCGAACAAGTAGCTTTTTCCGACGAAAATCCAATGTTCTTGCTGAAGGCATGAATCTCACTGACTCTTTTAGCCGAAGCTAAGCATACCAGGAAAAGAGTCTTCAGAGTGAGATCTTTCAGGGAGGCTGATTGTAACGGCTCAAACCTGTCTGACATGAGGAATCTTAGTACCACGTCTAAATTCCATCCAGGGGTAGCCAAACGACACTCCTTGGTGGTCTCAAAAGACTTAAGGAGGTCTTGCAGATCTTTATTGATCTAAGCCTCTATGCCGGAAGACCGATGCCAACATGCTTCTGTAGCCCTTGATAGTGGGAGCTGAAAGGGATCGTCCTTTTCTCAGGTATAAGAGAAAATCAGCTATTTGAGCTACAGAGGTACTGGTCGAGGATACAGAAACTGACTTGCACCAGTCTCGGAAGACTTCCCACTTCGATTGGTAGACTCTAATGGTAGACGCTCTCCTTGCTCTAGCAATCGCACTGGCTGCCTCCTTCGAAAAGCCTCTAGCTCTTGAGAGTCTTTCGATAGTCTGAAGGCAGTCAGACGAAGAGCGTGGAGGCTTTGGTGTACCTTCTTTACGTGTGGCTGACGTAGAAGGTCTACCCTTAGAGGAAGACTTCTGGGAACGTCTACTAACCATCGAAGTATCTCGGTGAACCATTCTCTTGCGGGCCAGAGGGGAGCAACTAACGTCAACCTTGTCCCTTCGTGAGAGGCGAACTTCTGCAGTACCTTGTTGACAATCTTGAACGGTGGGAATGCGTAGAGATCCAGATGTGACCAATCTAGGAGGAAGGCATCTATATGTATTGCTGCTGGGTCCGGGACTGGGGAGCAATAGATTGGAAGCCTCTTGGTCAGCGAGGTTGCAAAGAGATCTATGGTTGGTTGACCCCAAGTGGCCCAAAGTCTCTTGCACACATCCTTGTGGAGGGTCCATTCGGTTGGAATTACTTGCCCTTTCCGACTGAGACAATCTGCTATGACGTTCAAGTCGCCTTGGATGAACCTCGTTACTAGGGAGATGTCTTGACCTTTTGACCAGATGAGCAGGTCCCTTGCGATCTCGTACGTCAGTGAGTGGGTACCTCCTTGTTTGGAGATGTACGCCAAGGCCGTGGTGTTGTCCGAGTTTACTTCCACCACTTTGCCTCGAAGGAGATACTCGAAGCTTTTCAAGGCCAGATGAACTGCCAACAGCTCCTTGCAGTTGATATGCATGCTCCTCTGACTCGAGTTCCACAGACCTGAGCATTCCCGACCGTCCAGTGTCGCGCCCCAGCCCAAGTCCGATGCGTCCGAGAAGAGAACGTGGTGGGGAGTCTGAACAGCCAGGGGAAGACCCTCTCTTAGGTTGATATTGTCCTTCCACCAAGTCAGACAAGACTTTATCTTTCCGGAAATCGGGATCGAGACCGCTTCTAGCGTCTTGTCCTTTTTCCAGTGAAAAGCCAGATGGTATTGAAGAGGACGGAGGTGTAGTCTTCCTAGTGATACAAACTGTTCCAGGGATGTGACTGAGCAGCGTTCCTTCTTCAGCATCTTCTGGATGGATAGCAGGGCTTGATCTATTCTGGGGGCTGATCGTCTTGTTGTTCAGCAACGTCCTCATCAGATAGTTCCTCATCCGAAAACTGATGAGGAAACGGCAACGGAGTGGGCAACGTCTGGCTCGCTGAGTCCGGTCGCACTGGTGCATGCATGACGGAGCCGGACGCAACGTCGTGGAACTGCTGCACAGTCTGTGAACTGTCAACAACCATGGGTGCGCGAGGACGCACAGCGTCCACCCGAGACTGTCTAGACCGTCTGGGTTGTGCAGTCAACACCATACCGGGTTGCGGAGGTTGACGCACCGCGTCAAAACAAGTCACCTCTGATGGTTGTTGAACGTCCTGAACGTCAACAACCACCTCCGAGCGTCGCTTAACGTCAACGTGCGGCTGGCAACCCACACTGGGTCGCATCGGTGGAGGAACCACCTCAACTGGTAGACGCGAGAAGGTTACCTCAGCGTCAACAGGGCGCACAACCGACCGCTTGGAAGGTTGTTGGCCAGAAGGTTCAGCAGCAACCTTCTCCGCATTAAAGTCCTCCATCAAGGACGCAAGCTTGGACTGCATGTCTTGCAGCAAAGCCCATTTAGGGTCTACGGGAGCAGGTGCGGCAACAGACGGGGTTAGCGACTGAGGCGGTACCGCTTTCCATCCCTGAAAGCCTTGTTTATGCATGATATAATGTACAGCAAAACTTCAAAGGCTCGTAAGCCAGTTTAAAAGAAGGGAAAGCAAAGGCTGTATCCCCCAAACTCCTCCTGGTGATAAACCAGTCGCCTAGCAAACGTAAAGCTCTCTAGGAGAGCGAGAGAGCACTAGCTTATAAACAACGGCTTCGAAGTAGCTAGGCCTAGTGTAAGCTCTGACGTTTAAGCGAACGAGGAGCAGCAGTTACAAAAAGATCCGGACAAAGATCCTTAAAAATCAGCATGATTTAATTAAAGTCCATAGAGGGCTAAGCAGCTTTAGGCTCCTCTCCGTCTGACAGAGTCCTCAAGGGAATATCAGTAGGAGGGGAACAGCAACTTCCTCATCTAAAGGAACCTTGTCCGATAATAGCTGAGTCTCAAGCAAGGGAGAGACCTACCGTGGTGGCAATGCTTTACAAGCAGAGTCCACACGCACTGGTGCATTAGTAGCGGACCAGGACGCAACGTCATGTAACTGCTTGACAGTCTGTGAACTGTCAACAACAACAGGTGCGAGAGACCAGGACGCAATGTCATGTAACTGCTTGACAGTCTGTGAACTGTCAACAACAACAGGTGCGTGAGGACGCACAGCGTCCACTCGAGACTGCTTTGACTGCCTAGAATGAGCAGTCAAAACAACTCTAGAATGCGGAGGTTGACGCACAGCGTTAAAACAAGTCAACTCCGATTGTTAGCGAACGTCCTGAACGTCAACAGGAGCATCAGCAAGTGGCCTAACGTCCAAATGTGGCTGAAAATCCACACGAGACCGCATCGAGTGTGGTTCTAAACAACCTGATTGACGTGACTTAGCTACGCCAACGTCAACAGGAAGCACAAAGGAACGTTAGGTTGGCTGACAGCCAGGATCTCGATGAGATAAACGGCTAGGCTCAACGGACTAATCGGCAGAATAGTCTTCCATAAGGGAGGCAAGCATATTCTGCATGTCTTGCCGTAAAACCCATTTAGGATCAACGGAAATGGTTGCGGTAAGAAAAGAGGGTAACGTCTGTGACCGCAACACTTTGCCAACAAAAAAGACTCTCGGAGTCTGTGTTACGCTTTTGTTAGGCGGCGAGCAGTTTTCCGATGACTGCATAGGGTCAGAGCTGTCCTAATGGCTGCAACCAGGACGCTGGACCTGTCCTGAAAGGACTGACTTTCGCTTAAGGGCCTCGAAACCTTGTTTCAGGTTTCTTGTGCGAAAAGGCTTCGGATGACGAGGAGAAAATTGTCTCTCTCGCCTTATGGTAGGGGAGATCTTGGTAAGATACACCCGATACCATAGAGGGAAACGTCTGTTCGCTGATCAAGGCCTTCGAACCCATAAGTCGTTCGACATTACTTCTCCCCTGGGCTTGGGAGCTTGCAAGAGGTCCCGGACTAGGTGAACGACAGGCACGAACAGACGAACCCTCGGACGCAACACTGTAACACTTTGCGCAATATCACTTTATCACTACGATTTTCTGTTTTGCACTTATTTCACTGAAATCGAAACTTTTACTGATTTCTACCTGAAGCACGCAATTCTACCCTAATCAAAAGGTAGTAAATGCAAAATCAGTCGTATAATGCAAGCACATTAATACCAGCAAAAAAACAGTAAACATCTTTTAAGATAAAAAAAAAAATCGGTGGTTGGGGAAGAGAAGAAACACTAGTTCATTCAAAACTACGTTTACAATCTCTCACCGTACATTGCCTGGGGACGAGAATAAAACTAAAAACGTTTTATCCTTTCTCCCCGTACAGAGACTAGGGACGAGAGTAACTCGAGAACAACGTTACCCGCTTGAACGGAACGTTTTCTCTCCTCTCTCTCCCTCCGTCTCTATCTCTCTCTCTCTTTCTCTCTTGATTTCGCACCTAAGAGAAGAGCCCAATTACATTTCGTCAAAAAAACATGTTATTTGACCAAAGGAAAAAACTGAAAAGTTTTTCAATTAAAAAGTTCCTTTAAAATAGAATTTAAAACATTTAAGCTTTGAAAGAAGAATGAACAAAACGTCAGAATCGATTTACTCTTTCTGCAAAGTGAAACCGTGATACTCCTCTCTCTATCGTAACGATAGAGCGCAAACTGCGTAGCATAAATAAACTAAACGTTAGTTCATCTTTGAAAACAGTACGAAGACTATTCAAAGAAATTCTTTCATAAAATATTTATTAAAAATATTCATTTAAAAAGTTTTAAATCATTAGCTCTTTAAAAGCTATTTACGATTGAAAGGGCTCAACGTTGTTTAACTTCGGTTTCCAAGTTAGGACCGCCTACTCTCAGGAAAGGTCGCATATAAACAAAACATTAAAATTTATTTTTTATGTTTATTATAAATGGAAAGTTAATCGAAGAGGCCTAATAAAGGCGGTGAGATATAAAATATATAGAGGAAAATCTATAATTAATTTATAACGTGATAAGATAATTACTAAAAGCCTAAACACACTTCCGTCTAAGGGAAGGGTCGGCCATTTAAAAGTCAAAGAAAGTCCATACTCTCTTTGTCACCAAAAATTAAATCTATCCAAAACGAGTTCAAGATTTAAGATGAAGATATAACACCTGCACTGCGAAAGCTCAAACCAAAATGAAGTACTTCACCAAATATGTTGAGAAAACTCCAGGTTCTACAGCGAGTAAAAGTACGTCTTGTCGACACGTCGACAGAGAAGAAATTGAGTCTTTGTTTACATTGAGTATGGTATCTGGCCGACAGTTGGCGCTGATGGGCACACCCGCAACCTGTGTAGCGATCGCTGGCGAGTTTTTTGTACAGTTTTTTTGTCTGTCGAGCAACAGAGTTGCAGCTATATATTCACCGGCTAAGTTAAATATTTAAAATTGTGAATTACTATATGTAAACACTCTTAAGGTGATGTGGCAGCTAAAGCTTAAAGTTGATATAAGCCGGCAACCTTGAAATAAACTAGACTATGTTAGTTAAAAACTATACGGCAAGGGATCAAACTAAGAAAAAAATAATTGAAATGAAGGTATAAATTCCTAAAAATGGGAGAGGTGAGAAGATACAAAACATAAAAACCATGCTGTTTAAAAGGCTTGGAGCGAATGGCTTCATGCATTGTTTGAAACTGATCACACAAAAATAAAACAGCAAAAGCAATCTTAAAAAGTAATTAAACCTTTCAATTGCATTAATGCCATTACTTAACAGAATAGGAAGCCTTCTCACTCCCTGAAGCTGAGCAGGATACATATTGAGAACTTGGGAACATGACAAAATAAGGGAGCTTGAAGCAGGTTAGTGTGCAGGCATTGTCTTCAGTATTAAAAATTGGTTCTTGTCATCAGTTACCTGATGAAATTTACCATAAGAGGTGCTATGATGAGTGAAATAGAGTCTCCCTTATTCACACCAAGTGCATGCTAAAGTACAGTGAAACACCAGCCCTATAGCTGGGGAGACAGTATTTCTTTGGGATTTTTATGTCATGTTAGATCACCTATTTTAGCCTTTACAAGAAAGTCCTTGGAGATTGCACAGCATATTAACCCCAAAAATACCAATAACACCAATAAAGGTCGCTCAAGTCCATAGAGGGCTAAGCAGCTTTAGGCTCCTCTCCGTCTGACAGAGTCCTCAAGGGAATATCAGTAGGAGGGGGAACAGCAACTTCCTCATCTAAAGGAACCTTGTCCGATAATAGCTGAGTCTCAAGCAAGGGAGAGACCTACCGTGGTGGCAATGCTTTACAAGCAGAGTCCACACGCACTGGTGCATTAGTAGCGGACCAGGACGCAACGTCATGTAACTGCTTGACAGTCTGTGAACTGTCAACAACAACAGGTGCGAGAGACCAGGACGCAACGTCATGTAACTGCTTGACAGTCTGTGAACTGTCAACAACAACAGGTGCGTGAGGACGCACAGCGTCCACTCGAGACTGCTTTGACTGCCTAGAATGAGCAGTCAAAACAACTCTAGAATGCGGAGGTTGACGCACAGCGTTAAAACAAGTCAACTCCGATTGTTAGCGAACGTCCTGAACGTCAACAGGAGCATCAGCAAGTGGCCTAACGTCCAAATGTGGCTGAAAATCCACACGAGACCGCATCGAGTGTGGTTCTAAACAACCTGATTGACGTGACTTAGCTACGCCAACGTCAACAGGAAGCACAAAGGAACGTTAGGTTGGCTGACAGCCAGGATCTCGATGAGATAAACGGCTAGGCTCAACGGACTAATCGGCAGAATAGTCTTCCATAAGGGAGGCAAGCATATTCTGCATGTCTTGCCGTAAAACCCATTTAGGATCAACGGAAATGGTTGCGGTAAGAGACGAGGGTAACGTCTGTGACCGCAACACTTTGCCAACAAAAAAGACTCTCGGAGTCTGTGTTACGCTTTTGTTAGGCGGCGAGCAGTTTTCCGATGACTGCATAGGGTCAGAGCTGTCCTAATGGCTGCAACCAGGATGCTGGACCTGTCCTGAAAGGACTGACTTTCGCTTAAGGGCCTCGAAACCTTGTTTCAGGTTTCTTGTGCGAAAAGCCTTCGGATGACGAGGAGAAAATTGTCTCTCTCGCCTTATGGTAGGGGAGATCTTGGTAAGATACACCCGATACCATAGAGGGAAACGTCTGTTCGCTGATCAAGGCCTTCGAACCCATAAGTCGTTCGACATTACTTCTCCCCTGGGCTTGGGAGCTTGCAAGAGGTCCCGGACTAGGTGAACGACAGGCACGAACAGACGAACCCTCGGACGCAACACTGTAACACTTTGCGCAATATCACTTTATCACTACGATTTTCTGTTTTGCACTTATTTCACTGAAATCGAAACTTTTACTGATTTCTACCTGAAGCACGCAATTCTACCCTAATCAAAAGGTAGTAAATGCGAAATCAGTCGTATAATGCAAGCACATTAATACCAGCAAAAAAACAGTAAACATCTTTTAAGATAAAAAAAAAATCGGTGGTTGGGGAAGAGAAGAAACACTAGTTCATTCAAAACTACGTTTACAATCTCTCACCGTACATTGCCTGGGGACGAGAATAAAACTAAAAACGTTTTATCCTTTCTCCCCGTACAGAGACTAGGGACGAGAGTAACTCGAGAACAACGTTACCCGCTTGAACGGAACGTTTTCTCTCCTCTCTCTCCCTCCGTCTCTATCTCTCTCTCTCTTTCTCTCTTGATTTCGCACCTAAGAGAAGAGCCCAATTACATTTCGTCAAAAAAACATGTTATTTGACCAAAGGAAAAAACTGAAAAGTTTTTCAATTAAAAAGTTCCTTTAAAATAGAATTTAAAACATTTAAGCTTTGAAAGAAGAATGAACAAAACGTCAGAATCGATTTACTCTTTCTGCAAAGTGAAACCGTGATACTCCTCTCTCTATCGTAACGATAGAGCGCAAACTGCGTAGCATAAATAAACTAAACGTTAGTTCATCTTTGAAAACAGTACGAAGACTATTCAAAGAAATTCTTCCATAAAATATTTATTAAAAATATTCATTTAAAAAGTTTTAAATCATTAGCTCTTTAAAAGCTATTTACGATTGAAAGGGCTCAACGTTGTTTAACTTCGGTTTCCAAGTTAGGACCGCCTACTCTCAGGAAAGGTCGCATATAAACAAAACATTAAAATTTATTTTTTATGTTTATTATAAATGGAAAGTTAATCGAAGAGGCCTAATAAAGGCGGTGAGATATAAAATATATAGAGGAAAATCTATAATTAATTTATAACGTGATAAGATAATTACTAAAAGCCTAAACACACTTCCGTCTAAGGGAAGGGTCGGCCATTTAAAAGTCAAAGAAAGTCCATACTCTCTTTGTCACCAAAAATTAAATCTATCCAAAACGAGTTCAAGATTTAAGATGAAGATAAAACACCTGCACTGCGAAAGCTCAAACCAAAATGAAGTACTTCACCAAATATGTTGAGAAAACTCCAGGTTCTACAGCGAGTAAAAGTACGTCTTGTCGACACGTCGACAGAGAAGAAATTGAGTCTTTGTTTACATTGAGTATGGTATCTGGCCGACAGTTGGCGCTGATGGGCACACCCGCAACCTGTGTAGCGATCGCTGGCGAGTTTTTTGTACAGTTTTTTTGTCTGTCGAGCAACAGAGTTGCAGCTATATATTCACCGGCTAAGTTAAATATTTAAAATTGTGAATTACTATATGTAAACACTCTTAAGGTGATGTGGCAGCTAAAGCTTAAAGTTGATATAAGCCGGCAACCTTGAAATAAACTAGACTATGTTAGTTAAAAACTATACGGCAAGGGATCAAACTAAGAAAAAAATAATTGAAATGAAGGTATAAATTCCTAAAAATGGGAGAGGTGAGAAGATACAAAACATAAAAACCATGCTGTTTAAAAGGCTTGGAGCGAATGGCTTCATGCATTGTTTGAAACTGATCACACAAAAATAAAACAGCAAAAGCAATCTTAAAAAGTAATTAAACCTTTCAATTGCATTAATGCCATTACTTAACAGAATAGGAAGCCTTCTCACTCCCTGAAGCTGAGCAGGATACATATTGAGAACTTGGGAACATGACAAAATAAGGGAGCTTGAAGCAGGTTAGTGTGCAGGCATTGTCTTCAGTATTAAAAATTGGTTCTTGTCATCAGTTACCTGATGAAATTTACCATAAGAGGTGCTATGATGAGTGAAATAGAGTCTCCCTTATTCACACCAAGTGCATTCTAAAGTACAGTGAAACACCAGCCCTATAGCTGGGGAGACAGTATTTCTTTGGGATTTTTATGTCATGTTAGATCACCTATTTTAGCCTTTACAAGAAAGTCCTTGGAGATTGCACAGCATATTAACCCCAAAAATACCAATAACACCAATAAAGGTCGCTCAAGGATGGCAGAGGCAATGGACAGGACAATGTCCTAGAGACGGACCCAAGTCCCCTTCTCCATCAAGCTAAGATGAAGGAGAGCCAGGCAATGGTTGATGATGACTCAGCAGCTAGACCTATGTCTCCCAAACCAGCCATCTCTAGTTCTCAGACCATACCAAAAAACATTGAGCTTCAGGGGTCTCAAACTACCGTCCAACAGATTACTAGGAAGGGACGTTTCGAATACGATACCAGAAACCTAATCACAATTAACTTTGCAAAAATATTTCCAAATGATTACCCTCCTTATTCATATACCTGTAGTTATAAAGATTATTTCTGAAATTATGTAAATAAAATTTTTCTTAAACTAATTTAACCCCAAGACACAGACAAAACAATATTAATAATGCCCAAGCAGTACTCACACTGCTCACAAAGAATAATGAATCTACAGTAAATAATACTAACAACAATCTGATCAAACAAACCTGCAAAGGCACCGATATGTTGAGTAATGCCTCCAAACTCGGTGTCCACTACAGAGGTATGACGCAAGGCATCCAGAAGGGTAGTTTTCCCATGATCTACATGTCCCATGATCGTTACAACTGGCGGTCGACTAACCAGTTCACTTTCCAAAGGTGGAGGCCTAAAAGAAGAGATAGATAATGAAGTCTACAATTTATGAACCACAAGCAAAGAATTATAAACAAATACCATAGTATTAGACTCTCATTTGCAAAGTAAAACAGTTCTTGTTACCTGATCTATACTTTACATTTGTGAGAAAATTTATAAGTTTTCAAATAAATTTGAAAATTACGAAGATTATTTTGACTAGAGCTAGAATTGGTCGTTAAAGTTAGATAGCATAAGGTTATAAAACTAGCAAGGGTGCGGGGCTCCTCGGCCCACCCCTCTCAAGTTGGAGAACACTCACATTTGATCTTTTGCCCTAGGATTGAGAGGGGTGGTTGAGGAGGGGGAGTTGGATCAAAGAACTCAGGTTTGTATGGTTAGAAAAAATAAAAAATTTTAAGTAATTTTTATTTTTCCTAACATACTTACCGAGAACTACTTTCTTAGGAGTTACCTGTAATCTCCTCTCAACCGACCAGAGTTTTGTGTAGTATACCCTATGTCCGTTTTCTATGGAGGACTAACCCAGGAGTAATGAGAACGTTCCCCGAGGGTAGACCTGAGCTAGGTCGGCGTCAGCTTGGGTCCCGTTAGTCAGTAAGTTCCTCGGATGTTGCAAAAAGTCCCTGCAAGGGCAGAAAGGCACTCGGGGAAGGTAGGGAGGGCCATTACCCAAAAGTAGTTCTCAGTAAGTATGTTAGGAAAAATAAAAATTACTTAAAATTTTTGATTTGTTCCAACACAAATACTTACCTCGAACTACTTTCTTAGGAGACTTACACTTTAGGAGGTGGGAGTGTCTTCCTGACCTTCAGACCCAGCTAAGCGGACAACAAGTAACCTAGATATGAACTAGGTTCTAAAAAAAAAAACTGGGAAACGAACGGTAGGGTAAACTACACAAAGAGCTCACGTTAGTGTCTAAGTACTGTACTCACCCTTTAAAAATCTTCTGATGCTGAGTCCAGTGACAAAGTTGCAGAGACGTGTTCTTCATTGGTTACATATGTGTGGTTATCTCCGGTAGGGATAGGAAACGGGGATTAGGGTGAAAAGGAACAAACCTGTCTCCTGGTTTTGCTATCCACGATTGTTCCTGGGGCTTCACCGTTAAATCACTTGGAGCGCGGAGATGACTGTCCCAATGGAGAACCCGTCTAAAGACCTTCTTGAGTAATCCTTGAGATAATGGGCAGTAAAGGTCGACTGATTCGACCAGGTGCCCGCCCGAAGGATCTGACCCACTGCCATGTTCTTCTCAAAGGCTAAGGAAGTGCTTAGTCCTCTAATGTCATGGGGCTTAGGAGTACCTGGCACGACCAGTCCCTCCTCCTTATGGGCCCTGGCAATAACGTGTCTCAACCAAAAGGATATGGTATTCTTCGATACCTGCTTCTTTGTAACACTTGTGGAGACGAAAAGACTCTTGATACCCGGCCGGAGATGTGCAGTCCTCTCAAGGTACTTCCTAACGGCACGGACAGGGCATAACCTCAAATCCTCTGGATTCCCAGTCTTAGGAATGGCTGGCAGTGAGAACCCCTCGAACTTAGGATCCCAGACTGCTGGATTCTGGGTTTTTGCCACGAACGAAGGGACGAACTTGAGGGAGATTTCTCTCCACCCCTTCGAATGAGAGACGTCGTAAGACAGCCCATGGATCTCTCCTACTCTTTTCGCAGAGGCCAAGGCCAACAAAAAGACCGTCTTGAGAGTGAGATCCCTGTCTACAATATCTTTCATCGGTTCAAACGGGGGTCTACTTAACATCTTCAGAACCCTAGCCAAGTCCCACTGAGGCACCCTAACCATTTGAGGAGGGCAGGACTGTTCAAAACTCCTGATAAGTATAGAGGTGTGTCTAGAGGAGCCCAGGTCGATGCCCTTCAGAAGGAAGACTTGACCCAAGACTGCCCGTACTCCTTTTATAGCTGGGATTGACATCCCTACCTCGTCTCTGAGATATACTAGAAAGTCTGCGATATCTGGGACTGAGGCTTTGAGGGGCTTGATGTTCCTTGAAGCGCACCACTTCATAAAAGAGGCCCATTTCGCTTGGTAGACCGCTGCCGACGACCTTCTCAGGTATAGCGACATCTTCTTAGCAGTTCCTGACGAATATCCTTCCTTCCCCAGGAGGCGCTCGATAGTCTCCAGGAGTGAAGGCGTAGAGACTGTGGGTTGTCGTGGAACCTGAGAAAGTGTGGTTTTTGTAGAAGATCTGGCCTGTCGGGGAGTGGCCATGGAGGATGGCTTGCCAGGTCTTTTAGATCCGCGAACCACTCCCTCTCCGGCCACCAGGGCGCTACCAAAGTCATCCTTAAGTTTCAGGCAGCCCTTACTCTGTTGAGCACTTGCCTGATCAACGTGAAGGGGGGAAAAGCGTACACGTCTAGGTTGTCCCATTTGTGCTGAAAGGCATCCTCCAAGGCTGCCTTTGGGTCTGGGACAGGAGAACAATACACGGGGAGTTGTGCGTTCAGCCTGGTTGCAAAGAGGTCCATCACTGGGGAACCCCACCGTTGAATGATGAGCCTGGCTACTTCTGGGAGGAGGGACCACTCTGTTCCTACTATCTGACCCATCCTGCTGAGACCGTCGGCTAGGACGTTCTTCTTCCCGGGGATGAACCTTGCCAATAACACTATCTGGTTCGCCTCCGCCCAATCCAGGATCTCTAGGGCGAGATCGCACAGCTCCCTTGACTTGAGGCCTCCTTGCTTCTTTATGTACGCGACTACTGTGGCGTTGTCGCACATCAACGCCACAGTGTTTCCCCTTAGTAGTTCGATGAACTGCAGACAAGTTTTTTGGACTGCCTTCAACTCTAGGACATTGATGTGTAGGCCTTTCTCCACGTCCGTCCAGGTTCCTCTCGCCGTCTCGTTGAGGAGATGGGCTCCCAATCCCTCGTTGGAGGCGTCTGTGAATAGGAGCATCTCGGGAGGCTCGGTCGCGAAGGGCATCCCCTTGAACGTATTCAACCGGCACTGCCACCACTCCAGGGAGGGTATTGTGTTTGGTAGAACTGGGATTAATTTTTGGGGCGAATCCAGTTGGTTCCAGAAGCCCTTCAGGTTCCATTGGATGGCCCTGAGCCTGAGTCTCCCCTGGGGAACCAGTTTCTCCAATGACACCAGATGACCTATTAGCCTTTGCCAGTCCTTGGCTCTCCTGGGTTGCCCCGAAAGGAAAGGCAGAAGGATCTTTATTAGATTGCTTACCCGTTCCCCTGACAGAAAGGCCTTCACTAGTCGGGAATCCAGTGTCATCCCCAAATAGGTCATCCTGGTGGAGGGAGACAGGTTTGATTTTTCTGGGTTGATCATGATACCCAGACCCTTGCAAAATTGAAGAAGCTTTACACCTTGCTCCTTCAAAACGTCCTCTGAGGAGGAAAGAAGCAACCAGTCGTCCAGGTACCGGATGAGGCGAATGCCCCACTCGTGAGCCCACACCGAGACTGTCGTGAAGACTCTCGTGAATACCTGGGGAGCAGTTGACAACCCGAACCAGAGGGTCTTGAATTGCAGGATCTGGGTACCCCATTTCACTCGGAGAAACTTTCGGCTTGAGGGGTGGACCGGGATTTGGAAGTATGCGTCCTTGAGGTCTATGGTCATCATGTAGTCTTTCTCCCTCAAGGACTGCAAGACTGACTTCGGAGTGTCCATTTTGAAATCTGTCTTGCAAACAAACTTGTTGAGAGCTGACAGGTCTATCAACGGTCTCCATCCCCCCGTCACCTTTTCTACCAGGAATAGCCGGCTGTAGAAACCTGGTCCCAGGTGTAGAACCTCCTCCATGGAGCCCTTCTGCAACATAGTGGACACCTCTTCTTGAAGGGCCGCCCTCTTCAACGGGTCCTTGGGTGCCAGCCACTCCAACAGGCTGGCCGGAATCAAAGGTGGAGGTTCCGTTAAGAACGGGAGCCTGTACCCCTCCTTCAGTACGGATACTGTCCAGGGTTCCGGTCCGTGAGCCTTCCATGCTTGCCAATGTCGTCTGAGGCATCCCCCAACCTGAGGCTTGGGCAGGAGTAGGGGGCCTCCCACACTACCTCCTCCTGGAGGAGCGGCCTGAACGGCCTCTCCTGGAAGCAGAATAACCTGTTCTAAAAGAGGCAGACGCTGCTGGAGCTCCTCTACGGGGGGGCTGTGGCGCTGAAGCCCACGAGGAAGAAGGGGCTTCTCTCCTCGTCAGGCTAGGAGGGGCCTGAGAAGTAGAGGGCCCGTCTGATGCTGACCTCTTGTAGGGGGGCCTCCTTACCGGTTGAGGCCTGGGAGCGCTCACTTCCTTTCGTTTAGTTACCTTCTCCATTATCTCCTCTAGCTGTTTCAAGGGGAACAAGGAGTCACCCCACACAGGAAGGCTCCTCATGGCCCTCGCCTCCCTGTCTGGGATCTTCCGGGAAAGCTTCGCCAGGATAGTATCACTCTTGCGCAGAACCCAGTTCGCTGAAAGGGCAAAGGACTGATAAGTAAGGAACTTCAGGGTCTTGCCCCCGGAGATGATAAGCTCCTTCAGTAAGTTCTGTTGCTCCGGGTCTGTCAAGTCATATGTGGCTTGTACCCCTACCAGCGTGGAGGCCCACCAGTCCAACCAAGAGGAGACGTGCACCAAGTCTTTCAACATCTCCTTCATCATCGCTGCCTCCGACTGCGAAAAGCAAATCGGGGCTGAAGAGGCTCTGTCCTCCGGGGCACCCTGTCCCAGAACTTCGAGGGAAGGCTCCACTTTGCAGGCTCCCGGCCGTTGTCCCTCTGGCACATAGAACCTACTCTGGGACCTGAGTCCCTGGAGCAACTTCGAGGAGCTCTGTGTTTTGGGAGCTTCGGCATTGCCTGCCACAACTTTATCAACATGAGCCCGTCCCAGGACTAGATCTCGGGCCACAGGCAGGGCCAGGGAGGTTTTCTGCTGGACGGGTGCCTCCATCAAGCAGCTCAGGTTGGACCTCCAGAAGTCCTCGTCGGTTGGAACCGGTTCCTCAATCCGATGATGCCTTCGTATCAGGCCTATTACCTTCCGATACGCCGAGTCCTCGGTCGGGGAACCTTCTCTACTGTCAGCAGTACCTTCCATCTGATCCCGAGGAGCCGGGTCACCGGGCACTCCTACCGGGCGCTTCGGCTCTGGATCAACAGGCACTCCCCTGCGGTGGTACCGGTCTGCCCCGGCGGGAACCTCCGCACCAGGGTTGGGGGCCAGAACGGGCATCGCCGTGCCGGCGAGGACTACCGTCCGTGTAATCTCTCTGGGGGACGAGGAAGCGGATCCCGTGGGCTGACCCGATGGAGGGAACATTCCTATAACTCCAAGGGCCGAGCCAGCTGAGCTGACTCGCCCAGGCTGCCCGTACGGAAGCACGGCTCCCCCCGCTGGGCGGGGTGAGCCGGAAGCTTCGCGGACTTACGCCTGCCTAAAGAGGCCTTCTCGCATTGCTCCCTGCAAGGGTCATATCTGCAGCTGGAAGATGGCCTTCGCGGCGAGTAATCCCTGGACCGCCGGTCAGGGGAACGCTGCAAATCACTTCTACGGGGAACGAAGACCCAATCACCATCGGGGGACCTACTCTTCCTGTACTTCCTCCATGGAGACCGGGACCGTTTTCTACTGAACCTCGAGCGGGACCTTGAGCGGGAACGCCTACTCCTGGACCACTCCCTCCGTCGCCGGTGCCTCCTCCTCGCTTCCCCTTCTGAAGAGAACGAAGCACCATCATCTGAAGAGCCCGACGATACTGTGCCACCCGACCGACGGGCAGGAGCGGGGGCTACGGAGGGCTTCGCGACCTGCTGCGTTCCAGAGGTCGAGGGCTGTAGGAAAGACTCCGGAACCGTCGTCAGAGGAGCTGGAAAAGAGGTTGGACATACTACACTAGGGAACCAGGTATCCAGGCCCTCTTCCATCCGCATTGGGGACCTACCTGGCGTTTTAGGGAGCCTCCACCCGAAGGGCTCACTTACCGTGGAGTCCAACTTTTCCTGGGCGTCACCAGCCGCTGAAGTACCTGAAACACAGGCCCACGAAGCGGGCGAAGAAACAGGCACAACATTACTACACCACAAGGGGTCGGAGGAGGAGACGTGCCCCCCAAGCACAAGGGCAGAGTCTCCAGAACCCCCAGACACAGCACTATCAGGCTCCCCACTAGCCTGAGAAGTCCCAGCAACCCCCACTTCATACACATTAGACTCCTGGGGAAGGGCTCTTGGCTCTTTCCCCGCAACGGACTTACCTCGTCCCCTACTCTGGGTAGGGGAAGGCGAGACAGAAGCCCCGTCGGACCGTCCACTGGGCGACGGTAACGGCGAAGAGATGCTAGATTTCCTGGGCGAACGTTTCGACGACTTCTTCTTCTTAGTGCCATAACGCACCCACTGGATCTCATTCCAACTAACACACTCATTGCACATATCCGACGGCGAGCACACTCTGCCTCTACAGGAAGAGCAAAGGGAATGAGGGTCCACTTCGGGCTTGGAAAGGAACGCTCCACACGACTTTCCGGCTCTAGGCCCAGGACAACGGCGGATCTGCTTCATCGCACACAACCACAAGACACAGGAACGAAGGGAATAAACAAGGAATACACTTGGGAAGCACAAGGAAAGGCAGTGAACACATGAGAACACAAGGGATAAGCACAGAGATACCACGCGGTAACCACGTGGGACACACGAGTCGGGACACAAAGGGTCGTATGAGAATGAGAGCGGCGTGATGGTATCACGACGCGACCAGAGAACCTACAGACTAACGGGACCCAAGCTGACGCCGACCTAGCTCAGGTCTACCCTCGGGGCACGTTCTCATTACTCCTGGGTTAGTCCTCCATAGAAAACGGACGTAGGGTATACTACACAAAACTCTGGTCGGTTGAGAGGAGATTACAGGTAACTCCTAAGAAAGTAGTTTGAGGTAAGTATTTGTGTTGGAACAAATACAAATTACTTCAAAAAGTTTTCATTTGTCCCTATGCAACATATAAACCCTCATTCATTAATTAGGGAGACTCACTGTTTGGAGAATTGAAAGTCTCCAGGAAACAAAACTGGAAGGTTATGATTTCTTCCCTGGAAGTGTTCATGTTCAACGCTTGATCTGTGGAGACACGAAGTGAGGACCACCGACACCCACTATCTGTTTTCATAAGGATGAAAGACTGATAGGACCTGGGTTGCACATGTGAAAATGTACTTGATCAACACAGAGAACCTTTCCCGCATAGGTAGTAGGTTGGCCAGGGCACCAACCACCATTGAGATACTACCGCTAGAGTGTTATTGGGTTGTTTGGCTGGCCAGACAGTACTACATTGGATCCTTCTCTCTGGTTACGGCTTATTTTCCCTTTGCCTAAACATACACCGAATAGTGTGGCCTATTCTTTACACATTCTCTTCTGCCCTCATACACCTGATAACAGTGAGATTAACAAGCAATTCCTCTTCGCTCAAGGGTTAACTACTGCGCTGTAATTGTTCAGTGGCTACTTTCCTCTTGGAAATGTAGTTGAGACTCTTTAGTTATGGTACGCAGCTCTTCTAGAAGTACACCTCAAAATCAAACCATTGTTTTCTAGTCTTAGGTAGTGCCATAACCTCTGTACCATAGTCTTTCATTGTCTTGGGGTAGAGTTATCTTGCTTGGAGGTACAAATGAGCACACTATTCTATCTTATTTCTCTTCCTCTGGTTTTCTTTTTAAGTTTTTATAACTTATATATGAAAGATTTATTTTAATGTTGTCAGTGTTATTAAAATATTCTAGTTGAATTGTTTACTACTTCTCTTATAGTTATTTATTTCCTTATCCTGCTTTTCCAACTAGGGTTGTAGCTTAGCTAATAATAATAACAATAATAATAATGATAAAAATAGTCACCCATGTACAGGGGTGGAAGGCTGTGTCCCTAAAAGGAAGGCTGGCAACTAGTTCCAAAACTAAATCCAAACAAGAGCCATTTAAGCCCAAATTATAACAATCATCAAAAAGTCAAAAAATAGTTTTGTACGAGAATTTGAGATTTGATATCTTTCTGTGGATTCAACAATGAATTAAGGGAGTCCGATTTTAGTCTCCCATTCACCTACTCTCAAATGACTTCCATAAACAACTAGTTAATGTATTGTCATGATATAGCTTATGAGCAAAGAATGTGATCATTCCATGTTATAAGAAAATGTCAGATACAAGATTATTCCAAGAAAGCGAACCCACGGAAAAGACTATGATATAAGATGAACGCATAACCATACTAATATCATTCCTTGACAGATTTGAAATGTACTTTTCTATATCATTTCAAAAGAATTAGATTGCACCTAAAATGTAAAGATTTGTATACTGCACATGGGGAAAATGGCAATATTTACAAGTTTAACAGGCATGTGCATATTGAAAAAGGATAACAATTGTTTACATTGTAAATCAAACAGAGACTTACCTCTTTACAGCATCCTTATTCTGCTTGGTCTTTTCCACACTTAGTGGATTGTTGCTAAAATCACAACGAAACCCAGCTCTTTTCACAGCCTCCTGAATGACCTTAACGTTATCTATTCGTATACTTGGGCGGTCAAAACTTTCACTGTCATCCACATACAGAAAAATCTCATATAATGTATCTGCAGAAAGAATATCCAAATTAAATGTTTGCAATATCAAATTAAGTGTATACAAATACAGTATTTGCAGTGGTAAACTTCAACAGTCGCAAAAAAGAATTCTAAGAATATAATCTATTATCTCAATATTTAGCTGCAAGGCCCATTGCTAATGTTCATGAAGTTAAATTTGATAGTTTTTTTATATAAAATTATTTATCCTTTTACATTTTTGCTATGTAATGTGAAAACACAAAGAATTCCCTTTTCAAATGATGTATGACACATGGCAATTACAATTATTTGCAGATGCACAGTCTCGCGTAGAAAATATTACTTATGAATGCATAAAATCCTCTTGTAACATACCTTATTTGCATAATAAATACATAATGAATAAAGGTTTGAAAAATAATCAAGTTTACAATGGAAAGCTTTATAAATTTTCTATATATTCCATAAGTGAAATAATGTTTCATTTGAAATAAAACTGAAAAATTGTAGCAAAGACAGACAATAAATTATTATCTTTACGTAACAAAATTTACGATAAAGTTTTTTTATATAGAAATTTTAACATTTACATTTGCAAATGCAAAAAATCATCTCCTTCACCTATTGACACAAAGCAAATGCACAAAAACACACAAAAATTATCTATTCATGCATAAAATTCTCACGTAAAAGGCGTAATACAGTAAACCAGTTTTACCGTAAGCATAGTTTTTGTGCCCTTTTCCATAACAAATAAGTAATGAATAATGCTAGGGAAAAAATGAAGATTGCGATGGAAATATGAACATATTTCCTATATAATCTGTAAATCAAATAAATAGATTTTGTCAGAAAAAACTGAGCAATTGTAGAGGAAAGATGGTCAATAAATTTCTATCTTTAAGCAAATAAATTTAAAACAAAATTTTTTATGTAGACTTGTTCATATTTTCACATTTTCTACACCATGTGAAAATACAAATAATGACCTTTTAAATGCAATTTGAAACATGACAATTGTAATTATATTCAAATGTCCAGTCCTACATAGAAAAATTATCTATGCAGGCATAAAATTCTTGGGTGACATATTTTCTGTGCCTTTTTGAGTAATATATAAGTAATGGATAATGCTAGGTTAAAAAATTAAGATTGAATGGAGAGCTGAATTAATTTCATTGGTAATACATAGAGAAAATATAAAGGTTTTGTTAACAAAGAAATTGAGTAATTGTAGAGGAAAGAGACAAAAAATTTCTATCTCTATGGAACAAAATTTAAGAAATTTTTTATATAGGAAATTTTCAGATTTTTACATTTCTATATAGTACCATGTGACAAGACAGTACAAGAAATTACTTATCAAATGGTTTAAGAAACTTGACGATTACATTATTTACAAATACACAGAAGGTAGGTAGCAGGGGTGTAAGAATACTATCATCTTACGTCCTGTGTATCATAGTAAGCACCTAAACGTTTTTATAGTTTATATATGAAATATTTAACTTAATTGTTGTTACTGTTCATAAAATTTTATTTTAAGTGTTAATTAATTCTCTCATTTCCTTGTTTCCTTTCCTCACTGGACTATTTTTCCTATTGAAATACCTGGGCTTATAGCATCTTGCTTTTCCAACTAGGGTTGTGACTTATCAAGTAATAGTAATAATAATAATAATAATAATAATAATAATAATAATAATAATAATAATAATAATAATAATGATGCTTTGCAGTCTTGCTTTTTAGCAAAAGGCTATCTCATTGCCAATAATAGTGGAAACTGCTATCTTGCAGTATGACTATTTAATCAAAGGTTAGGCCCACTGCCTATAACCTTGCCTGATGCTATTAGAAATGTGGATGAGCCTAGGGCATCTCTTGTAAGCAAATCGTGTCAGGATCCTAATGACATGATAAATGGACAAAGGGTTAAACAGGGTTCACAACTGTAGCTAAAAGAGCTTATGACAGAATGGAAGATCAGAGAAGTTACACTAATAAAAAGACTGAGAGGGTTAGTGGATGTAATGGAGAGAAGGAGGATAGATATCCTGTGTGTGCAGGAGACATGATGAAAAGAAAATGAAACTAAAGTGATAAGAAATGGGTATAAGCTCTATTACAGCAGATCACGAGAGGAAGGAAATGGAGTTGGGGTCATAATAGATAATATCTGGATACAAAAAGTGTAGAAAAGAATAAATGATAGACTTTTAAAAATTTATATGATAATATAGGATTTCATGGTAACTATAATTTCAGCATATGCCCCTCAGATGAGTTACCAAGAACAAGGAAAAAATCATTTAGATGAGTGAAAGATGAGAAGCTAAATATAGGAGCTAACATGAATGGTAGAGTGGAGAAAAGAAGCGAAGGATATGAGGAAGTACATGGAGGTCATAGATTTGTAATTAGAAATGATGATATGGAGTATATATTAGAGCTGTCTCAGAACCTTTAATTGACAAGCATTAATACCTGGTTTCAGAAGATAGATAAGGACCTGAGGACCTATGAAAGTAAAGCAGAGGAGTGGAAAGCCTATCAATTACATCCCGGTTAGAGGAGTTGACAAAAACAATGTGATGAACTGTAAAGTGATTTTGGCTGAAGCATGTGTCAAACAACATGAAAAGTTATCCAATAAACTCATTCCCTCTCCAGTTGGAAAAGAATCACTTTTGCTTCAGTTGTGTAAACATGTAATAACACAGCCCATATAAAAATTTATAATTCTTTCTTGTTTCAGTGTGGTTGTTGAAAATGGAATGGACACAAGAACCTCATGTTCGGAGGCAAGAGTGGACAGTGCAACAGCTTCATGGCAAAGCCAGGTGAAGATACCCTCTATGCAAAGTCTGCTGGTGCTGCTGTCTCCTCAGGGGGTGTGACTGCTGGTCTCTGGATCGGTCCACGGAGAGTACACTGCAGGGGTCAGGTTTCATAGGTGCGTCGCACCCTTAGTGTTCACCGCTCCCCTCCTACGTCTAAGGCTATCTAATCATGACTGCGCAGGTCGCTGACAATGAGTTTGACCTTAGGAAGTCATGCGCTTCCTTAGGTCTTTTAGGGTTTGAGAGTGTTGGTACCCATGGTTACCTCTCCCCCCAGTATCCCCTATGCATTTAACTGAGTCCCATAAGCTGCCAGTGACAACAGTGGTAAAGCGAGTAGTGCTTCTTTCAGTGTCAGGGGGCCAGGTGGCTCCTCAAGTGTTAAGAAGCCCGATGTTTCCAACTTCCTAAAGAAACAAAAAAAAAGTGTTAAGTCTGATATGGTTGTCCCCAGCCAGGCTAGTAAGATGCCAAAATCAGGAGTCGTGGCCCCAGGGACCAGTGATGGTAAGTCAAAAGAGTATTGCCCGCCTCCTGCGTGACCCCGATCCCTGACCTGGTGCCAGTGATTCCCACCCCTTCTCTTGTGTACATTGCAAGGGGTTCTGAAGCCGGTTCCTACTACCCCCATGTCATTGATTGCACCTTGAGCACAAAACATTTCTGGGTATAGGGGCCTTGTGGGTGTGCCTTTCCCTTCCCCTGTGTCCATATGTCCCAGTATTATGGCTCCTGTTAGAGCAACACGTGTGGTTTCACCCCTCGGGACAGCATCGTTGTCGACGGTCACTCAGACCTCCACCGCTCAGCTTGTACAGCCAGGAAGAGGAAAAAGCGTGCATGCTCTTCTTCCTCATTATCCTCCTCCTCCTCATCCTCTAACTCAGATTTGACTCTTATTCTCTGATGAAGAAGAGAAAGAAGTTGAAGTCCAGATAGGCCAACCAAAGTCACAGGGATAGGGCTCCCCGCAACACCACCTCTCAAGGGGGTTGGACGGCACCCATGTGGTTCACGACCAGTAGAGGAGAGGCGTATGGCATTTAAAGGACTGGTTTGTTTACCTATGAGGTGACTGAAGTGGATTAAGTCATGTGCTACCGACTTGTTCTTTGAAGGAATAGCAATGAAATTTGGGTGAAACATTAAAATAATTAATATAACAAGGAATGAACTGATAATGCTTAAGCTAACTGAAATGTGAAAGGAGCATGAAAATCTAAGAAATTAGAAAGTACACTAAAATTAAAGTGACAAAGCTAAGGAAAACAAGAGGAAAGATTTTACCACCACTATAGAGCAACTCGCACCCTAGATGTACGGAAGACAAGGTGGGAACTCTTCTGCTTTTAAGAGTGTATGAAAAGTCAGCTAGCACACATTTAAGGCTATCGTACCGTGATGGGAGCATAAAATATGAAATATGATATTTTAATTATAAAATAAATTTTTGAATATACTTACCCGGTGAATATATAATAGCTGCAACTCTGCGGCTCGACAGAAAACATACTCAAAAAACTCGCGAGCGATCGCTATGAAGGTTGCGGGTGTGCCCACCAGCGCCAACTGTCGGCCAGATACCACTCTTGTATGTAAACAAAACCTTCAATTCTTCTCGTCCCGCTGCGTCTCTATTGGGGAGGAAGGGAGGGTCACTTAATTTATATATTCACCGGGTAAGTATATTCAAAAATTTATTTTATAATTAAAATATCATTTTTAAATATTAAACTTAGCCGGTGAATATATAATAGCTGATTCACACCCAAGGAGGTGGGTAGAGACCAGAGTTAATTATGTTTACAGCGTATAAGCTAAGAGTTTTTTCATTTTGACAGTTATCAATATAACAAAACCAAAATAAATAGGTACCTGGTAAGGAAGTTGACTTAGACGATTACCCTGCCTTGTAAGTCTGTCTTCCTCACGGAGCCCAGCAATCCTCTTAGGATGCTGACAGACTCCCAGGAGCTGAAGTATCAAGGGCTGCAACCCATACAACAGGACCTCATCAAACCCCTAATCTGGGCGCTCTCAAGAAATGACTTTGACCACCCGCCAAATCAACCAGGATGCGAAAGGCTTCTTAGCCTTCCGGACAACCCATAAAAACAATATTAAAAACATTTCAAGAGACAGATTAAAAGGATATGGAATTAGGGAAGTGTAGTGGTAGAACCCTCACCCACTACTGCACTCGCTGCTACGAATGGACCCAGTGTGTAGCAGTCCTCGTAAAGAGTCTGGACATCTTTCAAGTAAAATGACGTGAACACTGACTTGCTTCTCCAAAAGGTCGCGTCCATGATACTTTGCAGAGATCTATTTTGCTTGAAGGCCACGGAAGTTGCTATAGCTCTAATCTCGTGCGTCTTAACCTTAAGCAAAGATCGGTCTTCCTCACTCAAGTGGGAATGAGCTTCTCGTATTAACAATCTGATAAAATATGACAAAGCATTCTTTGACATAGGTAAGGATGGTTTCTTAACCGAACACCATAACGCTTCAGATTTACCTCGTAAAGGCTTAGTACAAGCTAAATAGAACTTAAGAGCTCTAACGGGGCATAATACTCTCTCTAGTTCGTTGCCTACGATCTCTGATAAGCTAGGAATATCGAAAGATTTAGGCCAAGGACGAGAAGGCAGTTCATTCTTGGCCAGGAAACCAAGTTGAAGAGAACAAGTGGCTTTTTCTGTTGAAAAACCGATGTTCTTGCTGAAGGCATGAAGCTCACTGACTCTTTTAACCGAGGCCAAGCACACCAGGAAAAGAGTCTTAAGAGTGAGATCCTTCAGGGAGGCTGAATGTAAAGGCTCAAACCTGTCTGACATGAGGAATCTTAGGACCACGTCTAAATTCCATCCAGGTGTAGCCAAACGACGTTCCTTAGAGGTCTCGAAAGACTTAAGGAGATCTTGGATATCTTTATTGTTGGAAAGATCTAAGCCTCTATGCCGGAAGACCGAAGCCAACATGCTCCTGTAGCCCTTGATCGTGGGAGCTGAAAGGGAGCGAACTCTTCTCAGGTATAAGAGAAAATCAGCGATTTGGGCTACAGAGGTACTGGACGAGGATACAGATACTGACTTGCACCAGTCTCGGAAGATTTCCCACTTCGATTGGTAAACTCTAATGGTAGAAGCTCTCCTTGCTCTTGCAATCGCACTGGCTGCCTCCTTCGAAAAGCCTCTAGCTCTAGAGAGTCTTTCGATAGTCTGAAGGAAGTCAGACGAAGAGCGTGGAGGCTTTGGTGTACCTTCTTTACGTGGGGCTGACGTAATAGGTCTACTCTTAGAGGAAGACTTCTTGGAAAGTCTACCAGCCATCGAAGTACCTCGGTGAACCATTCTCTCGCAGGCCAGAGGGGAGCAACTAACGTCAACCTTGTCCCTTCGTGAGAGGCGAATTTCTGCAGTACCTTGTTGACAATCTTGAATAGTGGGAATGCGTATAGGTCTAGGTGAGACCAATCTAGGAGAAAGGCATCTATATGTATTGCTGCTGGGTCTGGGACTGGAGAGCAATAGATAGGAAGCCTCTTGGTCATCGAGGTTGCAAAGAGGTCTATGGTGGGTTGACCCCAAGTCGCCCAAAGCCTCTTGCACACATCCTTGTGGAGGGTCCATTCGGTAGGAATTACCTGACCTCTCCGACTGAGGCAATCTGCTAGAACGTTCAAGTCGCCCTGGATAAACCTCGTTACCAGGGAGATGCCTCGATCTCTTGACCAGATGAGCAGGTCCCTTGCGATCTCGTACAGTGTCAGGGAGTGGGTGCCTCCTTGTTTGGAAATGCACGCCAAGGCTGTGGTGTTGTCCGAGTTGATCTCCACCACTTTGTCTCGAAGGAGACTCTCGAAGCTCATCAAGGCCAGGTGAACTGCCAAAAGCTCCTTGCCGTTGATGTGCATGCTCCTCTGACTTGAGGTCCACAGACCTGAGCATTCCCGACCGTCCAGTGTCGCACCCCAACCCAAATCCGATGCGTCTGAGAATAGAACGTGGTTTGGTTTCTGAACTGCTAGGGGAAGTCCCTCTCGTAGACTGATAGTCTTTCCACCAATTCAGGCAAGTCTTTGCTGTTTCGGAAATCGGGATCGAGACCGCCTCTAGCGTCTTGTCCTTTTTCCAGTGAAAAGCTAGATGGAATTGTAGAGGTCGGAGGTGTAGCCTTCCTAGCGAGACAAACTGCTCCAGGGATGATAGAGTTCCTACTAGACTCATCCAATTCCTGACTGAGCAACGTTCTCTCTTCAACATCCTTTGGATTACGAGCAGGGCTTGATCTATTCTGGGGGCAGACGGAAAAGCCCGAAAAACTGGACTGCGAATCTCCATCCCTAAATACAGTATAGTTTGGGATGGGATCAGCTGGGACTTTTCCAAGTTGACCAGAAGTCCCAATTCCTTGGCCAGATCCAATGTCCAATTGAGATCCTTCAGACAGCGATGACTGGACGAGGCTCTGAGAAGCCAGTCGTCCAAATAAAGGGAGGCTCGGATACCCGATAAATGGAGGAATTTTGCCACATTCCTCATAAGCCTCGTAAACACGAGAGGAGCAGGACTTAGGCCAAAGCACAGGGCCCAAAACTGGTACACCACATTGTCGAACACAAATCTCAGAAAAGGTTGGGAATCTGAGTGAATGGGGATGTGGAAGTAAGCGTCTCTTAGGTCGAGAGAGACCATCCAGTCTCCCTTTCTGACCGCTGCTAAGACTGACTTCGTGGTCTCCATAGTGAACTTTGTCTTTGTGACAAAGACATTCAGAGCACTGACGTCTAGCACCGGTCTCCAACCTCCTGTCTTCTTCGGTACTAGGAAGAGACGGTTGTAAAACCCCGGTGATTGAAGGTCCGAGACTTTGACCACCGCTCCCTTCTCTAGCAAAAGAGACACTTCTAGTTTCAGGGCTTGTCTCTTTGCTTCCTCTCGGTACCTGGGAGAGAGATCGATGGGGGAAGTCGCTAGAGGAGGTTTGCGTACAAATGGGATTTTGTACCCCTCTCTGAGCAACCTCACAGACTGTTGATCTGCGCCTCTCTTCTCCCAGGCTCGCCAGAAGTTCTTGAGTTTGGTACCTACTGCTGTCTGAAGCTGCGGGCAGTCAGACTCTGCCACGCGAGGACTTGGCTCCTTTCCTCTTTCCTCTCTTTCCTTCGGCACGAGTACTTCCCCTGCTGGGGGCTCTGCCACGAAAGGGCGGAATAAACCTGGACGCTGGAGTGTCTATCCTAGGTCTAGCAGAAAAGGCAGACGAAGGGGTCCCTTTGCGAGCCGAGGACGCAACCAAGTCATGGGTGTCCTTTTGCACTAGAGACAACGCTATGTCCTTAACTAAAAGTTCAGGAAACAAGAACTTAGACAAAGGGGCAAAGAGTAGCTCAGATCGTTGACAGGGCGTCACTCCTGCTGACAGAAAAGAGCACAGAGACTCTCGTTTCTTTAGGACTCCTGAAGTAAACGAGGAGGAGAGCTCATTGGATCCATCGCGGATGGCCTTATCCATGCAGGACATAATGAGTAAGGAGACATCTCTATCGGCGGATGAGATTTTCCTACTCAAGGCTCCCAAACACCAGTCAAGGAAGTTGAAAACTTCAAAAGCCCTAAAAATGCCTTTAAGTAGATGGTCAAGGTCTGAGGATGACCAACTAATCTTCGAGCGTCTCATGGCTAGGCGGCGGGGAGAGTATACAAGACTTGAGAAGTCGCCCTGGGCAGAGGCAGGAACTCCCAAGCCGAGAACTTCTCCCGTGGCATACCAGACGCTCGATCTAGACGAGAGTTTAGATGGGGGGAAGGCAAAGGCCGTGTTCCCTAAACTCCTCTTGGTGTCCAACCAATCGCCTAACAGCCGTAAAGCTCTCTTGGATGAGCGAGAGAGAACGAGTTTTGTAAAGGCTGGCATGTCAGCAGGTACGCCTAAAACAAACTCAGACGGCGGCGAACGAGGAGCCACAGAGACAAAGTGTTCAGGAAACAACTCTTTAAAAATGAGCATGACTTTTTTAAAGTCCATAGATGGCGGAACTGCTCTAGGCTCATCAATATCTGAAGGATGATCCTCAGGCTGAGGGTCAGCAACGTCCTCATCCGAAAGTTCCTCATCTGACAACTGATGAGAAACAAGCAAAGGGGTTGGCAATGCTTGACACGCAGCGTCCGCCCGCACTGGTGCATAAGTGGCGGAGCAGGACGCAGCGTCCTGAAACTGCTTGACAGTCTGGGAACTGTCAACAACAACAGGTGCATGAGGACGCACAGCGTCCACCCGAGACTGTTTAGACCGCCTAGGTTGTGCAGTCAAAACAACTCTAGGTTGCGGAGGTTGACGCACCGCGTCAAAACAAGTCAACTCTGATGGTTGGCGAACGTCCTGAACGTCACCAGGCGCATCAGCGAGTTGCCTAACGTCCACATGTGGCTGAAAATCCACACGAGACCGCATCGAGTGTGGTACTACCCCAACCGTTTGACGTGAGATGGCTACACCAACGTCAACAGGACGCACAACAAAACGCTTGGGTGGCTGAAGGCCAGGATCTCTATGAGATAAACGGCTAGGTTCAACAGAAACCTTCTCTGCGTTGTAGTCTTCCATAAGGGACGCAAGCTTAGACTGCATGTCCTGCAGTATAACCCATTTAGGGTCTACGAGAATGGGTGCGGTAACAGACGGGGTTAGCGACTGAGACGGCACAACTTTGCCTTGCCTAGGCGGCGAGCAGTCATCCGATGACAGCAACGGGTCCGAACTGTCCCAATGACTACATCCAGGACGTTGGACCTGTCCTGAAGGGACCGACTTGCGTTTAAGAGGCCTAGAAACCTTGCTCCATGGTTTCTTGCGTGAAAAGCCTTCGGAAGACGAGGTAAAAATGGGCTCTCTCGTCTTATGGTAGGGGCGATCTTGACGAGATACGCCTGATACCATAGAGGGAACGTCTGTTCGCTGATCAAGGCCTCTCGAACCCATAAGTCGTACGACATTGCTTCTCCCCTGGGCTTGGGAGCTTGCAAGAGGTCCCGGACTAGGTGAACGACAGGCACGAACAGACGAACCCTCGGTCGCAACACTGTTCACAACACTTTGCGCACTAATCACTTTCCCACTTTCCGCCGTGGCACTATGGCACTTAAGTTCCTTCACGTCAGCCATGAGTTGATTACGGTCACTTGCTAACGCTTCAACTCTCTCCCCCAAGGCATGAATAGCACGTAACATGTCTTGCATAGACGGTTCCTGAGTGCTAGAAGGGGGGTTAGGAACAACCACTACAGGGGAAGGATTAGGTTCAGGGGCATGTGGAGAGGAAAAATCTACGGACCTAGATGAACTTCTCCTTACCCTATCTCTCTCTAGTCTACGTGCATATTCGAACCAATCGAATTCCGAAAGCCCCACGCATTCCTCACATCGATCTCCCAATTGACAGGTTTTACCCCGACAATTGGAACAAACAGTATGTGGGTCGAGAGAAGCCTTTGGAAGACGCCTATTACAGTCCCTAGCATTACACTTTCGAAATCTAGGTACTTGAGAAGGGTCAGCCATTTTGAATTAGTCAAAGAAAATTCCAAAAACAATCCAAGTCATCAACAAATAATCCGATTCAATAAAGAGTTCAAGAGTTTATGTTGAGGAAAAACACCTGCACTGCGAAAGCTCAAACCAAAATAAAGTACTTCACCAAATATGATGGGAAAACTCCAGGTTCTACAGCGAGTATGAATACGTCTTGTCGTCAACGTCGACAGAGAAGAATTGAAGGTTTTGTTTACATACAAGAGTGGTATCTGGCCGACAGTTGGCGCTGGTGGGCACACCCGCAACCTTCATAGCGATCGCTCGCGAGTTTTTTGAGTATGTTTTCTGTCGAGCCGCAGAGTTGCAGCTATTATATATTCACCGGCTAAGTTTAATATTTAAAAATCAAATTCACTAGTACTTAAAAAAAGAACATTTGATACTGACATATAAAAGAACTACTGTACAGTGTAGTTCAAGAAAGATTGTCTCTCAAGTACGGAAAAGAAAAAGTATACTGTACTCTACAGTAAATACGTGTAATTGGAATAAATAAAAAAATAAATGCAAAAATATAGAAATAGAAGAAGTACATGTTGTATACATCCATGTCTAAAACATAAAAAATATTGTACGATACATACCTAAATAAGTCAAATAATGTCGTACAAATATTTGAAAAATACACACCTAAATCTTTTCCAACTGCATCAGCAAGCTCTTGAACAGTCATATTTCTCCAAACACTTACAGTAGGTGCTCTTTCACGTTTCATAGCTTTTGGATTTAACGACACTGGTTTCTAGAATAAATAAAAGTGAATACATTATTATTAAAAATCTAAATTAAAATTCTCAATACAAACAAATCCATCACTTCAACATAGGTATATCAATGCATAAAATGAAACCCAAGATACTTGATTTCCATATAAATAAGGAGCAGGATTTTTAATAGTAAAATTTCTCCTTTCCATACTTACCTTCAGATCATAAACTATTAACTTGAAGACAAAGGTTACATAACCTCATACAATTACTGTAACAATTATAAATTTAATATCACTATGTCATTCTTAAAGGTTTATAGATTGCTTATGAATGGCAAATGTAAGGAACAGAGACAATGTCCTAGAGACTCCCCATATATGCATATGATCAGTGCTCAAGCCCCCTCTCCAACCAAGCTAGGACCATGGAGGGCCAAGAAATGGCTGCTGATAACTCAGCTGGTAGACCTACAGGCTTTTCCAAACCCCCTCATCCCTAGCCCACAAAGATGATGAGGCTGCAGACTACTAGAAACTACAGTATCAAGCTTAAAAGTCTTGAACTCCTGTCCAAGAGATTGCTAGGTAGAGATATTTCCAATAAGCTACCACAACCCTCTTCCCTCCTACACTGGGCCTCTTTTATACACCAAGATGTGAAATCAAACAAGATGACTGCCATTAAACAGGAAATCAGTTATAACTCCTGTCATGATGACCTCCTGAAATGACAAATTTGGACGTTACCTATATTTTTCCTACCTATATAAACATGAGTTCTTTATATAGGAGTATGCTGAAAAACCACTCTGATTGTGGGAGTAGGTGTTGGAAGGTAAATGTGTAAAGAATAAAGGTTTGTACACAGTAGTTAGGGAAAATACAAATTACTTCCAAATTTTAGATTTGTTCCTGTACAAATACATATCCTCAATCTTAACAAGGAGACTCATCCTTAGGTGGGTGGAAATCTCCTTACCAACTGACAGGAACTTTTATCTGGGATCTCTAAACCCAAGCATAATTATGCATATAGAGTAAAGGATCCTCACATTATTACTATTATTACTAGTTAAGCTACAACCCTAGTTGGAAAAGTAAGATGCCATAAGCTCACGGGCTCCAACACAGAAAAATAGCAGAGTGAGGTAAGGAAACAAGGAAATATATAAACTACAAAAGAAGTAATGAACAATCAAAATAAAATATTTTAAGAACAGAAACAACATTAAATTAGATCTTTCATATATAAACTATAAAAACTTCAAAAAAAGTAACAAGAGAAAGAGATATAAGATGGAATAGTGTGTCCAAGTGTGCTATCAACCCAAGACAGTGGAAGACCATGGGACAGAGGCTATGGCACTACCCAAGACTAGAGAACAATGGTTTGATTTTGGAGTGTCCTTCTCCTAGAAGACCTGCTTACCATAGCTAAAGAGTTTCTTCTACCCTTACTAAAGGGAAAGTAACCACTGAAAAATTACAGTGCAGTAATTAACCCATTGAGCGATGAAAAATTGTAGAGTAATTTTAGTGTTGTCAGGTGTATGAGGATAGAGGAGAATGTGTAAAGAATAGGCCAGACTATTTGGTGTAAGTGTAAGCAAAGGAAAAATGAGCCATAACCAGAGAGAGGGATACAATGTAGTGCTGTCTAGCCAGTCAAAGGACCTAAAGGTTTAATTGTCAAGAACAGCCATATGCAATTATATGATTGAATGATTTGCTGATTACAAGTGTTCAAAATATTACCCACAAAAGTGCACTTACCTGCATATGTCTGATCAGCATTGTTAACCAACTCCTCAGCGCCCTCAGGCACTCAGATGAGAATTTATCTTTCACTGGAAAGTCAAATGATCCTGGTCCCTCTTAATTGAACCATCCAACCCTTCGGGGTTTGTTAACAGACACAATTCCTGTGCGGTGCTAGGTGCCCTACTGGGTAGTTAGCTGACCAGGGAGGGAGCACAGAGTCTGTCCCAACTTCCGATGGAATCAGAAGAGAAGACAGGTTTTACCTGGAAGGGTTGCTTGTCCAACCTGTCTCCCTTTTTCCTTGAGTCATGATATGAGCTAGAGAATGCTAGATCATGCTCCAGGGAGGGAAGTTAATGGCAATGCATCTCTCTCACCCATCTTAATGGGGGAATGATACCACAGTAGTAGGGGATAATACAAGTCCCTAGGGTCTGATCCTAGGGCGGTCCTAATCCTCCGAGCAAGGTGACACATCCAACTTTTCCCCCTCCATTGACTCAACATCAGTGACTTTGACCACTAATTATCACTGAAGGTTATCCTCCATGGGTATACCTAGAGTCATCCTTTTAGATTTAATTTGCCAGTACAGACTGCGAGGCTCCGGCCTACGCTCAACCTCTCAAGTGTTCACAAGAATGTTCACTCTATTTGCAACCAGGGTCAATGCTAATCCAGGCGGCCCTCCTTGTCCCTTAGACGAGTGGTTAAACTCTAGCAGACTCAGTGGAGATGTTTCTCTGACAGTGAGTGATCCTTTTTGGGGATTTTTACCTGGTCTCAAAATAAAACTGCTAGAATTCATCCTGCAAACTGTAAGAGAACTGGCATATTTAGAAAGGCAAATAACCTCTAAGAGACAAAGTTGCTCCATCCAATCAGGTAGAAGGACTCAGGGAAGCTTAATGTCCCTTCCTCAATTGAGACTTCTTTCAGGCGCATTGGGTATCTGAACTTCAGATTTCTTTTGGCCTGGGCAAAAGTCATAAATTAAGTCCCCTCCTGTGGCAAGTGGTCCTTTCTGTTTTAGCAGGGATTCTACGCCCTTACGAGTCCAATGGGATCACAGTGAAAGAGAGACCGTAATTAAGAGGTAGGGATCACCAACCTTCTCAAGAGAATAGACCTTCTCTCTCCTTACCCACATACAATACTCTGGGGGGATGCATCAAAAGAAAGGGGGCACCTCACCCGTCGTGACACATAGCCTCCAAGCTATGTTCCAACACATATTTGCATTGTTACACAAGTCTGCCTGGATTAGAGTGCGATGTTGCTGGCTCGTAATCTCTTCCAATAACTCCTTTCTTGTCACACCGTAGTGTTTTTATCAAAGCACAATGGTGGTTGAATATACACACAAAGGTATCCTTGGCACCCCATATAAAATTCAGTCATAGATATTCTTTGCACAACTACATTTTGCTCTTACTCGACTGTTCCCTGGAGGGGATCCATCGAGCAGACAGAGAAAAGGGTGCCATGAATTAAAGTCAAGATTTCGTCAACCTTGAAGCAAAGGGAAGGCTCCGTGCAGGAGTGTCTCTGCACAAAGGGTAAAGACAGTGAGGGTCTGTGTCCTCCTGGAACAAACTTGCATGTTACGCACCTTCAAAAGCACACACACTGCAATCTGCAAAGAAAATAGCAAAAGTTTAATTTTTTGCCAGTCACTTAGGAACATGGAAGGAGACGTCTGTTTTCGACCACAGCTGAGATCAAAGTGAAGAAGGTATGAGCTAGTGGGAGGAAGTGTTTCTTCCTGCTACCACTGGTAACAAGAGTAACAGTTGTTTCCACCTTGTTAAAAGTTTTATAGCCATATGCCAGTTAGTGCTGACTTCTCCTATGTAAAGAACATGAGGTTTTTATTTTGTGTAGGAATAATTATTATTTCTAAACCCACAACAAATTGTAATTGCTACAGAATGACATGGCAGAGTCCTTCTCTGCCCCATGCGAGTCACCATTGGAGCCATGGCAGTGGCCAAGACCTCTTTCTTCTTCCCCATAGATGGAACACCATCAATACCTAAGAAAGGTCACATCATAGATTCAGGTTATTGTCATCAGTCTGAACAGCAGTCGGCAAGCTTCGAGGGAAAGCAGGACTTATACCTTTATTAGGGGAAGCTGATACTTCCACTCTCCCTGAAGCAAGCTCTGAGGGTGAGACAAGGTCTCCTCTACCCCACAAGTACTTCCCGAGAGCCAATACTGAAAAGAACCTGCAGGAAGCAAAGCAAATCGAGTTTCATCTAAAAGAAAGAATGAGCTATAAAGATTATTCAGCATCAACCTTGGGGTTGCCAAAAGTGATTCCGAAGGATGTCAACAAATATTTTTTTTCTCTTTTATTCTTCTTAGCAAACTCTTCTCACTGAAGATGAGGCCAAAACCAAGTCTTCACAGGGAGATGACTGTGCACAGCCGTGCCCCCTGCAAAAAGCACAAAAGAATTGAGGATCAACGACAGATTTCAACAGAAACCTACCACACCACTTTCCCCACTTGCCTGGCCACACTCTCATCTCTCGTTTCCATGTCGGTAAAGCCATGCACACGCTGGAGAGAAGGCAAATAAGGACTCATTGGCAAAATTTAAGAGACCCCTAGAGTATGTCTGTACAGTATTACTTACGGCCTAAGTCAAAAGTGCTGGTCTTACTGGCTGGAGAGTTGACAAGCCCACCTCCACACCACCCATCGGTAGTAATACAGTAACTGCCTCAATTGTCACACCAGCTTGTGCTGAAGTCAATACTACTTAAAAGGAGAAAGTTTATATTTGCATAGGAATAATTCCCTTTTATCTTACCTTGTCCCCTCTTTTTCTATGGAGGGAAGTCGAAGAATGCAAATAGGCACGATGACAATGTCCACATAGGGTGCATGTACATGGTCCGAGACAGAAAGCACAATTATTTTCTGAGGGTATAATGGGTATCCCCTGGAACGACAGAGACAGAGGCCTCACTCTATTAGTATACTGACATCCTCTCCTCATTAAAATTCTGAAAATGAAATTTACATTACATTACAGACCAACAATACAGAAAATTCATAAAGCAACACATTCCAAATAAAATATAGTAAATCTTTTAATCAATTTGTATTTTTCCTAACCATGTAAACCTGATACTTTTATTAAGAGCATGATTTCACTGAAGTTGGAACGGCCATTACGCTTTTAATGAGGTAAACACCATTGGCTGCCAAGTGGCATATGGCCAAGGACTAGCGGGGTAGTTGATGTGGAAAGTGCGACTTAAGTGTCTCAGGTTTATATGGTTATGAAAAACTTTATACCTGTAAGTTTGTATTTTTTCTAGCTATAAAAGTCTGAGTCATTTAAATGGTTTAATCCATTGTTGTTTTGCTATGACCAGAATTAAGGAAATCATGGGATTCTGGTAATATTGTATGGCTGCCAGCATTCCAACCACAATGGATAAGAGCGGCAGAGTCAGCGGGACTTGCATCACTTGCTAATGGTCAAAACTTGAGGGGTGGATGAGGCGGGACATATTAATTAAATGACTCACGTTTGTATAGCCATGAAAAATATGACAAATTTAGAAATAATATGATATTTTAATTATAAAATAAATTTTTGAATATACTTACCCGGTGAATATATAAAAGCTGCTGCTCCAGCGGCTCGACAGAAAACACACACAAAAACTCGCGAGCGATCGCTATGAAGGTTGCGGGTGTGCCCACCAGCGCCAACTATCGGCCAGATACCGCATATACATGTAAACAGACCCAATTTTTTCTCATCCCGCTGGGTCTCTATCGGGGAGGAAGGGGGGGACTTTAATTTATATATTCACCGGGTAAGTATATTCAAAAATTTATTTTATAATTAAAATATCATTTTTAAATATTTAACTTAGCCGGTGAATATATAATAGCTGATTCACACCCATGGTGGTGGGTAGAGACCAGAGTTAATTAAGTTTACAGCGTATATGCTTAGAGTTTTTGACAATTATATCATAACAAAACCCAAATATATAAAGGTACCTGGTAAGGAAGTTGACTTAGACGATTACTCTGCCTTATTAGTCTGTCTTCCTCACGAAGCCCAGCGATCCTCTTAGGATGCTGAAAGATTCCCAGGAGCTGAAGTATTAAGGGCTGCAACCCATACAACAGGACCTCATCAAACCCCTAATCTGGGCGCTCTCAAGAAATGACTTTGACCACCCGCCAAATCAACCAGGATGCGAAAGGCTTCTTAGCCTTCCGTACAACCCAAAAAACAATATTAAAAACATTTCAAGAGACAGATTAAAAAGGATATTGGAATTAGGGTAATGTAGTGGTAGAACCCTCACCCACTACTGCACTCGCTGCAACGAATGGACCCAGTGTGTAGCAGTCCTCGTAAAGAGTCTGGACATCTTTTAAGTAAAATGACGCGAACACTGACTTGCTTCTCCAAAAAGTCGCGTCCATAATACTTTGCATAGATTTATTTTGCTTGAAGGCCACGGAGGTTGCTATAGCTCTAACTTCGTGCGTCTTAACCTTAAGCAAACATCGGTCTTTCTCATTCAAGGAGAATGAGCTTCTCGTATTAAAAATCTGATAAAATATGACAAAGCATTCTTTGACATAGGCAATGATGGTTTCTTAACTGAGCACCATAATGCCTCAGATTTACCTCGTAATGACTTAGTACGAGCTAAATAGAACTTAAGAGCTCTAACAGGACATAATACTCTTTCCAGTTCGTTGCCTACGATCTCTGATAAGCAAGGAATATCAAAAGATTTAGGCCAAGGACGAGAAGGCAGTTCATTTTTGGCCAGGAAACCAAGTTGAAGTGAACAAGTGGCTTTTTCTGTAGAAAAGCCGATGTTCTTACTGAAGGCATGAAGTTCACTGACCCTTTTAGCCGAAGCCAAGCACACTAGGAAAAGTGTCTTGAGGGTGAGATCCTTCAGGGAGGCTGAATGTAATGGCTCAAACCTGTCTGACATGAGGAACCTTAGGACCATGTCTAAGTTCCATCCAGGAGTTGCCAAACGACGTTCCTTAGAGGTCTCGAAAGACTTAAGGAGATCTTGGAGATCTTTATTGTTGGAAAGATCTAAGCCTCTATGTCGAAAGACCGAAGCCAACATGCTCCTGTAGCCCTTAATCGTGGGAGCTGAAAGGGAGCGAACCTTTCTCAGATGTAAAAGAAAATCTGCGATTTGGGCTACAGAGGTACTGGACGAGGACACAGATGCTGACTTGCACCAGTCTCAAAAGACTTCCCACTTTGACTGGTATATTCTAATGGTAGAAGCTCTCCTCGCTCTTGCAATCGCACTGGCTGCCTCCTTCGAAAAGCCTCGAGCTCTTGAGAGTCTTTCGATAGTCTGAAGGAAGTCAGACGAAGAGCGGGGAGGCTTTGATGGACATTCTTTACGTGGGGCTGACGTAACAGATCTACCCTTAGAGGAAGACTTCTAGGAAAGTCTACCAGCCATTGAAGTACCTCGGTGAACCACTCTCTCGCGGGCCAGAGGGTAGCAACCAACGTCAACCTTGTCCCTTCGTGAGAGGCGAACTTCTGCAGTACCTTGTTGACTATCTTGAATGGTGGGAATGCATATAAGTCCAGAAGAGACCAATCCAGTAGAAACGCGTCTATGTGGATTGCTTCTGTTTCTAGGACTGGAGAGCAATAGATTGGTAACCTTTTGGTCAAGGAGGAGGCAAAGAGGTCTATGGTGGGTTGACCCCAAGTAGCCCAAAGACTCTTGCCCACGTCCTTGTGGAGGGTCCATTCCGTGGGTATCACCTGACCCCTCCGACTGAGACAGTCTGCCAAGACGTTCAAGTCCCCCTGGATGAATCTCGTCAACAGGGAGATGCCTCGATTTCTTGACCATAAGAGAAGGTCCCTTGAGATCTCGAGCAGCGTGAAGGAGTGTGTGCCTCCTTGCTTGGAGATGTACGCCAAAGCTGTGGTGTTGTCTGAGTTGACCTCTACCACTTAGTTTCGAAGAAGCTTTCGAATATCATCAAGGCCAAGTGGACTGCTAATAGCTCCTTGCCGTTGATGTGCATGCTCTTCTGACTTGAGGTCCACAGACCCGAGCATTCCCGACCGTCCAGGGTCGCACCCCAACCCAAATCCGACGCGTCTGAGAACAACACGTGGTTTGGGTTCTTGACTGCTAGGGATAGTCCCTCTCTCAGACTGATATTGCTGTCCCACCATTTCAGGCATGCCTTTACTGGTTCGGAGACTGGGAATGATACCGTCTCTAACGTCTTGTCCTAGTTCCAGTGAGAGGCTAGATGGAACCGGAGAGGCAGAAGGTGTAGTCTCCCTAGTGAGACAAACTGCTCCAGGGATGAGAGAGTCCCTACGAGACTGTTCCAACTCCTGACTGAACAAACGTTTTCTTTTCAGCATTAGTTGGACTTCGAGCAGGGCTTGTTCTATTCGGTGGCAGACGGAAAAGCCCGAAAAAACTGGACTGCGAATCTCCATCCCCAAATATAGAATAATCTGGGATGGGATCAGTTGGGACTTTTAGGTTGACCAAAAGTCCCAACTCCCTGGCCAGACTCAACGTCCAATGTAGATCCTGCAGACAGCGAAGACTGGACGATGCTCTGAGAGGCCAGTCGTCCAAGTACAGGGAGGCTCGGATCCCCGATAGATGGAGGGATTTTGCCACATTCCTCATGAGCCTCTAAACACGAGAGGAGCAGGACTGAGGCCAAATCACAGGGCTCGAAACTGGTACCCCACATTCCTGTAAACAAACCTCAGAAACGGTTGGGAATCCGGGTGTATAGGAATGTGGAAGTATGCCTCCTGAAGGTCGAGAGAGACCATCCAGTCGCCTTCCATTAATGCTGTCAAGACAGCCTGGTAGACTTCATCGTGAAGTTTGTCTTGACAATGAACACATTGAGCGCACTTGCCTCTTACGTACTCCTGCAGTGAACGTGGCTGCCAGATCATTGGAGCCATCCCTGAGGGACTTGTTCCTGCAGAGAACGTGGCTGTCATATCATTGGAGCCATCCCTGAAAGCCTTGTTTATGCATGACATAATTGTACAGCAAAACTTCAAACGCTCGAAAAAAAACTCCTAACAGGAGATGGTCTAGCTCTGAAGTCGACCATAAAATCTTGGAGCGTCTCATGGCCAGGCGCCAGGGAGAGTCTATGAGGTTTGAGAAGTCTATCTGGGCAGAGGCAGGAACTCCCAAGCCGAGAACTTCTCCTGTGTCATATCAGACTCTCGCTCTATAAGCCAGCTTAAAAGTAGGGAAAGCAAAGGCTGTCTCCCCCAAACTCCTCCTGGTGATAAACCAGTAGCCTAGCAAACGTAAAGCTCTCTTAGAAGAGCGAGAGAGCACTAGCTTATAAAACAACGGCTTCGAAGTAGCTAGGCCTAGTATAAACTCTGACGTTTAGGCGAACGAGGAGCAGCAGTTACAAAAAGATCCGGACAAAGATCCTTAAAAATCAGCATGATTTATTTAAATCCATAGAGGGCTGAGCAGCTTTAGGCTCCTCTCCGTCTGACAGAGTCCTCAAGGGAATATCAGTAGGAGGGGGAACAGCAACTTCCTCATCTGAAGGAACCTTGTCCGACAATAGCCGAGTCTCAAGCAAGGGAGAGACCTGCCGTGGTGGCAATGCTTGACAAGCAGAGTCCACACGCAAAGGAGCAACAGTAGCAGTCAAGGACGCTATGTCATGTAACTGCTTAAAGGACTGACCAGCAACAACCAACAGGTGCGGGAGGACGCTCGACGTCAACTCGAGACTGCCTTGACTGCCTAGACTGAGCAGTCAAAACAACTCTTGACTGCGGTGCTTGACGCTCAACGTCAAAACAAGTCACTTCGCTGGTTGGCGAACGTCCTGAACGTCAACAAGAGCATGCGGCAGCGGCTGAACGTCCACAAGCGGCTGAAAGTCAACACTGGACTGCATCGAGTGAGGCTCTACAAAACGTGACTGACGTGACTTTGTAACGTCAACGTCAACAGGACGAGCAAAGGTTCGTTTGGGCGGCTGACGGCCAGGATCTCGATCAGCTAAGCGACGAGGATCATCGTGAACCTGGTCAGCAGAATAGTCCTCCATAAGAGAGGCAAGCTTATTCTGCATGTCTTGCCGTACAACCCATTTAGGATCAACGGGAATGTTTGCGGTAAGAGACGAGGGTAACGTCTGTGACTGCAAAACCTTGCCTACAAAAAGACTCTCGGAGCCTGTGTTACGCTTTTGTTTAGGCGGCGAGCAGTCTTCCGATGACTGCATAGGGTCAGAGCTGTCCTAATAGTTAAAACCAGGACGCTGGACCTGTCCTGAAAGGACTGACTTTCGCTTAAAGGGCCTCGAAACCTTGTTCCACGGTTTCTTATGCGAAAAGCCTTCGGATGACGAGGAGAAAATCGTCTCGCTCGTCTTATGGTAGGGGCGGTGTTGATGAGACACGCCTGAAACCATAGAGGGAACGTCTGTTCGCTGATCAAGTCCTCTCGAACCCATAAGTCGTACGACATTACTTCTCCCCTGGGCTTGGGAGCTTGCAAGAGGTCTCGGACTAGGCGAACGACAGGCACGAACAGACGAACCCTCGGTCCCAACACTGATAACACTTTGCGCAATTATCACTTTATCACTACGATTTTCTGTTTTGCACTTATTTCACTGAAATCGAATTTTTTAACAATTCACATTAGGTATGAGTAAAACTGATTTCTACCTGAAGCACGCAATTCTACCCTCATCAAAAGGTTATAATTGCGAAATCAGTCGTATAATGTAAGCACATTAATACAAGCAAAAAACAGTAAACATATTTTAAGATAAAAAGATCAGTGGCTGGGAAGGAGACTAAACACTAGTTCATTCAAAACTACGTTTTCAATCTCTCACCGTACAGTGCCTTGGGACGAGAATAAAAACTAAAAACGTTTTATCCTTTCTCCCCGTACAGAGACTAGGGACGAGAGTAAAAAAAAAACTGACTCGAGAACAACGTTACTCGCTTGGGACGAGAATAAAGATCGGAACGTTCTCTCTCCTCTCTCTCTCTCCGTCTCTATCTCTCTCTCTCTCTCTCTCTCTTGATTTCGCACCGAAGAGAAGAGCCCACTTACCTTTCGTCAATAAACAGGTTATTTGACCAAAGGAAAAAACTGAAAGGTTTTCAATTAAAAAGTTCCTTTGAAAGAAGAATGAACAAAACGTCAGAATCGATTTACTCTTTCTGCAAAGTGAAACCGTGATACTCTCTCTCTCTATCGTAACGATAGAGCGCAAACTGCGTAGCATAAATAAACTAAACGTTAGTTCATCTTTGAAACAGTACGAAGACTATTCAAAGAAAATCTTTCATAAAATATCTACCAAAAAATATTCATTTAATAAGTTTTAAATCATTTGCTCTGTAAAAGTTATTTACGATTGAAAGGGCTCAACGTTGTTTAACTTCGGTTTCCAAGTTAGGACCGCCTACTCTCAGGAAAGGTCGCATATAAACAAATCATTAAAATTTATCTTGATGTTTATTATAAATGGAAAGCTAATCGAAGAGGCCTAATAAAGGCGGTTGAGATATAAAATATATAGAGGAAAATCTATAATTAATTTATAACGTGATAAGATAATTGCTAAAAGCCTAAAACACACTTCCGTACTAAGGGAAGGGTCGGCCATTTAAAAGTCAAAGAAAGTCCAAAAAACAATCCAAAGTCATCAAAAATTAAATCTATCAAAAAACGAGTTCAAGATTTAAGTTGAAGATAAAACACCTGCACTGCGAAAGCTCAAACCAAAAGGAAGTACTTCACCAAATATGTTGAGAAAACTCCAGGTTATACAGCGAGTATTGATACGTCTTGTCGTTAAGGCCGACAGAGAAAAAATTGGGTCTGTTTACATGTATATGCGGTATCTGGCCGATAGTTGGCGCTGGTGGGCACACCCGCAACCTTCATAGCGATCGCTCGCGAGTTTTTGTGTGTGTTTTCTGCCGAGCCGCTGGAGCAGCAGCTATTATATATTCACCGGCTAAGTTAAATATTTAAAATTGTATTTTTCCTAACTATATAAACTTTGAACTCTTTACAATGGAGATATATTTCAGCAACAGCTAAAACAAGCCATAAAGACTTTTATGGGGGTCTTTTGACTGGCCAGAGAGTACTGCATTGGATCCTTCTCTCTGGTTGCGGTTCATTTTCCCTTTGCCTACATATACACAGTGAATAGTCTGGCCTATTCTTTACATATTCTACTCTGTCCTCATACACCTTGATGAGGATAGAAGAGACTCTTTAGCTATGGTAAACAGCTCTTCTAGGAGAAGGACACTCCAAAATCAAACCATTGTTCTCTAGTCTTGGGTAGTAACATAGCCTCTGTACCATGGTCTTCCATTGCCTTGAGTTAGAGTTCTCTTGCTTGAGGGTACACTCAAGCACACTATTCTATCTTATATCTCTTCCTCTTGTTTTGTTAAAGTTTTTATAGTCTATATAGGAGATATTTATTTTAATGTTGTTACTCTTCTTAGAATATTTTATTTTCATTTTAACCTTTCCTCACTGGACTATTTTCCCTGTTGGAGCCCTTGGGCTTAAAGCATCTTGCTTTTCCAATTGGGGGTGTGGCTTGGCTTATAATAATTATAATAATATGTTATTTTCATTAGTAAAATAAATTTTTGAATATACTTACCCGATGATCATGTAGCTGTCAACTCCGTTGCCCGACAGAAATCTAAGGTCGGGATACGCCAGCGATCGCTATACAGGTGGGGGTGTACACAACAGCGCCATCTGTGAGCAGGTACTCAAGTACTTCTTGTCAACAAGAACTCAATTTTCTCCTCGGTCCACTGGTTCTCTATGGGGAGGAAGGGTGGGTCCTTAAATTCATGATCATCGGGTAAGTATATTCAAAAATTTATTTTACTAATGAAAATAACATTTTTCAATATTAATCTTACCCGATGATCATGTAGCTGATTCACACCCAGGGTGGTGGGTGGAGACCAGCATACATGTTAACAATAGAAGCTAAGTATCCCGTATTTCATTTTATCAGTTATTCAAAATAACAAACATAAAATAAATAAGTACCTGGTAAGGAAGTCGACTTGAACTATTACTCTGCCTTTTTTAAGTACGTCTTCCTTACTGAGCCTAGCGGTCCTCTTAGGATGCTGAACGACTCCTAGGTGCCGAAGTATGAAGGGCTGCAACCCATACTAAAGGACCTCATCACAACCTCTAATCTAGGCGCTTCTCAAGAAAGAATTTGACCACCCGCCAAATCAACCAGGATGCGGAAGACTTCTTAGCCTTCCGTACAACCCAAAAACAACAATAAAAAGTATTTCAAGAGAAAGATTAAAAAAGGTTATGGGATTATGGGAATGTAGTGGCTGAGCCCTCACCTACTACTGCACTCGCTGCTACGAATGGTCCCAGGGTGTAGCAGTTCTCGTAAAGAGACTGGACATCTTTGAGATAGAATGATGCGTACACTGACTTGCTTCTCCAATAGGTTGCATCCATAACACTCTGCAGAGAACAATTCTGTTTGAAGGCCACTGAAGTAGCGACAGCTCTTACTTCATGCGTCCTTACCTTCAGCAAAGCAAGGTCTTCTTCCTTCAGATGAGAATGTGCCTCTCTAATCAGAAGCCTGATGTAGTAAGAAACTGCGTTCTTAGACATCGGTAGAGCAGGTTTCTTGATAGAACACCATAACGCTTCTGATAGTCCTCGTAATGGCTTTGTCCGTCTTAAATAGTACTTAAGAGCTCTTACTGGGCAAAGTACTCTCTCTAGTTCGTTCCCCACCAAGTTGGACAGGCTTGGGATCTCTAACGACTTGGGCCAAGGACGGGAAGGAAGCTCGTTTTTAGCCAAAAAACCGAGCTGCAAGGAACATGTAGCCGTTTCAGATGTAAAACCTATGTTCCTGCTGAAGGCGTGGATCTCACTGACTCTTTTAGCTGTTGCTAAGCAAACGAGGAAAAGAGTCTTTAATGTGAGATCCTTAAAAGAGGCTGATTGAAGCGGTTCGAATCTTGATGACATCAGGAACCTTAAAACCACGTCTAGGTTCCAGCCTGGAGTGGACAACCGACGTTCCTTTGAGGTCTCAAAAGACCTAAGGAGGTCCTGTAGATCTTTGTTGGTGGAAAGATCCAAGCCTCTGTGGCGGAAGACCGCTGCCAACATACTCCTGTAACCCTTGATCGTAGGAGCTGAGAGGGATCTTACATTCCTGAGATGTTACAGAAAGTCAGCAATCTGTGTTACAGAGGTACTGGTTGAGGAAACTGCATTCGCCTTGCACCAGCTTCGGAAGACTTCCCATTTTGACTGATAGACTCTGAGAGTGGATGTCCTCCTTGCTCTGGCAATCGCTCTGGCTGCCTCCTTCGAAAAGCCTCTAGCTCTTGAGAGTCTTTCGATAGTCTGAAGGCAGTCAGACGAAGAGCGTGGAGGCTTGGGTGTACCTTCTTTACGTGAGGCTGACGCAGAAGGTCCACTCTTAGAGGAAGAGTCCTGGGAACGTCCACTAGCCATTGCAGTACCTCGGTGAACCATTCTCTCGCAGGCCAGAGGGGAGCAACCAACGTCAACCGTGTCCCTTCGTGGGAAGCGAACTTCTGAAGTACCCTGTTGACAATCTTGAACGGAGGGAACGCATACAGGTCTAGATGGGACCAATCCAGCAGAAAGGCATCCACGTGAACTGCTGCTGGGTCTGGAATCGGAGAACAATACATCGGGAGCCTCTTGGTCATCGAGGTAGCGAATAGATCTATGGTGGGCTGACCCCACAGGGCCCATAGTCTGCTGCACACATTCTTGTGAAGGGTCCACTCTGTGGGGATGACCTGACCCTTCCGGCTGAGGCGATCTGCCATGACATTCATGTCGCCCTGAATGAACCTCGTTACCAGCGAAAGCTTTCGATCTCTTGACCAAATGAGGAGGTCCCTTGCGATCTCGAACAACTTCCTCGAATGAGTCCCTCCTTGCTTGGAGATGTAAGCCAAGGCTGTGGTGTTGTCGGAGTTCACCTCCACCACCTTGCTTAGCTGGAGGGACTTGAAGTTTATCAAGGCCAGATGAACTGCCAAAAGCTCCTTGCAATTGATGTGAAGTGTCCTTTGCTCCTGATTCCACGTGCCCGAGCATTCCTGTCCGTCCAGTGTCGCACCCCAGCCCGTGTCCGATGCGTCCGAGAAGAGACGGTGGTCGGGGGTCTGAACAGCCAATGGTAGACCTTCCTTGAGAAGAATGCTGTTCTTCCACCACGTCAGTGTAGACCTCATCTCTTCGGAAACAGGCACTGAGACCGCCTCTAGCGTCATGTCCTTTCTCCAGTGAGCAGCTAGATGATACTGAAGGGGGCGGAGGTGGAGTCTCCCTAACTCGATGAACTGGGCCAGCGATGAAAGTGTCCCTGTTAGACTCATCCACTGCCTGACTGAACATCGGTTCCTTCCCAGCATGCTCTGGATGCATTCTAGGGCTTGATTGATCCTTGGGGCCGACGGAAAAGCCCGAAAAGCTCGACTCTGAATCTCCATACCTAGATAGACAATGGTCTGGGATGGGACGAGTTGGGACTTCTCTATATTGACCAGGAGGCCCAATTCCTTGGTCAGATCCAAAGTCCATCTGAGATTCTCCAGACAGCGACGACTTGACGGAGCTCTTAAAAGCCAGTCGTCCAAATAGAGGGAGGCTCTGATGTCTGCCAAGTGAAGGAATTTGGCAATATTCCTCATCAGTCTGGTAAACACAAGAGGTGCCGTGCTTAGGCCAAAGCACAGGGCTTGGAATTGGTACACGACCTTTCCAAAGACGAACCTTAGGAAAGGTTAGGAGTCTGGATGGATGGGGACGTGAAAGTACGCGTCTTTCAGGTCTAACGAGACCATCCAGTCCTCCTTCCTGACCGCTGCTAGGACCGACTTCGTCGTCTCCATCGTGAACGTCTGCTTGGTGACAAAAGCATTGAGAGCACTGACGTCCAGCACCGGTCTCCAACCTCCTGTCTTCTTCGCTACCAGGAAGAGACGGTTGTAGAAGCCCGGGGATTGATGGTCCCGGACTATGACTACCGCTCCCTTTTGTAGCAAGAGCGACACCTCTTGTTGCAACGCTAGCCTCTTGTCCTTCTCCTTGTAGTTGGGAGAGAGGTTGATGGGAGATGTAGCTAGAGGGGGACTGCGGCAGAACGGAATTCTGTACCCCTCCTTTAGCCACTTCACAGACTGAGCGTCTGCACCTCTGCTCTCCCAAGCTCGCCAGAAGAACTTGAGCCTGGCTCCCACTGCTGTCTGGAGAGGAAGGCAGTCAGAACCTGCCTTTTGCGGACTTGGAACCCTTCTTGGATTTGCCACGGTGACTGTCGGCACGGGTACCTCCTCTGCTGGAGGTTCTGCCACGAAAGGGCGGGATGAACCTAGTAGCTGGAGTGTCTACTGCTGCAGGACGGAAAGGTCTAGGCACGGAAGGTAAAGCTTTAGCCTTACGTGCAGAAGAAGCCATCAGATCATGGGTATCCTTCTGGACCAGTGAGGCAGCCATCCCCTGAATCAGCTCCTCCGGAAACAGACACTTGGAGAGAGGAGCAAACAACAACTCCGACTTCTGGCAAGGAGTGATACCAGACGACAAGAAGGAGCAAAGATGTTCTCTCTTCTTAAGCACTCCAGACGTGTAAGAAGCCGCAAGTTCACCAGACCCATCCCGAATGGCTTTGTCCATGCAAGACATGATCAGCATGGCAGAGTCCTTATCCGAAGGGGAAGTCTTTCTGCTTAACGCTCCCAAACACCAATCGAGGAAGTTGAAGATCTCAAAAGCACGAAAGACCCCCTTCAACAGATGATCCATGTCAGAAAAGGACCAGCAAATCTTCGATCGTCTCATAGCCAGCCTGCGGGGAGAGTCAACCAGACTTGAAAAGTCGCCCTGGGCAGAGGCAGGAACCCCCAAGCCGGGTTGCTCTCCCGTGGCATACCAGACGCTAGATTTGGAAGCAAGCTTGGTAGGGGGAAAGATGAAAGCAGTCTTTCCCAGTTGCTTCTTGGTCTGCAACCACTCTCCCATAACCCTCAAAGCTCTCTTGGATGAGCGTGCGAGGACAAGCTTGGTGAAGGCAGGAGCAGCAGACTGCATGCCCAGAGCAAACTCGGAGGGAGGAGAGCGAGGGGTTGCAGACACAAACTGTTCAGGATACAAATCCCTGAACAAGGCAAGGACTTTACGAAAGTCTAAGGAGGGAGGTGTAGACTTGGGCTCTTCTAAGTCTGAGTGCGGTTCATCCACATGTGCATCTTCGTCATCCGAAACTCCATCATCCGAAAGCTGAGTAGGAAGTGGCAAAGGCAGAGCAGAAAGCTGAACGGCTGAATCCGGCAGCACAGGTGCATGTGTAGCTGCTGCGGATCCAACATCATGCCGCTGCTGGTCAGTCTGCGAGCTGGCAACAACAAAGGCAGAGTGCTGGTGCGTGGGAGGGACTGCCGTGGGTTGCGGAGCATGCCGTATGGGATGCGGAGCATGCCGCATGGGTTGCGGAGCATGCCGCATGGGTTGCGGAGCATGCCGCATAGAGTCAGAACCCGGCAGCTCTACAGCACCTTCCCACTGCTGATGCGGTAGCTCACGCATGCCAACGGATGGTGCGGCAAGAACATGCGTCTGGCAGGGAGGACTGCGCATCGGTGGTGGAGCTCTCACAGGTGGAGTGTGGGAGCAGGCAGCCGCAGTATCTGCTGAGCGCACAACCGCGGCAGGTTGTAGGCTAACGGGGGCAGTGTCAACCTTCTCAGCATGATACTCTTGCATGAACGCAGCAAGCTGAGACTGCATAGTCTTCAGCATGGACCACTTAGGGTCTACCGTGGTTGGAGCAGCAACAGACGGAGCAGTAGCCTGTTGTGGAACCACTCTACCTCTCTTGGGAGGTGTGCAGTCTTCGGAAGACTGCGGCGAGTCCGAACTGACCCAGTGGCTACACCTGGGCCGTTGGACTCGCTCGGAAGGGACCTTACGCTTAAGAGGTCGTGAGACCTTGGTCCATCGTTTCCTCCTGGAAACTTCTTCCACAGACGAGGGATGATAGGGCTCATTCGTCTGTATGTGGATGGGACGATCTCTAAGAGAAACGTCCGCAACCACTGAGGGTACATCCGTACGCTGATCAAGGCCTGCCGAACCCTTTGGTCCTTCGACATTGCTTCTCCCCTGGGCTTGGGAGCTTGCAAGAGGTCCCGGACTAGGAGGACGACTGGCACGAACAGATGTACCCTCATGCGCAACACTGACACTGACACTTTTCACTTCACTTGCACTAACACTTCCCACTGCACTTTTCGCTTTCAGCTCTTTGACATCTGCCAAAAGCTGATTACGGTCATTAGCCAATGACTCCACTCTGTCACCGAGAGCCTGAATGGCACGCATCATATCCGCCATGGATGGCTGAGCACTAGTAGCAGGGTCGGGAGTCACCACTACAGGGGAAGGAAAAGGTTGAGGGGCATGGGGAGAGGAAAAATCCACAGAGCGAGAAGAACTCCTCCTGATTCTATCCTTCTCTAGCCTACGTGCATTTTTAAGGAATTCGTTAAAATCGAATTCCGAAAGCCCAATGCATTCCTCACATCGATCTTCCAATTGACAGGATTTACCCCTACAATTGGAACAAACGGTGTGAGGATCTATGGAGGCCTTCGGAAGACGCCTAGTACAAGCCCTAACACTACACTGCCTGTACTTAGGGACTTGAGACTGGTCAGACATCTTGAATTGGAGAAATAGTCAAGGGGGGGTTCCAAAATCTAGCAAAGTTCGTTAACAATTAATCCAAATTAAATCCAAAAGCTTGCTAAGCTAATGAAAAAGCTTCCTGAATAGCGAAGGCTAAAATCTAGAGTGAATACATCACCAAAATCGTGAAAAACAACTCCAGAATCAACAGCGTATCCAAGTAGGTCTTGCCGGCGGCACGACAGAGGAAAAATTGAGTTCTTGTTGACAAGAAGTACTTGAGTACCTGCTCACAGATGGCGCTGTTGTGTACACCCCCACCTGTATAGCGATCGCTGGCGTATCCCGACCTTAGATTTCTGTCGGGCAACGGAGTTGACAGCTACATGATCATCGGGTAAGATTAATATTGAAAAAATAATAATAATAATAATAATAGCGAAGTGTAACTACCCACTGCTAGTTAGCAGGGAGTGGTAGCCTGCCTATCCCCCTCACACCTGCACTGGTAACATTACGTCACTTTGAAATTGCAGACAGGACTTCTTGGAAGATAGGCGATGCAGAACCTTGAATGGGCAATATCATAGAACAGACCATGTAGCTTGCTGACTCTCTTTGCAGAAGCCAGAGCTAACAGAAAAACCATCTTCAGGGTCAAGTCATGGTCTGATGACTGACTAAGAGGTTCGTAAGGTTCTCCTTCCAGGCCTCAAAGTATGCGAACTACGTTCCAAGGAGGAGGTCTGACTTCCGATTGAGGCAAGTACGCTCGAATATTCATATGAGGAGAGACAATTCCATCGAGGAGGAAATATTAAATCTGCTCACTCTAAAGGCTAGGCTTAAGTCAAACGGTAACATTTCATCGCCGAGACAGAGCAGTTTTTCCTCCATGAGGTACAAAAAGAAAACTACGCTATCACTGGTGGAATGGTGAGAGCTAAGTTGATGAGTTGAAATGCTTCATCATAGTCGGAGATCCAGACAAATGTTCTTTTGAGACTCATCAGGGGGCGTAGAGGTTGGGCTACAATGGAGATGTCAGGCGTAAACTCAGCTAACTGGTTGACCAATCCCATAAATGATCTAAGGTCTGTCAGGTTAGCAGGGCTGCCATGGCTCCAATGGTTACTCACATGGGGTAGAGATTGACTCTGCCATGTCATTTCTACTGATCAGCTGAGATGCCGTCTCCCAAGAGCTTGTAGCCATGGAAGTTCACGGAGGGGAGAGCGACCATAAATTTATCCTTGTTGAGTGCGATGCAAAACATGCAACACCTGGTGCGCACTTTGTGGATACGATGAAGGTATGTAACTACTGTAGGTCTTCTTTGTAGAGAAGGAGGTTGTCTATGACCTTAACAGTTTTGGACACCTTGAAGGCCCATATCACCTCACAGGCAGAAGGCGTCTCCAGTAGCTGCAAAGCCCATCTGCAATATAAGAAACGACCATATGGCATGATAAAGGTGGTTAAATGTTGATCTTCTTCTGCCAGTTCCATTTGCCAGTAGCCATAGAGACCATCAGGTGTGGTGAAGTAACGAGCTAGCAACACTAGACATAAATACACAAAAGAAGCGCAGAAAGCACTCTAAGGGTTATCCAGTGTGGAGTGAGCTGTGATCGTAGCGCAGCCAAAGAGGACAAGCTCTTGAGAACAGGACCAGAAGAGTGAAGCTTGCCTTGTAGCACCATGTAACACTGCCCAGGAGTGGAGTGGCCTAGTAACCTATCTTAGTTACCTATTAGGTACCTTTTTATTTTGTCTGGTCATAGAATAATTGAGAGGAGTAAATCCCATATAAATGATTCAGAAGTTTGTATCCATATAGGAATAAACCAGCCATGTTAGGTTAGGTATGTTAGGTAAGGTAAGAAGCCATCCCTGTAATTGTATTTGCAATAATTTTGTTTTGATTACCATTTGAAGGTTTGTTACTGATGACATGTTGCTATGTATTTTGCCTACTGGTCAAGTTATTTATCCATGTCTGCACATGCAAAAGAGTATAATTATAGAATAGTACAATAAATGGTTTAGAGAAATTAAGACTGTTACTTAGTATATCATACGGTGATTTGAATATTTTTATAATGATTTTCAAAGGACACCCACAATTTTTGAGTTATAATGGGTCGATTAGCATAAGTAAAAAAGTTGTGGGTTGCGTTAGGTAGTCATCAATAATGTTCAAAACACCTTAAAATACACAGTGGACTAGTCTTGCTTCATTTTTATTAACTTGTTAAAACTATGCCAATCATCATAAACAATGAGTCATCGAAAACAAAAAAGGTACCGTAATCAAGACCCAGTAATATAATTATGCAAAACCTCTATACAAGAACACCACCTAACGGTCCTAACCTAAACTTCCCGGTATTTTTGTAGTGAATTACAGGGCAATGTAACCTAGGAAAAAAACTATTGCTTCTTATAGAAGAAATTATGCTCTCTTCAAAAATGACACTCGTTTCCATCGAAAATGAATAGTTTCAGAAATATATATACAGTACATCTATATCCTACGATAATGGGGGACCCCCAGTGGGAACTCTGGGTTTTGGGTGGGGAAAACATACTGGGGAAACGATATATAATTGTTTTCCTATAGTAAATAACGTGAATTAACCAAATTTGATGTTCATTTCAATCGGAAACAAACAGATCAACCAATTCGGATAACTTTGAGTTGCACGGTGTCACTTCTCTTACAAACGAACGGTAACATTAGCAACGTTACCAATAATACACAGTGTTACCAACGTTGACGTATGGTACACAGAGTTACCAACGGCACGCTGACATTACTAAAGATAGTAATGATAGATATTTCCATAAGTATTTTAAATAATTTCTCCATATAAGTTTTACTCAATATATAAAAAGTACAAAAAGGGCACAGAACCTAACAAACCCACCTAACCTACCCTAGTAGTATGACAGGTCACAAAATAACATTTGATCTACATCGGACGTTGGCAGCACTGGTTACTGTATTTTTTCATGACACAATCTTTGTAACGGAGCCTCCAAAGTTTGTCCAGAAATACTGTTTTATATTTTCCTCCGGTTATTATAATTTCAAGAAGGTAATGTATAGAGAAGAAAAGGCTTGTTTTACGTTTATATATCGATTCCACAGTATGTTTTCCCCACCCAAAACCCCGAGTTCCCACTGGGGGTCCCCCATTATTGGAGGATATAGATGTATATATATTTCTGAAACTAATAATTTGCGACGGGAACGAGTGTCATTTTCGAAGAGAGCGTAATTTTTTCTATAAGAAAAAATAGTTGTTTTCCTAGGTTACATTGCCCTGTAATACACTACAATGAAACCGCACCCAACCTACAAGCCATGTCCTTACCTACTTAACTAACAGGGGTTAATGCATTCTTGCAACCAACCCCCTTTACACTGTAGTATACTTAGCTTACCTCATGGCTGTCATAATAAAGTGGCCAATATCATACATACAACCCCGACCCTATTGCTAAGAATACAGCAGTCAAAGGTGAGTCGCAGGAAAGCATTAGCCCACCCACCACCTTTAGGTAAGTAGGTAAAGACATGGCATGTAGGTTAGGGAAGTTAAGGTTAGGTGATATCCTATACTCACGGGAGGTCCTGTCCGTCATTATACAAAGGCTTCGAGATGGGACCCTCAATAAATAACAAATTTTCATTGTGGCAAATCGCCCAGTTATAGGTTATGTATATGGAAACGAGGACCACAGTAAACGTGGGGAGGGGGGGGGGGGGGGAAATTTGTCCGGACTATAATGTTCACGAATGCATTAAACACGAGATATCTAATTGGAGACAAAATAAGGTTCATATATTAGAAGACAAATTAAAGTATCATAAAATTAACAATTAATATTGCATTGCCTTACCGGAACATATCTAAGGCAAAAGACATCCAAGTCAAATAAAGTACATGTAATAGTTCATAGGGACAGGTCGTCAGTCAACATTCGAACCGAACGATTTCGTAACTATATATTTCAGATATACAATTATCCCTTCTTTTGATTTGTCCAATAGTTAGCATTGAAAATTATTTTTTTACTTATATCTAATATCAAATACAATTCATTTCCCCCAAGTGGCAAATGTAAATTCTTAAAATGTCATTCAATTTTGATATTGTAGGAGGAAGTCAAGGTTCATACACATCTTTCGAACTCACAATATGAATGTAAACAACAGATTTTAATCGTAATCTAATCTTACTAAAGCGCGTACATATATCAAAATTTACTAATTCCTAGTCAGGTTTAGGAGAAGGAAATTATATTTTAACCATATATATATATATATATATATATATATATATATATATATATATATATATATATAACTAAACAAGCATCAATGCACGATCACTGAAACATTATGACAAATTAAATTCTGATTATCATAGGATGATGATTGCAAGTAAAGTATATAAAAATCTAACCATAAACATATGAGGAACACACCTTTTTTAAATGGGTTTTCCCGGTCCTATCATATTAGGGAACCCTATGTCCTAAAGGACCTACAAGATCTGTTTTCATATATATTCTTAGGTAGTCAGAGTATCACACGGCGTATTCTGTGTTAATTGACAAATCTACATTTTTTAAGCACTTAGAAAACAAGACTTCAATTTCTTCTTGAAAGTTTTAATAACTCTTAGGGTGGTATGTTAGAATTTTCTAGAACTTACAGTAGACATCCATCTTGGCTCTAATAATTTAAAATCATCTGTAACTATTCTCGTGTCTATACCATTCGTTGGGTGCACGATGTTTAGCAATTCTCTTGGATATATTAGACTCTCTTTCAGGGCTGTTTCACCTGTACCCTACAGGACCTACATCAAACTATCTAATACGTTCTTATGTATTTAGAGTATTACACACATTGCATGTTTATTGTCAAGACCACATTATCAAAGCACCTAGAAAACAAGAAAGACTTTAGTTTCTTCTTGAAAGCCTTTGTGTCATCAGTTTTTCGTATGTCTAGCGGGAGCTTGTTGTATGGTCTTGGGGCCACATATTTGAGAGCTCTAGAACCCAAATTAGACATGTATCTTGCCTCCAATAATTTGAAGCCATCTGAAACTATTCTCATGTTGACATGATTTGTTGGCGGCACGAACTTAATTCTAATTGATTTTAAGAGCTGATTTTCAAGTCCTATACTGTAGATTAACCTTATTATCTATGTAGCAATTCTAATAGATATTTTGGACGTTCAGCTCTGGTAACTTGATGGGTTTATTGCACATAAATTAAATTCCATTCTAGCTTCAATAGATAGCCAGTTAGTGTAAATCAATCAGTACTGTATATGAATGATCCTCTCTTGGGCTGGGACACCTTTTATCATTCCTGCTACTCTGTTAATTACTTACTTACTTTGATGGCTGCTATTCCGGTCCCATGCAGCAGGAGAACCCTACTCTCTACAGGATTTCCGCTGTCATTTTACCTTGTTTGTTCAAAGTATTTATCGTTTCAGATCACGTATTGTTCATTTACTGTTAAATCATCACTGTTGTATGATTTTTTAAATAATAAAGTCTTCAGTTTCCTCTTGAAAGCCTTAATGTCTCCAATCATTCGAATGTTTCGTGGGGGCTTATTATACAGTCTCGGGAGAGCATATTTAATTCAAAATTTAAAGGCTCTAGAGCCTAAAGAAGACATATCTAGGTTCCAACAGTTTGAAGCCATCTGTAACTTTTGTCGTGTCGACACGATTTGCTGGCTACGCAATATGTAGCGATTCTCTATTATGGACGATCGGTTCTGACAACTTGGTGGGTTATTGTTCATATTTTAAATTCAATTCCCGCTTTAATCGGCAGCCAGTGTAAATCGATTAGTATAGGTGGGACACCTTTTATCAGTCTTGCTCCTGTTTATTACGCTCTGTAATATCTTAAGATGATAGCTAGCAGTTTTTACTACATTATTTACTTGAGTATTGCGAGGCAATTTACAGTGAAGAGATACTACTAGATCATGATCAGCAACTCGTCTAAAAGACGGACAATCCAAAATTAAACCATTGTTTTCTAGTCTTGGGTAGTGCCATAGCCTCTGTACCATGGTCATCCACTGTCTTGGGTTATTGTTCTCATGCTTGAGGGTGCACTTGGGCACACTATTCTATCTTATTTCTCTTCCTCTTGTTTTTTATAGTTTATATAGGCAATAATTATTTCAATTTTGTTACTGTTCTTAAAAAGTTTTTATTTTAATTGTTCATTGTGTATCTTGTAGTTCGTTTATATCTTTTCCTCATTGGACTATTTTCCCTGTTAGAGCCCTCGGGCTTACAGCATCCTGCCTTTCCATCTAGGGTTGTAGCTTAGCAAGTAATAGTAATAAAAATAATTGTGAAAATAATAATAATAATAATAATAATAGCAAAGAGTGACTTTAATAACAAGTAAAAGATTAGAAGCTTTTCACCTATCTATAATTTGATAGAGTGGCCGCAAACTTGTTTTGCGGAACGAGCAAGTGTCAATGTCAACCAGGATGTTGAAGGGTACAATCTTGTTTTGAGTACCTACTGTACCTATAAATTAGCACCAGAACCAGAAACCACTGTTGAATGGTCGTGGAACCCTAATATATTACTTTTGAGCCATTTTGATTAGGTATGTGAAGACATTCGTAAATCTGTCACGAGTTCTTGCAAGAACTTCCGTTTATTTTATTGACAATAATTCCTTAGCATATGTTTCTGATTGATGAGAATATGCCATTATATCTTTTTTTGGGGTGTATGGATGATAGCGGCCACCTTTATGTATTATTATGCCTAACCTAGAATACGGCAGTGTAAAGGGGCGTTAGCGCTCCCCTCCCCCCCCCCCCGTTATGTTAGTAGGTAAGGGCACGGCTTGTAGGCTAGGTTAGGGGGAAAAGTTTAGGTTAGTTGATGTCCATTTTTAATCAACTCGAGAAGAACTGTCTGCTGATATACAACAGGTCCCATTTTTTCTTGGGTAGTTGGGTTAATTTTACATTGTTCCAACACGAAGTACTTACCTCGAACTACTTTCTTAGGAGTATCTGGGATTTCCTCCCATCCGACCAGAACTTTGTGTAGTTTACCCTACTCCTGTTTTCTATGCGGGGCATCTCTGGCGGAGTGATACGTGCCCAGAGACGACCCGCGTTCAGAGAGCATGCTTGCTCAGGTCTCGCTCTCCAGTAAGTTTCTGGTCACGTCGGCGTTAACACCCCGATGCTCTCTCTTAACCCAGTGCGACCCTTTGTGTCTCACGCGGTCCCCACGGGGTTCCTTTGTGTGTTTCCCTATCCTTTCCCTCTGTGTTCCTGTGTCTCGCGGTGTATTACTAGCGCGTTATGGAGCATCCCCGTCGTTGCCCTGGGCCTGTGGCCAGAAAATTGTGTGGCTCTTTCCTCTCTAAGCCCGAAGTTGACCCGCACTCCTTGTGTTCGTCGTGTAGGGGCAGTGTGTGTTCCCCTACAGCCACGTGTCCAGAGTGCGAGTCCTGGAATGAAGTGCAGTCGGTGCGGTACAGCACTAAGAAGAAGAAGGCTTCTCGTCGGTCCCCTAGGAAGTCCAGCGTCTCTTTGCCCCTTTGTTCGCCAGGCTTCTGCCGTCTTCCCCTACCCAGAGTAGGGGTCGAGGTAAGTCTTTTGCGGGGAAGCGGCCTGTGGCCATTTTCCAGGAGTCTGATTTACCGGACAGTGGGATTATGTCTTCGGTCCAGGCAAGTGTGTATCCGGAGGACGGAGCCCTGGTGAAAGCAGGTCCCGTCTCTTCGGACGATCCGATGTGGGGAAAAATGGTAACAGTCTCTTCTCCTGTCTCGTGGGCAGGTTTTTCAGGTGCCTCAGCAGCCGAGGGTGCCGCCGAGAAGGACGACTCGCTGCCATCAGACGCCCTTGGGTGGGCACCTCCGAAGACGCCCTTCAGATCGCCCCTGAGGACAGAAGAGGACTTTGAGACCTGGTTCCCCAGCGAGGAGCTCCCCGCTCCCCTCCAACACCTTCAGCTACGTTCCCGGCGGACTTCATGGAGCCTTCTTCGCCGGCCGAACCCCATGCAGATCCACCAGCAATGCGGCAAGTATCAGCCCCTCCAACGAGGTCCTACAGGTCTTCGGGCTCCTCGGTAGAGGCCTACTCTTTCTCGTCGGAAGACGGAGCCCCGAGGGACCATAGGAGACGACGAGATAGGTCCCGCAGGAGAAGATCTCGATCGCGCTCCCATTCACGCTCTCGCCACGGGAGGAGACGTTCCAGGTCCCCCAGGAGGAAGTTCAGGAGAAGTCTTTCGCCAGAAGAGGAATGGGTATGAGTCTCCATTCCCCGTAGCCAACTCCTGGGGGTTGCAGCAGTCGCGGGCACCTCGGGATGGCGTCCCAGGCCCCGCTCACTACAACGGGTCCCATTTTTTCTTGGGTAGTTGGGTTAATTTTACATTTTGAGTTCTGCTGGCTTCAGGACATCAGTAAAACCAATAAAACTTATTTTTAAAGTTAAAGACGTTTACTGAACTATTCTGATGCAAATCTTTAGGGGAAACCCATATTTGTCAAATTTAAGTACTGTATTTCAAAATTCAAAAAATCAACTGAAAAAAATACATTTTAAAAAGGAAACATTAACTGGAAGACCTCTTAACTAAAGGTTCCACATCTAACCTAACCTAGGAGCTATATTCTTACCTATCAAGGCAGACTGCGACATTAACTTAGACTGCCTTATCTTAGCTTGGAGCTTTAGTGGGGTGTATGTATGATAGCGGTCACCTGCATGTGTGATGACGGCCGGCTAAGAATATGTCAGTGTAACGGTGTTCACATGAGGGCGTTACACTTCCTGTTAGGTAACTAGGTAATGACACGGCTTATAGTTTAGGTTAAGTGGTTTGGCAGAACAACAAATACAGCTTTTGTAATATAGTGGCCACGACTCATGAATAACTAGAAAATGGGAAGAAAATTTCCATTTTCTATGCACGCCAGAGGAACTGGAACAAAGGCTCCGCTTATGTAGTTCGTTGGGACATACCAAGTGTAAAATTTCGAAAGTTGAGTAAAAAACCACACTATAAACGGGAAACAAACACTGGAACACCACCTAACTTAAGGTTCCCCACCTAACCTGACCTAGGAGCTGTTTCCTGGAGCGTTTTTATATCAGTGGATAGTTCCTCCCTCTTACATAGAAAATGGAAATTTTCCTCCCATTTTCTAGTCATTCATAAGACTTGGCTGCTGTACTACAAAAACTGTGTCCATTTTTCTGCAAAACCTCTGCACAAGAAGACCACCTACCCTAAACTTCCCCACCTAACCTAACCTACAAGCCATGTCTTTACTTAATGGGGAGGCTAACGGCCCCTTGCCACCCTTACACTGCCGTATTCTTATTTTACCCTGTGTTTGATGCGTAACCCTCTTCACACCTAGCAAGGGAACACAATCATATCTCGTAAAGGAAATCAATTTTACAAGTAATAATAACATTGCTTTCATAGGGTTGAGGAGAGGGTGGAGATGAGCGAGCATGCTGGCTCACCTAGGAGAGGGTTGAGGCGTTTTCCCCAACCTTCCCCTCCCACCTCAGCCGGTGCGATTGGAACCATCTAATCGCAGGGAAACTAATCCATCAGGTAACTTGTTAGCCAAGGATAGACCTTTGTTTCAAGACCAGGTGAAAGCACTTAAACAAGCAATGGGAATCTCTAACGATGCCCCAGCTGCAGCGGCGAAGGTTCCTGTTATTCCCCTGGATTCTCCTAAGGGATCTAGTGATCTTTCTGACCCTAGGCGAGCTAGCCTAGCTAGAGCGCCACAACCGCTTTCACCTCCTTCCAGAGTCTCAAGATATGAGGATTACCGTAAGACTAAGGATCCTAAGATCATGGATCCAACTTGGTAGAGGATGGCAGCAACTCAGGTCACGGCCGCGAGGTCAGTTAGAGAAAGAGAGTTGGCTTCTCCCCGAAAGTCGGAATCCTCTAACCTTTGCCCGGTCTCTCACTCGGAGAGCTGGAAGCCTGTTAGGATCGATGACCGGTAAGATCCTTCATCTCAACCGAAGGATATCCCTCTCCAACTTGGTTCCAGGGGTGCTAAACCACCGGAATCAACTAGGGGAGAGGAATCCTCTCTTTTAGAAAAATTTGAAGTTCAACTGAGAGAGAGGAAAGACACAAAGACTCTACCTAAGAACTGACGTTCTATGGGTGAACGTCAGATTCAAGGGGAACAGTCTTCAGTCTCTGCCATTAATGTAAGATCTGGGCATAGCAAGGTTTTCTGTCGATGACCTTCACCCTCCCCGAGCTACTATGGACATTAGCTCGGGAGAGGAAGAACCTGTCGATGACTGTTACGAGCACTCTGATGGGGCGCTCCCTGCTTCTGCCAGCTTGAATGTCACACCTTTGAAGCAGAAAGATTCAGATCGAATCTTTCTAAAGGTTCTGGCATGCATCAGTAAAATTAACAACCTGGAAGAGCCGGATGACATCCCGACTGAGGGCAAGGATACAGTCCTGGACCAGTTGTCTGGTGCTGCTAAACGCTCCAGACCCAAGGACGCCATTAGGAAAAGTGACTTCATAATTTCTATTGATGGGAAAGACACATACAGTATGTCCAAATACCTGTCCATCGATCAAGCAGGAAGTACCTCCTTTTAGTCCTCAGTGGAGTGGTGCATCAGGTCAAAGTCCTGTGCTTTGGGTCATCAACCGCTCTGCAGGTGTTTACTTGATTGTTCTTGTTAATTTCAGCTTGGGCCCATTCGAACTAGAGTTGTCTTTAGCGTTATCTCAACTATTGGCTGATCCTGTCGTCTTCAAGAAAACCGTTTCTTCAGGATCGAGACAGACTACTAATCTTTTGCCACGATCTGGGGATTGTGGTCACTCTGAAGAAGTTTTGTCTCAAGCCCAAGAGAAGGGCAGAGTACAGTACCTGGCAATGTTGATAGGGATTACAGAAGAGTCTTTTCAACAGGTATTTGTATCAACAGACTGAGGGAGATTACGCAATCCCTATGTGGCATCCCTTTGACTTCGTGCTTGGCGGTTATCCAGTATCTCCTTCGAGCGAAGGACTTTTCGTGAGTTACTGCGATGGAGATGTCTGGATATCTGCACAGATCTTCTGCAGCAGTCTACCAGGAGATGTGGGCCATCTTCTGTGATTGGTACCGTAAAAGGGATATTTCTCTGGTCAGAGCCTCTCCTTAAGTAATTGCTGAGGAGTAGCAGCACCCTCAGTTGTTGTTGTGAAGGGCTATTGCTCACCCCAGAACCAAGTTATCAGACTAAAGGGACTAGACATGTCAACCTCATGGGAAACTGATTGATTACTCAAAAGTGTCCATAAAATATGCAATTTACAAATAGTGACACTTTTGAGTAATCACTCAATTTTTTATTAAGTATATTTTGAATATACAGTACTGTATATCAAATGTATGCTGGCATCACAAACTTCTGTTTATGTACGCTGGCATCACAAATTCTGTTTGGTTGACTATGTTGACATGTCAGTTCCAAGTCTTTTGGTGAGGAAACCAAGCTATTTTCTTTTTATAACCCCTTCCCCCTTCCTCAACATATCTTGCTAATTATTGCTTTCCCAGAATTTATATAACCACCTAATTACTGTGCAAGAAGATGAGAACTGCAGGATTGCATTATTTTGTAGTAAATGGAGAGCGTGGTGTTGTAAACAATTACGCTAATTGTTGTTGTTGATAGCAATATTACCTACTGTATATGAAGTCTGGGACATCATTGAGGTAATTGGATTTTGTTATAAAGATTATTTTCTATTTCAGATACTGGGTTGTCAACAATGGACTCAGAGCCTCTTCCCGAAACAAGAGATGTTTTAAGAAGTCATTTGCTTACCAAAGTACGATACTTGAATCCAGCATTGGCAGAGCAGGTAATCACTCATATTTCATAAGAGGAGTTTGTTTAAGATAATGGCTTTCAGGTTAGATATTTTGATATTAATTCTGCTAAGTATGATTATCTTGAAAGGTTTCTCTGCTGCAATTATAATTCTGATTGTGTCGCTGATCTCCATTCGTGGGATGCAAATGAGGAAGAGCATAACTCTTGAATGATTAATTGGTCTACCAACTTGGAAGTTTTGATTTTTCTAGTACAGTAGTTAATTGCAATTGTGTAAATAAGGAATGAATTTTATAGACACAAATGACTATCATTAGCAAATTCCTGGTAGGAGGAATACATTAACTGAATGAACAAGAATTTATCAACACAGATTTTTGTTACTGAGGCACAGTTCAATAATGTAAATATGCTTATAATGTTTTTTATGCTAATTTATTATAGCAGTATTTTTCTTTTGATTTTAGATTACCGATAAGTTGAGTGAAAATAAAACAAACGATCAAATTATTGAACTGTTAGTATGTGATTCAACACTAGAAGAAAATGTTGATAAAGTTCTCTCCAGTATTTCAATGTAAGTATGAGTTTTCTTGTTTTAATTATTAATAGATAATTGTTCCGGCACTACATACAAACCGTTACGCTCTTTATAGTGGAGATATAGCTGAAACTAGCCGTTAAGTTTTTTACATGAGGTGTAAAACTAGCGTAGGGGGAGCAGGGGTAGACCAGCCATCCCGCTCACACCCGCACTAGTAACAAAGCATAATTTTTTATTTCAGCTCGGTAGAGTAAAGACGTTGTCTTACTCTACTCCCATAAAAATCTTTAATTATATACAGGTACTCGTCAACTTACGACTTTAACTTGATGACCACTTTTTCACTATGATAATGTCACAAGTCTGTCAGAAATAGTACACTACTAGGACAACTATTTCCTTAGAAATAATATATTTTCTTGTATGAAATTAATTAGTTTGTCTTGGTAAGTTAGTATTTTCTTTTATTGATAATATACAGCATCCATTTTAATTAAAAGATATATTAGCCTCTGTACCATGGCTTTTCACTATCTTGAGTTAGAGTTCTCTTGCTTGAGGGTACACTCAGGCAAGATACTCTATCTTATTTTTTTCCTCTTGTTTTTTTTCAAGTTTTTAGTGTGTATATGAAAGATCTAATTTAATGTTGTTACTCTTCTTAAAATATCTTATTTTGATTGTTTACTGTTTATCCTGTTGCTTATCTATTGCCTTATTTTGTTTCCACAATGGCCTATTTTTCCCTGTTGGAGCCATTGGGCTTATAACATCTTCCTTTTCCAACTAGGGTTGTAGCTTAGGTTATAATGATTATAATAATATAGATTGAAAGGAGTTGATATTTACTCTTCAACAGATCGTCTGCTTTTTTGTTCTTTGAGAGCTTAGAGCATTACCTCAAGCATACAATGGGAACTCGCTCCCAGACGGAGCACCTTTTTATTAGTACTAAGTGTCAAAAGGAAGGTGAACAAGAACACTATCTCATCCTGGATTAGGCAGGTCATTAACTGGACCCTTAATCCTTTCTTTTTCAATATTAATCTTACCCGATGATCATGTAGCTGTCAACTCTGTTGCCCGACAGAAATCTACGGTCGGGATACGCCAGCGATCGCTATACAGGTGGGGGTGTACACAACAGCGCCATCTGTGAGCAGGTACTCAAGTACTTCTTGTCAACAAGAACTCAATTTTTCCTCTGTCGTGCCACCGGCAAGACCTACTGGGATACGCTGTTGATTCTGGAGTTATTGCTAACGATTTGGTGATGTATTTGCTCTAGAGTTTAGCCTTCGCTATTCAGGAAGCTTTATCTTTAGCTTAGCAAGCTTTTGGAATTAATTTGAATTAATTATGGTGACGAAGAGAGTATGGACTCTCTTTCACTTTTAAATGGCCGACCCTTCCCTTAGACGGAAGTGTTGGTGTCGAAGAGAGTATAGACTCTCTTTCACTTTTTATTTTATATCTCTCCGCCATTTATAGGCCTCTTCAATTAACTTTCCTTAAAAAAAAAAAAAAAAAAATATGCGACCTTTCCTAATAGTAGGCGGTCCTTACTTGGAACCGAAGTTAATTAACATTGAGCTCGTCATATCGTTTTTCCTGTTAAGAATTTATGCTATTTTAATTTTATGTTTTTGAAAGAATTTCTTTGATAAGTCTCGTACTGTTTTCAAAGTTGAACTAACGTTTTGTTTTAGTCTCCGCAGTTGTTGACGTTCAGAACGTTTAACTTGCGCTCTATCGTTACGATAGAGAGAGAGTATTCACGGTTTCACGTTGCAGTAAGAGTAAACCGATTCTAGCGTTTCGTTCATTCTTTCTTAGCTTAAATGGTTTTAATTCTAATAAAGGAGCTTTTTCAATATTAATCTTACCCGATGATCATGTAGCTGTCAACTCTGTTGCCCGACAGAAATCTACGGTCGGGATACGCCAGCGATCGCTACCCAGGTGGGGGTGTACTCAACAGCGCCATCTGTGAGCAGGTACTCAAGTACTTCTTGTCAACAAGAACTCAATTTTCAATATTAAACTTACCCGATAATCATGTAGCTGTCAACTCCGTTGCCCGACAGAATTCTACGGGAGGGATACGCCAGCTATCACTATACTAGAAGGGGGTGTACTCACAAGCGCCACCTGTGGCCAGGTACTACAGTACTTGTTGTTGACGCCACCTCACTTTTTCCTCTGTCGTGCTTCCGGCAAGACGTTCTTGGATACGCTTATGATTTTGGAGTATTGTTCACGGTTTGGTGAAGTATTTCTCTAAAATTTGCAGCTATTCGCTATACTGGAAACTTCTATGTTAGCTTAGCTAGCTTTTGGAATTAATTTAATTATTATGGTGACGAAGAGAGTATGAACTCTCTTTCACCTTTAAATGGCCGACCCTTCCCTTAGACGGAAGTGTTGGTGTCTAAGAGAGTTTAGACTCTCTTAATTTTGTTATAGATTTATTTTATATCTCTCCGCCTTTTATAGGCCTCTTCGATTAACTTCCTTTTATTATAAACTTATTAAAATTAATTTTTATATTTGTTTATATTCGACCTTTCCTAATAGTAGGCGGTCTTTTCTTGGTACCGAAGTTAATTAACATTGAGCCCGTCATTTCGGTTTTACCTGTTAACATATTATGCTATTTCAATGTTTTTGAAAGAATTTCTTTGATAGTCTCGTACTGTTTTCAAAGTTGAACTAACGTTTTGTTTTGTCTCTGCAGTTGTTGACGTTCAGAACGTTCAACTTGCGTTCTATCGTTACGATAGAGAGAGAATTTTCACGGTGTCACGTTGCAGTAAGAGTAACCGTGTCTAGCGTTTTGTTCATTCTTTCTTAACTTAATGGTTTTAATTCTATAAAGGAACTTTTCATTTTGAGAAATATTTTCCTTTAACAATAATATGTTTTAACGATATATATGATTGGGCTCTTCTCTCAGGTTCTAAGTCAAGAGAGAGAGAGAGAGAGAGAGAGAGATAGAGACGGAGGGAGAAAGAGGAGGATAAACGTTTCGTTCAAGCGAGTAACGTTGTTATCGTTTTTGCTCTTCTCCCTAGTCTCTTTAGGGGAAGAAGGTAAACGTTTCTAGAGAATTTAAACGTAGTTTATTTGATCTAGTGTTTAGTCTCTTTCCAGCCACTGAATTATTTATATTTCATTAGATTTTTCTGTTACATTGTAATTCTGTTTTCGCAATTACTAACTTTTGAGAAAGGATAGAATTGCGTGTTTCAGGTACAAACCACTTAAAGTTTCGAGTTCAGTGAAATAAGTGCAAACAGAAAATCAAAAGTGATAAGTGATTAGCGCAAAGTGTCAGTGTTGTGCGTGAGGGTACTTCTGTGCGTGCCAGTCGTCCTCCCAGTCCGGGACCTCTTGCAAGCTCCCAAGCCCAGGGGAGAAGCAATGTCGAAGGGCAAAAGGATTCGGCAGGCCTTGATCGGCGCACAGAAGTATCCTCGGTGGTTGCGGGCGTGTCTTACAGAGACCGTCACTCCCACCCGCAGACGATTGAGCCCTTATTTTGCTCGTCTGCAGAAGAAATTTCGGGGAGAAAACGCTGGTCTCAGGTCTCAAGACCTCTTAAACGTAAAGTCCAGACCTATGCCAGACGTACGAAGTTAGAGTTCTACAACCCGGATGCAGTCATTGGGTTAGCTCTGACTCTCCGCAGTCATCAGGTGACTGCACACCTCCTTAGAGAGGTAAGGTGATGCCGTAACAGACCTCATCTTCTGTTTAGGCTTTGCCTCAGCAGACCTTAGCGTCTGCCGACCCCAAGATGACTTTGCTGCAGTCCATGCAGTCACAGCTTGCGGTCTTAATGCGTGAGTGTCAGGCTGAGAAGGTTACACCTCCTCCTGCGATCGCTCCGCCTCACCGCAGTCCAGTCTGCCAGGCGTACGATGTTGAGGTTCCTCAGGATACCTTACCGCGTTCTGAGTTGCCAGTTACCAGCGGTGTGCAGCAACCTCCGCCTTCCTTAAGGCAACCTCAGCAATGGGAGCAGGAATCTTATGCCTTACTTCCTCCGCTTCCGCTTGCGGTTCCACCAGAGAGGCAACAATCTCTTGAGGTACGACTACCTCTTCCATCAATGAGGCAGCCACCTCAGCACTCGCTGCAGCTTAGGCTAGCTCCTCAGGAACCTCAACTCGCAAGACAAGAACTGCGTTCTGCGCAGCCGCTACATCAACTCTCGCAGCTCACACCTCAGGAACCTTAACTCGTTCCTCAGGAACCTGCTACTGCGCATCCGCAACCCTTACAGCAAGCGCAACTCATGAGGCAGCAACCTCATGCTATGAGTCAGCCACCTCAACGCATGCATCTGCCACTTTCTCCTCAACTTGAGAAATTACAAATGACAATAATAACACCTCATTACTTTCATAACTTGCATTTGTAATCATATACATGTATGCCTACACAATCATTATGATAATGGAGGTTATTTGTCTTACTTATATAAAAATATATATGTATTCCTTGCAATATATTTTTAACAATATCGCAAAATATGGCAAAAATATCTTCAAAACAAAAATGAATCATGAGTTATGAATGTAAGGTAAATATTATGTTGATATTAAAACCCCATGCAAGCATGCATGAAGCACTCTAGCACTGGTCATGGAATTTCTGAGAAATGTTAAACGCCATGCAACACGCTCTGCTTACCTTACAGCATGCTCTACATACAGCATGCTCTGCATACAGCATGCTCTGCATACAGCATGCTCTGCATACAACATGCTCTGCATACAGCATGCTCTGCATACAGCATGCTCTGCATTCAGCATGCTCTGCATACAACATGCTCTGCATACAGCATGCTCTGCATACAGCATGCTCTGCATACAACATGCTCTGCATACAGCATGCTCTGCATTCAGCATGCTCTGCATACAACATGCTCTGCATACAGCATGCTCTGCATTCAGCATGCTCTGCATACAACATGCTCTACATACAGCATGCTCTGCATACAGCATGCTCTGCATACAACATGCTCTGCATACCTTACCGCATGCTTCTCAGTCATACATCTTTGGTTGTTGCCAACTCACTAGACTGTCAAGCAGTCTCATAACGTTGCCTTCTAGTCTGCTGCTTTTGCACCATTGAAACCCTCACTGAGAGAACTTAACTTTTCTCGGATATGGTCCCTGTAGATGAGAAAGTGCTTTTCTCCCTCCTTCTGATATTCCCTTGAGGACTCTGTCATTTGGAGAGGAGCCTTTAGCTGCGTAGCCTCCTATGGACTTTTATTTAAGCATAACATGCTTCCAGGGAAGGTAATGGTTCCACTTCAGTCACTAACCCCGTCTGTTACCACACCTGCTCCCTTAGACCTTGAGCTGTGTTGCAAGACATGCAGTCCAAGCTTAGTCCTTGTTAAAGGATTTTTTGTTTACGGAGTCAGTGTGTCACTGGGAAGACGTTCAACAACCAGCAGAAGTGACTTGTTGTGACGCAGTGCGGCAACCTCAGCAACCCGATAAGGAGTTGTCTGTACGACCCAGACAGTCTAGACAGCTTCGGGTTGTCACTGTACTTCCTCGCTTCCCCATGGTTGACAGTTCACAGACTGTGCAGCAGTACCATGATCTTGTGTCCGGCTCCGTCAGACGACTGGCTTTTAAGAGCTCCCACAAGTCGTCGCTGTCTGGAGATTCTCAGATGGACTATGGATTTGACCAAGGAACTGGGCCTCCTGGTCAATTTTGAGGAGTCTCAGCTCATCCCATCCCAGACCATTGTCTCCCTGGGTATGGATCTTCAGAGTCGAGCTTTTCGGGCTTTTCCGTCGGCCCCAAGGATCTTCCAAGCCCTAGAATGCATCCAGAGCATGCTGAGAAGGAACCGATGCTCAGTCAGGTAGTGGATGAGTCTAACAGGGACACTTTCATCGCTGGCCCTGTTCATCGTGTTAGGGAGAATCCTCCTCCCCCCCTTCAGTATCATCTAGCTGCTCACTGGATAAAGGACATGACGCTAGAGACGGTCTCAGTTCCTGTTTCCGAAGAGAGGAGGTCTTCTCTCGCGTGGTGTAAGAACAGCTTTCTTCTCAAGGAAGTCTACCTTTGGCTGTTCAGAAACCCGACCGCCGTCTCCTCTCGGACACATCAGACACGGGCTGGGGTGCGACTTTGGACGGACAGGAATGATCGAGAACATGGAATCAGGAGCAAAGGACACTTCACATCAATTGCAGGAGTTGTTGGCGGTTCTTCTGGCCTTGATAAACTTCAAGTCCCTCCAGCTTAACAAAGTGGTGGAGGTGGACTCTGACAACACCACAGCCCTGGCTTACATCTTCAAGCAGGGAGGGACTCTTTCGTGAAGTTGTTCTAGATCGCAAGGGACCTCCTCATCTGGTCTAAAGATCGAAAGCTCACGCTGGTAACGAGGTTCATTCAGGGCGGTATGAATGTCATGGCAGATCACCTCAGCCGGAAGGGTCAGGTCATCCCCACAGAGTGGACCCTTCACAAGAATGTTTGCAGCAGACTTTGGGCCCTGTGGGGTCAGCCAACCATAGATCTGTTCGCTACCTCGATAACCTAGAGACTCCTATTGTATTGTTCTCCGATTCCAGACCCAGCAGCAGTTCACGTGGATGCTTTTCTGCTGGATTGGTTCCATCTCGACCTGTATGCATTCCCGCCGTTCAAGATTGTCAACAGGGTACTTCAGAAGTTCTCCTCTCGCAAGGGACACGGCTGACATTGGTTGGCTCCGCTCTGGCCCGCGAGAGAATGGTTCTTAGAGGTACTGCAATGGCTGGTCGACATTCCCAGGACTCTTCCTCTAGGAGTGAACCTTCTACGTCTACCTCACGTAAAGAAGGTACACCCAATCCTCCACGCTCTTCGTCTGACTGCCTTCAGACTTTCGAAAGACTCTCAAGAGCTAGGGGCTTTTCGAAGGAGGCAGCCAGAGCGATTGCCAAAGCAAGGAGAACATCCACTCTCAGAATCTATCAGTCTCAAGGGGAAGTCTTCCGTAGCTGGTACAAGACCAATGCAGTTTCCTCAACCAGTACCACTGTAACCCAGATTGCTGACTTCCTGTTATATCTAAGGAAAGTAAGATCCCTTTCAGCTCCTACGATCAAGGGTTACAGAAGTATGTTGGCAGCGGTTTTCCGCCACAGAGGCTTGGATCTTTCCACCAACAAAGATCTACAGGACCTCCTTAGGTCTTTTGAGACCTCAAAGGAACGTCGGTTGTCCACTCCAGGCTGGAATCTAGACGTGGTCCTAAGGTTCCTTATGTCATCAAGATTTGAACCTCTCCAATCAGCCTCTTTTTAGGACCTCACATTAAAAACTCTTTTCCTCGTGTGCTTGACAACAGCTAAAAGAGTAAGTGAGATCCACGCCTTCAGCAGGATCATTGTTTTCACATCTGAAACGGCTACATGTTCCTTGCAGCTCGGTTTTTGCTAAACGAGCTTCCTTCACGTCCTTGGCCTAAGTCGTTCGAGATCCCAAGCCTGTCCAACTTGGTGGGGAATGAACTGGAGAGAGTACTTTGCCCAGTTAGAGCTCTTAGGTACTATCTAAAAAGGTCTTAACCTTTACGAGGACAATCAGAAGCCTTATAGTGTGCTATCAAGAAACCTTCTTTTCCAAGTTCTAAGAACTCAGTTTCTGACTATTCAGGCTTCTGATTAGAGAAACACATTCTCATCTGAAGGAAGAAGACCTTGCTTTGCTGAAGGTAAAGACACATGAAGTGGGAGCTGTGGCTACTTCTGTGGCCTTCAAACAGAGCCATTCTCTGCAGAGTGTTATGGATGCAACCTATTGGAGAAGCAAGTCAGTGTTCGCATCATTCTATCTCAAAGATGTCCAGTCTCTTTACGAGTACTGCTACACCCTGGGACCATTCGTAGCAACGAATGCAGTAGTAGGCGAGGGCTCAGCCACTACATTCCCATAATCCCATAACCTTTTAACCTTTCTCTTGAATACTTTTTATGGGTTGTACGGTCGGCTAAGAAGCCTTCCACATCCTTGTTGATTTGGCGGGTGGTCAATTCTTTCTTGAGAAGCGCCGAGGTTAAAGGTTGTGATGAGGTCCTTTAGTATGGGTTGCAGCCCTTGATACTTTAGCACCTTTGAGTTGATTCAGCCTTCCAAGAGGAACGCTGCGCTCAGTAAGGAAGACGATCTTATTAAAGGCAGAGTAACGGTTCAAGTCGACTTCCTTACCAGGTACTTATTATTTCATTGTTATTGTGGATAACTGATTATATGAAATACGGGATACTTAGCTATCCTTTAGTCTTGTACACTGGTTTTTCACCCACCCCCCTGGGTGTGAATCAGCTACATGATTATCGGGTAAGTTTAATATTGAAAAATGTTATTTTCATTAGTAAAATAAATTTTTGAATATACTTACCCGATAATCATGATTTAATTGACCCACCCTTCCTCCCCATAGAGAACCAGTGGACCGAGGAAAAAGTGAGGTGGCGTCAACAACAAGTACTGTAGTACCTGGCCACAGGTGGCGCTTGTGAGTACACCCCCTTCTAGTATAGTGATAGCTGGCGTATCCCTCCCGTAGAATTCTGTCGGGCAACGGAGTTGACAGCTACATGATTATCGGGTAAGTATATTCAAAAATTTATTTTACTAATGAAAATAACATTTTTTCCTCTGTCGTGCCTCCGGCTAGACCTACTTGGATACGCTGTTGATTCTGGAGTTATTGTTCACGATTTGGTGATGTATTTGCTCTAGAGTTTAGCCTTCGCTATTCAGGAAGCTTTATCATTAGCTTAGCAAGCTTTTGGAATTAATTTGATTTAATTATGGTGACGAAGAGAATATGGACTCTCTTTCACTTTTAAATGGCCGACCCTTCCCTTAGACGGAAGTGTTGGTGTCGAAGAGAGTATAGACTCTCTTTCACTTTTAAGAATTTATGCTATTTTAATTTTAATGTTTTTGAAAGAATTTCTTTGATAGTCTCGTACTTTTTCAAAGTTGAACTAACGTTTTGTTTAGTCTCCGCAGTTGTTGACGTTCAGAACGTTCAACTTGCGCTCTATCGTTACGATAGAGAGAGAGTATTCACGGTTTCACGTTGCAGTAAGAGTAAACCGATTCTAGCGTTTCGTTCATTCTTTCTTAGCTTAAATGGTTGTAATTCTAATAAAGGAACTTTTTATTTGGGAAACCTTTCAGTTTTTTTCCTTTAACAAATAATATGTTTTAACGATATATATAATTGGGCTCATCTCTCAGGTTCTAAGTCAAGAGAGAGAGAGAGAGAGAGAGAGATAGAGACGGAGGGAGAGAGAGGAGGATAAACGTTTCGTTCAAGCGGGTAACGTTGTTCTCGTTTTTTTGCTCTTCTCCCTAGTCGATATAGGGGAAGAAGGTAAAACGTTTCTAGAGTTTTATTCTTGTTCCCAGGCTTTATGCGGTGAGAGATTTTAAACGTAGTTTATTTGATCTAGTGTTTAGTCTCTTTTCCAGCCACTGAATTCTTTATCTTTCATTATGTTTTTCTGTTACATTGTAATACTGTTTTCGCAATTACTACCTTTTAATGAAGGATAGGATTGCGTGTTTCAGGTACAAACCACTTAAAGTTTCGAGTTCAGTGAAATAAGTGCAAACAGAAAATCAAAAGTGATAAAGTGATATGCGCAAAGTGTTACAGTGTTGCGTTCGAGGGTTCGTCTGTTCGTGCCAGTTGTTCACCTAGTCCGATACCTCTTACAAGCTCCCAAGCCCAGGGGAGAAGTAATGTCGAAGGACTTATGGGTTCCTCAGGCCTTGATCGACGAACAGACGTTTCCCTCCGTGGTTTCGGGTGTATCTACACACGTTGCCGACGTGATCACCCCACCCACACAAAGACGAGAGAGCCCATTTATTCCTCGTCTGCGGAAGAGGTTTCTCGCAGAAACCATGGACCAAATCTTGCAGCTTTTAAGTGCAAGTCGGTCCCTTCCGCGCAAGTCCAACGGCCTAGGTGTAGCCACTGGGTCAGTTCGGACTTGCTGCAGTACGACAACTGCACACCTCCTAAGAGAGGCTAGGTGGTACCGCAACAGGCAGTAACTCCGTCTGTTGCCGCACCAGCTGTTTTAGACCCTCAGTCACAACGGACAGTAGCTCCGTTTGTTGTTGTCTTTCATAGACCCTAGTGGTCCATGCTGCAGACTATACAGTCTCAGCTTGCTCCTTCATGCAGGAGTATCATGCTGGAAGGTTGACAATGCAGCCTGTTAACCTACAACCCGCCGAGGTTGTGCGCTCAGCAGATACTGCGGCTGCCTGCTCCCACCCTCCACCTGTGAGAGCTCCACCACCGATGCGCAGTCCACCCTGTCAGACGCATGTTCTTGCTGCACCATCTGCTAACATGCGTGAGCTACCGCATCAGCAGTGGGAAGGTTCTGTAGAGCTGCCGGGTTCCAGCACTATGCGGCATTCTCCGCAGCCCATGCAGCATGCTCTGCATACCTTACAGCATGCTCTGCATACCTTACAGCATGCTCTGCATACCTTTCAGCATGCTCTGCATACCTTTCAGCATGCTCTGCATACCTTACAGCATGCTCTGCAATACCTTACAGCATGCTCTGCATACAGCATGCTCTGCATACCTTACAGCATGCTCTGCATACAGCATGCTCTGCATACCTTACAGCATGCTCTGCATACCTTACAGCATGCTCTGCATACCTTACAGCATGCTCTGCATACCATACCGCATGCTCCTCAACCCACCGCAGCCCCTCCCACGCACCAGCACTCTGCTTTTGTTGTTGCCAGCTCCCACACTCCGACTGCGGAGAAGGTTGACGATGCACCCGTGGGCCTACACCTCCCACGGTTGTGCGCCCGGCATGGCTTCCTGCTCTCACACTCTTGTTGTGAGAGCTCCTCCACCCATGCACAGTCAACCCTGCCAGATGTATGATGACTCCCACACACAGAGCACTCCGTTGCCGTGCGGGAGCTACCACAAGCTGCCGTGTTTTGACACGGTGTGTCAGCCTCCGCAACACTCTGTGGTTACCGCCACTCGCCAGCAGCAAACTAGTCAGGCAGGAGTTGAGGCTTCCCCACACAAGTTGTTGCCAACTCACAAACTGTCATGCAGTTACATGACGTTGCCTTCTGGTCTGCTACTTATACACCAGTGCTGTATGTCCTCACGCTCCTGTTGTGGTTGACAGTTCAGTTTTTGACAGTTCACAGACTGTCAAGCAGTTTCATAACGTTGCCTTCTGGTCTGCTGCTTTTGCACCAGTGAAACCCTCACTGAGAGAACTTAGCTTTTCTCGGATATGGTTCCTGTAGATGAGAAAGTGCTGTTCTCCCTCCTTCTGATATTCCCTTGAGGACTCTGTCATTTGGAGAGGAGCCTTAAGCTGCTTAGCCTCCTATGGACTTTTATTTAAGCATAACATGCTTCCAGGGAGGGTAAATGGTTCCGCTTCAGTCGCTAACCCCGTCTGTTGCCACACCTGCTCCCATAGACCTTGGGCTTGGTTGCAAGACATGCAGTCCAAGCTTAGTCCTTGATAGAGGATTTTTTTTTACGGACGCTGAGGTATCCTACTCACGTCCGCCAGTTGAGATGGTTCCTCCACCGGTGCGACCCAGTGTGGGTTGACAGTCGCACGTTGATGTTATGCTACTCTCGGAGGTGGTTGTGGACGTTCAGTGTGTCACTGGGAAGACGTTCAGCAACCAGCAGAGGCGTCTTGTTGTGACGCAGTGCGGCAACCTCAGCAACCCGATAAGGGGTTGTCTGTACTACCCAGACAGTCTAGACAGTTTCGGGTTGTCGCTGTTCTTCCTCGCTTCCCCATGGTTGACAGTTCACAGACTGTGCAGCAGTACCATGATCTTGTGTCCGGCTCCGTCACGCATCCACCAGTGCGACCGGATTCAGCGAGTCAGACGTTGCCCACTCCGTTGCCGTTTCCTCATCAGTTTCGGATGAGGAACCCTCTGATGAGGACATGGCTGAACAAGAAGATCAATCCCCAGCCCTGCTATCCATCCAGAAGATGCTGAAGAAGGAATACAGCCCTGTCAGGCTGTGGATGAGTCTGGTTAGGACACTGTCATCCGTGGTGCATTTGGTGTCACTTGGAAGACTACACCTCCGTCCTCTTCGGTTTCATCTAGCTCTTCACTGGAAAAGGACAAGACGCTAGAAGCGGTCTCGATCCCGGTTTCCGGAAGATAAGTCTGGTCTAACCTGAGGAAAGGACTTTATCAACCTTTTATAGGGTCTTCCCCTGACTGTTCAGACTCCCAACCACGTTCTCTTCTCAGACGCATCGGACGTAGGCTGGGGTGCGACCTTAGGCGGTAGGGAATGCTCGGGATTATGGAACTCGCGTCAAAGGACAATGCATTTTAACTGCAAGAAGCTTCTGGCAGTAAGTCTGACCTGGAAAAGCTTCAGGTCTCTCCTTCAGGACGAAGTCATGGAGGTCAACACGGACAACTCCCTGCTTTGATGTTCATCTCCTAGCAAGGAGGGACCTACTCTTCGACATGGTGCGAGTTCGCTAGTGACCTAATCTCCTGTTCAACAGGTCTAGACTTTTCACTAGTAACAAATTTCTTCCAAGGCAACTTGAATGTCTTAGCAGTTTGTCTCAGTAGGAAGGGACAATAATTCCAACATATTGGACCCTCCACAGAGATGTATGCAAGAGACTTTGGGTCACCTGGGGCCATCCAACCATAGATCTCTTCGCAACCTCGATGTCCAAGAGGCTCTCAATACTTTGCTCACCTATCCCGGACCCAGCAGTGGTTCTTTTAGATGCCTTTCTACTAGATTAGTATCATCTAGATCTATATGCATTCCCTCCGTTCTAGATTGTCAACAAGGTACTGCAGAAGTTCGCCTCTCACGATGGGACAAAGTTAACACGCGAGAGAATAACTTACCGAGGTACTTCGATGGCTAGTAGACGTTCCCAGAACTCTTCCCCTAAAGGGGGACCTGCTACATCTGCCAAGCGTAAGAAGGTACTCCAAGGCCTCCACGCTCTTCGTCTCACTGCCTTCAGAGTATCGAAAGACTCTCGAGAACTAGAGGTTTTTCGAAGGAGGCAACCAGAGAGATTGTTAGAGCAAGGAGAACATCCACCCTTAGAGTCTACCAATCGAAGTGGGATATCTTCCTAAACTGGTGCAAGTCAGTATCCATATCCTCGACCAGTACCTCTGTAACTCAAATAGCTGACTTCCTCTTATATCTGAGAAAGAGCGATCTCTTTCAGCTCCCACTTTCAAGGGTTACAGAAGCATGTTGGCATCAGTCTTCCGTCACAGAGGCTTAGATCTTTTCAACAATAAAGATCTACAGGACCTCCTTAAGTCTTTTGAGACCACGAAGGAGCGTCGTTTGGTTACACCTGGTTGGAATTTAGACGTGGTTCTAAGATTCCTTATGTTAGACAGGTTCGAACCACTTTAATCAGCCTCCCTGAAAGATCTCACCTTTAAGACTCTTTTCCTGATATGCTTAACCACAGCTAAAAGAGTCAGTGAGATTCATGCCTTCAGCAAGAACATCGGATTCTCATCCGAAACAGCTACATGTTCTACAACTTGGTTTTCTAGCCAAACACGAGCTGCCTTCTCGGCCTTGGCCAATATCGTTCGATACTCCAAACTTATCATATGGTTGGTAATGAACTAGAAAGAGTCTTATGTCCTGTAAGAGCTCTTAAGTTCTTTTTAAAAAACCTTTACGAGGCCCGTCTGAAGCTTTATGGTGTTCAGTTAAGAAACCATCTTTGCCTATGTCAAAGAATGCTTTATCCTATTTTATCAGACTGTTAATACGAGAAGCTCATTCCCATCTGAATGAGGAAGACCAAGCTTTGCTGAAGGTAAGGACACACGAAGTTAGAGCTGTCGTAACTTCCGTGGCCTTTAAACAAAATAGATCTCTGCAAAGTATAATCGACGCAACCTATTGGAAAAGCAAGTCAGTGTTCGCGTCTTTTATCTTAAGAATGTCCAGTCTCTTTACGAGAACTGCTACACTCTGGGACCATTCGTAGCAACGAGTGCAGTAGTGGTGGGGGCTCCACCACTACAATTCCCTAATTCCAGAACCTTTTTAATCTTTCTCTTGAAATATTTCTGGGTTGTCCGGAAGGCTAAGAAGCCTTCCGCATCCTGGTTGATTTGGCGGGTGGTCAAATTCTTTCTTGAGAAGCGCCTAGATTAGAGGTTGTGATGAGGTCCTTTAGTATGGGTTGCAGCCCTTTATACTTCAGCACCTAGGAGTCGTTCAGCATCCTAAGAGGACCGCTAGGCTCAGTAAGGAAGACGTACTTAAAAAAGGCAGAGTAATGGTTCAAGTCGACTTCCTTACCAGGTACTTATTTATTTTATGTTTGTTATTTTGAATAACTAATAAAATGAAATACGGGATACTTAGCTTCTTTGTTAACATGTATGCTGGTCTCCACCCACCACCCTGGGTGTGAATCAGCTACATGATCATCGGGTAAGATTAATATTGAAAAATTTTATTTTCATTAGTAAAATAAATTTTTGAATATACTCACCCGATGATCATGAATTTAAGGACCCGCCCTTCCTCCCCATAGAGAACCAGTGGACCGAGGAGAAAATTGAGTTCTTGTTGACAAGAAGTACTTGAGTACCTGCTCACAGATGGCGCTGTTGTGTACACCCCCACCTGTATAGCGATCGCTGGCGTATCCCGACCGTAGATTTCTGTCGGGCAACAGAGTTGACAGCTACATGATCATCGGGTAAGTATATTCAAAAATTTATTTTACTAATGAAAATAACATTTTTTTGACAATGGAGGGCACGACCCAGAGCTTATGATGTCAGGGGTGCAAGTATGTCCTTGGCCTTCAGAAAGAACCTTTCTGTGACAAGGGTACTACAGGCAGTTGTATGGAGGTGCCAAATAACCTTCAAAGTCCACTACCTACAAGAAGCTACACAGGTCCATAGATACGTTTACTCTAGGCCTTGTGGTAGGTGATCTGCAAGTGGTATAACTACTTTAGCTCCCTCACAGGACTATTAGCAGTTGTTTGAGGATAGAGGTTTCAATTTTAGTCTAGGTTGAATGTAAAGATTGGCTAGCCTTTACTTCTTCAATATGAGATCATATCCAGTCATCCAATAACATGTCAGATGTATGGTCCTATTATTGTTATTATTACTTGCTAAGCTACAACCCTGGTTGGAAAAGGAGGATGCTATAAATCCAGGGGCCCCAAAAGGGAAAATAGCCCAGTGAGGAAAGAAAACAAGGAAAATAAAATATTTTAAAGTTTAACAACATTAAAATAAATATATCCTATATAAACTATAAAAACTTTAACAAAACAAGCGGTAGAGAAATAAGATAGAATAGTGCGGCCGAGTATACCATCAAGCAAGAGAACTCTAACCCAAGACAGTGGAAGACTATGGTACAAAAGGTATGGCACTACCCAAGACTAGAGAACAATGGTTTGATTTTGGAGTGTCCTTCCATTAGAAGAGCTGCTTACCATAGCTAAAGAGTCTCTAAGTATTGAAGTGTTAACTTAAAACTGAATAGAAAGTTTGTCTAATAATGTTATAAAGTATACTGAATTTTGAAGAAATCTCATGGACCAACTATATAGTGTGACAGGAAAATTCCACCCATGAAAATTCCACCCATGAAAATTTCACCCATGAAAATTTCACCCAATGAAAATTCCACCCAAAGAAAATTCCACCCTAAGAAAATTCCATCCAAAGATAATTCCACCCAAAGAAAATTTGACCCAAGTAAACAACAATTTAAAAAAAAAAAGTATCTAAAGACAAATGCATTACCTAAATAAGAGTTCTTAACAGGCAAACCAAAATTTGAAATCACCAAAAATAGTTGTTCACAAGTAAACAACAGCTTAACATTTCCAGAAAAAGAACAACAATATGAAATAATCTATAAATCTAAATGGGTTTCCAGCTACCAGTACTGCTTGAAGTTTTAAGCCAACACGTTCAAACAACTATTTTAAATTAAAAAAATTATAGACATGGCCTTGAAATTCATTAAAAGTGAAAAAGGAAAACTGAAGCTTTGTGATGAATCTAATTATATTTATGAAAAACATCAGAGTAATCCATAAAAAACTAAAATGTATTGGAGATGTGAACAGTTTTATAAAGGTTGCAGGGCACGTATACATACACTTTATGATTTTGAGGTGCTTGAGATCATTTTTACATCTGGAAGCCATAATCATCCAGGGTCAAGCTGCATGGTGGAAGTCCACAGTTCCATATCAAATTTAAAAGAGGAAATTCATACGCGAGGAGTTGTCACATCATCTCGGGAAGTAATAGCTTCCAATGTGGGTTGGCTAAGTGAGGAAGTGAGGTCACATCTTCTATTTCCCTTAGCATACATAATTGGAGACACAGGTCTCAAGGGATTTCATCACTACCAACAAGTCAAATGGTGTCTGAAATTCCTTCTCAGTTCGAGTGCCTTGAAAATGGTTCACCTTTCCTGGCTTATGACATTGGAACAGATGACCTTGAACGAATTCTTATATTTGCAACAGAATTGGGTCTAAATGAGTTAGTAGAAAATACTACTTGGTCATGTGACGGGACATTTAAATCATCTCCACAGCTTTGGACTCAACTCTTCACAGTGCATATCATTGTCCGAAATACATTTCTCCCCATGTCTTTTCTCTAATGCAGAATAAAGGAGAAGAAACTTATAAGAGATTTTTTGAAGCTCTTCTTCAGTTGCGTCCAAATATTTGTCCTTCGAATTGCTTAGTGGATTTTGAAAAAGGAATCCATTATGCTCTTTTAACTGTGTTTCCTAACACTTTTATACGTGGTTGTTTGTTTCTCTTTGGCCAATCTTGCTGGCGAAAGATATGTGAGATTGGCAGAAAAACTCAGTATAATAATGACCCACAGTTTCCGCTTGAAATTAAATGCTTTAATGCTCTGACATTTCTTCCACCATCCGAAATCATCGCTGCATTTGAATTGCTTTCGGACGATAATGATTTACCAGATGAGTTCATTGGTTTCTTTGAAAGCACCTATATTGGCATGTACCGAGGAAGAGGAACCAACACAGAAGAGGAGAGCCCCTTTTCTCAATAGGTCTCTGGAATGTACATGAATAGGTCTTGCAAAATATACCCCGGTCCAATAATGGAGCTGAAGGTTTCCATAGTGCTCTACGATCGTCATTAGCAAGCATACTCGCAAATCTCTGGAGACTTTGTGCCACGTTGCAAAAGGAAGAAAACCTGACTCAAACAAATTGATTCACATTACTCGAGGGGATCACAACAGTCAAAGAAATAAATACATAAGTATTAATGCCAGACTTAGACACCTTGTCGAATGTTTTGATGTCAATGATATTTTGAAGTTTCTAAGAGGTTTTGCATATAACCTTCATTAAATTTAATTTTTCTCTTATTTTTAATAATTTTAACTATTTTTATGTTTCTTATTGGCGGTGCAATTTTTTAAATATGTATTCTGTGTGAAACATGAGTATATAACTCATAAATTTCTCTTCATGAAAAGAAAAAATGTTTTATTGTTGTTAACCATTCTTTTGGCAATCTTCTGATACTTTATATTTTGATACTTTAAATAAACTTGAGTGAAATTTTCTTTTGGGTGGAATTTTCTATGGATGGAATTATCTTAGGTGGAATTTTCTTTGGGTGAAGTTTTCTGGGTGGAATTTTCGTGGGTGGAATTTTCATGTAACCCTATATAGTTAGTTTCAATTACCTACTGATAGGTTCATTAATTAACATTTAATGAAAATAATTTTGTGTTATGTAAGTATTGCATTTAAGTACAAAAAATATGAATAATATACTGAATTTATTTACTCTTACTATCTAGTAAAATAAACAATTAGATTAAACATATGGCAGAATAGAAAGTTAAAAAGGTGTACCAATTGCAGTAGTTAACTGATAAGCTGTTGGATATCGTAATACAGTATAAGCAAATCAAATGAAATGTTTCATTGTTTAGAATGATGTTGATTATGCTTATGAATTTATGCTGCTTTGATATGTATGTTGTGTTAGATGGGAGATTTTATTATTGATTGTATTTATTTTATCTTGCTTTTAGTCCTAATCCTGAGGTGAGGGAGAGTCTTGGTGGGGCCTTGTATCAAGCTGTGTCTTCCATTGAACATGAACTCTGTGCTCAGGTAAGAAAGCATCTGGAACTAGAATTTAATTTTAGTTTTAGCTTTTTTATCTTATTTTTATTTCTGGGTCGGCCTGTGATGGCCGGTGAAAAGTCCTTCTTTCTACTTTTTCTGATATAAATCTTCCAAATATACCAGAGAAAATTAAAAGCATGGAATGCAGAGGTTACTACCCTTGTGCGAGCACTTCATGAGTGTCGTGTATACATCAGGGGCGTGTGAAAACCACTATTCACAGGCTGTCTTCCATTTAGATAACTCCTCCATCAAAGGGAAGGGCCGTAACAAAGACCCCAGAAACCACACTTGGGCCACGCCACGTCACCCACACGAATGCCTTCTAGGTTATCCTTCTGTTTTGGACTTGCCCACATAGTTGATAAGTTTTTGTATAGTGATTTTCGGAAGTGATTGTCGTTAATTCAACATGACTGACGTTGCTACTTCACCTTTACCAATGTTAAGTACCATAGTTTGTTTTGACAGTTTATTTCAGTACCGGACATTTGTTCCTTTTCCAGTATTGTGGATATTAGTTTTGGAAGCGGTTGGTCTGCCTCGGTATCGGCAGCCATTTTGGGTGTTGTTCGCTTCGGTAGATTTTCAAGTTGATTTTGCCCATCTGGTACTCTGTCATCTAGATTATATCACTTACGTTTTTTGACCAATTTTATTATCATTATTTATTATTGGTTTTTACTATGGTATTTATTTGCTAGAAAGTCCAATTTAGACCTACGAAGAATAGCGATTTAGTCTTGTTATAGTTATGATCACACCTCAGGAAGGTGCTCGATTTAGACTATATCTTTATGTTTATTTGTTACGTTGTCGTTATTCTTCGTTCTTGGTTACAATTACTAAGAAAAATGCAATCAAATTTATTATTTTTCTTATTTTGTTGTGTGATGTTAGTTGTTATTATGTAACCTTGAGAGCGTGAGCAGTGTGTACTCGCTTTCTGTTTCTACAGATATGAGTTACCCCTTCTCTCGTTTTCTTTATTAAGCTCGAGTAAGAGAGGTGGATTTCCCGTTTTCCGTTTTTATACGGTCACAAGTTATTCTTGCCTCCTCTTATTCTCCGAGTTGATGTTAATACGTTTAATGATATTCACGTTTTATTGTTGTGGTTACGGTTAATAGAGCTAGCACTATTAATAGGTTACGTTAGTGTATGAGTCATTATTTGGGGTCGCTTTATGCCAACACCCTTAGCTCCGCCTTGAGTTATACTCCGTTATAATGGATACTCATTAGGTGTGAACTAGTCAGATATTTGGAGTGCAACCGTCAAATCCGGCACTCAGACTCCGGCTGAGGCCTTTTGCACACGAACCTTTGTCATGATTGATCACAATTACTTTATTACGGTCCCTTTTTTCATCGAATCTCCAAAGAAATATTGTCTTAGGGACTACGCAGCACCTCCCCCAAATTTTTTTTAGCCAAATCCATTTTTGGGGCTAGGGTGCTGTGTGGTCCTCAAGGACTATTATCCGAGCAACATGAGGGTAGGCTTGTGTATCATAAAGGATGTTTCATCTACAACCAAGCAAACCTCCACTTCATGTGTGTACGTATGGGCGAGAAGAAAAACTAGCAAGTCAGACACTCACCTCATAAGAGAAAATCCCTGGGGAATGAGCCAGATGCCTGTCATAGTGCCTCTGCTAAGGTACCCAGTTGATGGACCCCTTCTACCTGAGGCTATGCTTTGGGTCCACCAAGAGAGGTTCTATGTTTCTGAAATTGATGGATATAACTCTTGACTTAAGGACATTCATTGTTGGGGTCATTTATCTCTGCGAGACAGACCAGCACCCCAGCTTTCCTGGTTTGCTTCCAAGTTCTCATTTTCCTCTGAAAAAAAATCCCAAAGTACTTGAGGTTTGGATCTTTGCATGGGTTGGATGATGTTGCTGTATATATTCATCCAGAGGAAACTTTTTGCGGACTGAAAAGGTTTGGTTGAGTGTATGGTGCCAGTTTTTTTGCAGGTTAGATCTGGAACTGTTTCTGATCCCTATTATAGGCCTGAGTCTTATAATTGAAAGGTTTTTTTTTTTTAGGTCAAAATTCTTTTCTCCATTTCTCTGTAAATGAAAAATTAACTACACAGATGTTAGCTATACCTTTATCCAGAAAAGATTGGAGGAAAGGGAGCTAACACAGAGAGTCACTATAAAGAACTCTGCTTCTACCTTTTCCAGAATACAAGCAGCCATTACATGTGCCATATCTTAAATTTTATTTGACAAGGTTCTTTAAAGCCTTATAAGTAGGCTTACACAACAACTTTGCCATTGCTGAGTTGGCAATCCAGGATTCTTCAGCAGCTCCCCTCTTCCAGAGAGGACATACCAGTTTAGAAAGCATTTGTATAATATTAAATTGAGCTGTTGCAAGAGAATCTGGAACAGACAGAAAACTGTCACCCAACTGATTGGTACGCACATAAGCCTCCCTTTTCTTGAAGAGAAAGACCTCACGAAAACCTTTAAATTCTGTGAATCTTTTAAACTTGGTAAGATAAACCCCCAAAATTCAATTACATTCTTTGTGTAGGATGAAGTCCCCTTTCAGCAATATATCCCTCGTAGATTTTAATCCCATCTTGACTAATTTTAGCCAAGAAGGTTGTTTTCTGACTTGGCACTGTCATCTCAACCCCAGAAGCATCAAGAAAACTGTGATTGAGGAGCACACCCCCCCCCCCCCTCAGCATATGAGACTGCCTCTGTCAAACTGTTAAGGGCATACTTATTTATCATCAGTATAACCTTAGAAGTAAGCTGGGGGGAGGTCTTAGGGAATGGTTATGTAATGGAACAACGTGATTGAGGAAACAGGGTTAAAAATGTTTAAAATCTACTTTTCCAAAGGAAAGATTGAAGCCCAGCACCAAAACTACAAATTTAATACAGTTGGTATTTTTCCTAGCTATACAAACCCATTTCATTTACTGTACAGGTATACCTCGACTTGAGTCGTTTCGAGTTATGTTGGTTTCAAATTCATGTAGGTTGTCAAAAATAATACATGGAAAAGTAAAAATTCAGTTTTGAGTCCTTTTGTTTGACTTTCCGTCTGTCTGCCACAAGTATCTAAGTCATATCACAGGAATAGTGTTAAAAGCACACAAAAAGTTAATTTACTATAGATAAGAATTAAAGTATACTAAATCATTTTGAAATGCTTATTTTTAAATATTTAACTTAGCCGGTGAATATATAATAGCTGCAACTCTGTTGCTCGACAGACACATACATAAAAACTCGCCAGCGATCGCTATACAGGTTGCGGGTGTGCCCACCAGCGCCAACTGTCGGCCAGATACCACTCTCGATGTAAACAAAACCTCAATTTCTTCTCTGTCGACGTGTCGACAAGACGTACTTTACTCGCTGTTGAACCTGGAGTTTTTCCCATCATATTTGGTGAAGTACTTTAATTTGGTTTGAGCTTTTGCAGTACAGGTGTTTTTCTTCAAATAAATCCTTGAACTCTTTTTTTGAATCGGATTAATTGTTGATGACTTAGATCGTTTTTGGAATTTTCCCTTGACTAATTCAAAATGGCTGACCCTTCTCAAGTTCCCAAGTTTCAAAAGTGCAATGCTAGGGACTGTCATAGGCGTCTTCCAAAGGCTTCTCTCGACCCTCACACTGTTTGTTCCAATTGTCGGGGTAAAACCTGCCAATTGGAAGATCGGTGTGAGGAATGCGTGGGCCTTTCGGAATTTGATTTTATCGAATTTGATAAATATACACGCAGACTAGAGAGAGATAGGGTAAGGAGAAGTTCTTCTAGGTCGGTAGATTTTTCCTCTCCACATGCCCCTGAACCTATTCCTTCCCCTGTAGTGGTTGTTCCTAACCCCCCTCCTAGCACTCAGGAACCGTCGATGGCAGACATGATGTGTGCTATTCATGCCTTGGGGGAGAGAGTTGAGTCTTTAGCAAGTGACCGAAATCAACTCATGGCGGACGTAAAGGAACTCAAGTGCCAAAGTGCCACGAAGGATAGTGTCAAAGTGCCTAGTGTTTCTCAAAGTGTTGTGAACAGTGTTGCGCTCGAGGGTTCGTCTGTTCGTGCCTGTTGTCCTCCTAGTCCGGGACCTCTTGCAAGCTCCCAAGCCCAGGGGAGAAGCAATGTCGTACGACTTATGGGTTCGAGAGGCCTTGATCAGCGATCAAACGTTCCCTCTAAGGTATCAGGCGTATCTCTCCAAGATCGCCCCTACCTAAGTAAGACGAGAGAGCCCATTTTTACCTCGTCGTCCAAAGGTGTTTCACGTAAGAAACCTTGGACCAAGGTCTCCAGACCTTTAAAGCGTAAGTCGGTCCCTTCAGGACAAGTCCAACGTCCCGGATGTAGCCACTGGGACAGTTCGGACCTGTTGCCGTCATCTGATGACTGCTCGCCGCCTAACAGAGGCAAAGTTGTGCCGTCTCATTCGTTGACCCCGTCTGTTACCGCACCTGCTTCCGTAGACCCTAAATGGGTGTTATTGCAAGACATGCAGTCCAAGCTTGCGTCCTTGATGGAGGACTACAACGCTGAGAAGGTTACCGTTGAACCCACGAGCCTTCAGCCATCCAAGCGTTCTGTTGTGCGTCCTGTTGACGTGGATGTAGCTTTCTCGCGTCAACCAGTTGGGGTGGTACCTCCACCGATGCGACCCAGTGTGGATTTCCAGCCGCACGTTGACGTTAGGCAACGCACTGATGCGATTGGTGACGTTCAGGACGTTCATCAACTATCAGAGTTGACTTGTTTTGACGCGGTGCGTCAACCTCCGCAACCCGGTATGGTGTTGACTGCACTACCCAGACGGTCTAAACAGTCTCGGGTGGACGCTGTGCGTCCTCGCGCACCTGTTATTGTTGACAGTTCCCAGACTGTTCAGCAGTTCCAGGACGCTGCGTCCGGCTCCGTCACGTATGCACCTGTGCGACCGGACTCTGCGAGTCAAACGTTGCCTACTCCGTTGCCGTTTTCTCATCAGTTATCGGATGAGGAACAGTCAGATGAGGACGTTGCTGAACCACAGCATGAGGATCAACCTTCAGAACTAGATGAGCCTAAAGCAGTTCAACCATCCTTGGACTTTAGAAAAGTCATGGCGGTTTTTAAAAAGTTGTTCCCTGACCACTTTATTTCTGTGGCTCCTCGTTCGCCGCCGTCAGAGTTTGTCTTAGGCGTTCCTGCTTCCATGCCTGCCTTTACTAAACTCGTTCTCTCTCGCTCATCCAAGAGAGCTTTACGGATGTTAGGCGATTGGTTAGAGACCAAGAGGAGTTTAGGGAAGACAGCATTTGCCTTCCCCCCATCTAAACTCTCATCTAGATCGAGCGTCTGGTATGCCACGGGAGAAGTTCTCGGCTTGGGAGTTCCTGCCTCTGCCCAGGGCGACTTCTCAAGTCTTGTAGACTCTCCCCGCCGCCTTGCCATGAGACGCTCGAAGATTTGTTGGTCACCCTCGGACCTGGACCACCTTCTTAAAGGCATTTTTAGGGCGTTTGAAGTCTTTAACTTCCTGGACTGGTGTTTAGGAGCCCTGAGTAGGAAAATCTCTTCTGCCGATAGGGATATTTCCTTACTCATTATGTCCTGCATGGACAAGGCCGTCCGTGATGGGTCCAACGAGCTTGCCGCTTCATTCACGTCCGGAGTCCTTAAGAAACGAGAGTCTCTGTGCTCGTTTCTGTCAGCAGGAGTGACGCCATGCCAAAGATCCGAGCTACTCTTTGCGCCCTTGTCTAAGTGCTTGTTTCCTGAAGTCTTGGTTAAGGAAATTGCCTTGTCTTTAGTGCAGAAGGACACCCACGATCTAGTTGCGTCCTCGGCTCGCAAAGCTCCCCCTTTGCCTGCCTTGTCTGCCAGACCTAGGATGGACACTCCTGCGTCCAGGTTTATCCCGCCCTTTCGTGGCAGAGCCTCCAGCAGGGGAGGTGCTCGTGCCGAAGGGAAGAGAGGGAAGAGGAAAGGATCCAAGTCCTCTAAGGGCAGAGTCTGACTGCCCGCAACTTCAGACAGCAGTAGGTGCCAGACTCAAGAACTTCTGGAAAGCCTGGGAGAAGAGAGGCGCAGATCAGCAATCTGTGAGGTTGCTCAGAGAGGGGTACAAAATCCCTTTTGTACGCAAACCCCCTCTAGCGACGTCCCCCATCGATCTCTCTCCCAGGTACCGAGAGGAAGAAAAGAGACAAGCCCTGAAACTGGAAGTGTCTTTTTGCTAGAGAAGGGAGCGGTGGTCAAAGTCTCGGACCTTCAATCACCGGGGTTTTACAACCGTCTCTTCCTAGTATCAAAGAAGACAGGAGGTTGGAGACCGGTGCTAGACGTCAGTGCTCTGAATGTCTTTGTCACAAAGACGAAGTTTACCATGGAGACCACAAAGTCAGTCCTAGCAGCGGTCAGAAAGGAAGACTGGATGGTCTCTCTAGACCTAAGGGACGCCTACTTCCACATCCCCATTCACTCAGACTCCCAACCTTTTCTGAGATTCGTCTTCGACGATGTGGTGTACCAGTTTCGGGCCCTGTGCTTTGGCCTAAGCACAGCTCCTCTCGTGTTTACGAGGCTTATGAGGAATGTGGCAAAATTCCTCCACTTATCGGACATCCGAGCCTCCCTTTATTTGGACGACTGGCTTCTCAGAGCCTCTTCCAGTCATCGCTGTCTGAAGGATCTCAATTGGACTCTAGATCTGACCAAGGAATTGGGACTCCTTGTCAACTTGGAAAAGTCACAGCTGGTCCCATCCCAAACTATTCTGTATTTAGGGATGGAGATTCACAGTCAAGTTTTTCGGGCTTTTCCGTCGGCCCCCAGAATAGATCAAGCCCTGCTCTCCATCCAGAAGATGCTGAAGAAAGAACACTGCTCAGTCAGGCTGTGGATGAGTCTGGTAGGAACGCTGTCATCCCTGGAGCAATTTGTCTCACTAGGAAGGCTACACCTCCGTCCTCTTCAATTCCATCTGGCTTTTCACTGGAAAAAGGACAAGACGCTAGAGGCGGTCTCGATCCCGATTTCCGAAAAGATCAAGTCTTGTCTGACTTGGTGGAAGGACAATATCAGCCTACGAGAGGGTCTTCCCCTGGCAGTTCAGATACCCAACCACGTTCTCTTCTCGGACGCATCGGACTTGGGCTGGGGCGCGACGCTGGACGGTCGGGAATGCTTAGGTCTGTGGAACTCGAGTCAGAGGAGCATGCATATCAACAGCAAGGAGCTTTTGGCGGTTCATCTGGCCTTGATAAGCTTCGAGAATCTCCTTCGAGGCAAGGTGGTGGAGGTCAACTCGGACAACACCACGGCATTGGCGTACATTTCCAAACAGGGAGGTACCCACTCACTGACTTTGTACGAGATCGCAAGGGACCTGCTCATCTGGTCAAAAGATCGAGGCATCTCCCTAGTAACGAGGTTCATCCAGGGCGACTTGAACGTCCTAGCAGATTGTCTCAGTCGGAAAGGTCAAGTAATTCCAACCGAATGGACCCTCCACAAGGATGTGTGCAAGAGACTTTGGGCGACTTGGGGTCAACCCACCATAGATCTCTTTGCAACCTCGCTGACCAAGAGGCTTCCAATCTATTGCTCTCCAGTCCCGGACCCAGCAGCAATACATATAGATGCCTTCCTCCTAGATTGGTCACATCTAGACCTTTACGCATTCCCACCATTCAAGATTGTCAACAAGGTACTGCAGAAATTCGCCTCTCACGAAGGGACAAGGTTGACGTTAGTTGCTCCCCTCTGGCCCGCGAGAGAATGGTTCACCGAGGTACTTCGATGGTTAGTAGACGTTCCCAGAAGTCTTCCTCTAAGAGTAGACCTTCTACGTCAGCCACACGTAAAGAAGGTACACCAAAGCCTCCACGCTCTTCGTCTGACTGCCTTCAGACTATCGAAAGACTCTCGAGAGCTAGAGGCTTTTCGAAGGAGGCAGCCAGTGCGATTGCTAGAGCAAGGAGAGCGTCTACCATTAGAGTCTACCAATCGAAGTGGGAAGTCTTCCGAGACTGGTGCAAGTCAGTTTCCGTATCCTCGACCAGTACCTCTGTAGCCCAAATAGCTGATTTTCTCTTATACCTGAGAAAAGTACGATCCCTTTCAGCTCCTACTATCAAGGGCTACAGAAGCATGTTGGCCTCGGTCTTCCGGCATAGAGGCTTAGATCTTTCCAACAATAAAGATCTGCAAGACCTCCTTAAGTCTTTTGAGACCTCTAAGGAGCGTCGTTTGGCTACACCTGGGTGGAATTTAGACGTGGTCCTAAGATTCCTCATGTCAGACAGGTTTGAGCCTTTACAGTCAGCCTCCCTGAAAGATCTCACTCTTAAGACTCTTTTCCTGGTATGCTTAGCCTCGGCTAAAAGAGTCAGTGAGCTTCATGCCTTCAGCAAGAACATCGGGTTTTCGTCAGAAAAAGCTACTTGTTCTCTGCAGCTTGGTTTCCTAGCCAAAAATGAGCTACCTTCTCGTCCTTGGCCTAAATCTTTCGATATTCCTAGCTTATCGGAGATCGTAGGCAATGAACTAGAAAGAGTCTTATGCCCTGTTAGAGCTCTTAAGTTCTACTTAGCTCGTACTAAACCTTTACGAGGCCAATCTGAAGCGTTATGGTGTTCGGTTAAGAAACCATCCTTGCCTATGTCAAAGAATGCTTTGTCATATTTTATCAGATTGTTAATACGAGAAGCTCATTCACACTTGAGTGAGGAAGACCGATCTTTGCTTAAGGTTAAGACGCACGAGGTTAGAGCTGTAGCAACTTCCGTGGCCTTTAAGCAAAATAGATCTCTGCAAAGTATCATGGACGCAACCTATTGGAGAAGCAAGTCAGTGTTCGTGTCATTTTACTTGAAAGATGTCCAGTCTCTTTACGAGAACTGCTACACACTGGGACCATTCGTAGCAGCGAGTGCAGTAGTGGGTGAGGGCTCAACCACTACAATTCCCTAATTCCATATCCTTTTAATCTGTCTCTTGAAATGTTTTAATGTTGTTTTTATGGGTTGTCCGGAAGGCTAAGAAGCCTTTCGCATCCTGGTTGATTTGGCGGGTGGTCAAAGTCATTTCTTGAGAGCGCCCAGATTAGGGGTTTGATGAGGTCCTGTTGTATGGGTTGCAGTCCTTGATACTTCAGCTCCTGGGGGTCTGTCAGCATCCTAAGAGGATCGCTGGGCTCCGTAAGGAAGACGTACTTACAAGGCAGAGTAATCGTCTAAGTCGACTTCCTTACCAGGTACCTATTTATTTTGGTTTTGTTATATTGATAACTGTCAAAATGAAATAAAAAACTCTTAGCTTATACGATGTAAACATAATTAACTCTGGTCTCTACCCACCTCCTTGGGTGTGAATCAGCTATTATATATTCACCGGCTAAGTTAAATATTTAAAAATGATATTTTAATTATAAAATAAATTTTTGAATATACTTACCCGGTGAATATATAAATTAAACGACCCTCCCTTCCTCCCCAATAGAGACGCAGTGGGATGAGAAGAAATTGAGGTTTTGTTTACATCGAGAGTGGTATCTGGCCGACAGTTGGCGCTGGTGGGCACACCCGCAACCTGTATAGCGATCGCTGGCGAGTTTTTATGTATGTGTCTGTCGAGCAACAGAGTTGCAGCTATTATATATTCACCGGGTAAGTATATTCAAAAATTTATTTTATAATTAAAATATCATATTTAAGATAAAAGTTCACATAATTAACATAAATCGTAGCAAACAAACTATGAAAACAGCTGTGACGGTTTAATTATTAATTAGCGGTTTTTAAGAGCTTAACAGTGACGTTTTCTATGATTGTTCAACTATCTACCATTTGAATCATTAACAGCACGTAAAGTCATATTATTGTAAAATATATGAGAATAAAGTATATAAAATCATATGAAAATACATTTTTGTATACTATTTTCTTATTTTAAGTGCAACTTAACAAACAACAATTACAGTACTTTTTTATTTATGGTTGTGATCAGCTGATCTCAAGACTACTGCGAATAGCAAAGAATATTTTTTAGCTCATCCAATATAGATTACTAATGTAAATTACATCAGCACCAATTTGTTATGGAATGTGTCAGGTAAATACTACACATAATATATACTTTTACTTTGCTTGAATCTATGTTCAATCGTAGACTGATATTAAAATGTCATTCGATTTCATCAGCTGATCTGTAGCTTTAGCTGACAGCATAATGTATATATACTGAAAGATGTCTACAATAATCCTGGTTTTCAATGTTATCTGAACTTCATTTAATAATTTTTGTACTTTGCTTTTATCAATGAAAGATTTAATTTAGGTAGGTAGTAGGTTAGCCGGGGCACCAGGTGCCCGTCGAGATACTACCACTAGAGAGTTATGGGATCCTTTGATTGGCCAGACAGTAATACATTGGATTCTTCTTTTTGGTTACGGTTCACCTTCCCCTTGCCTACACCTACACCGAATAGTCTGGCCTATTCTTTACAGATTCTCCTCTGTCCTCATACACATGACACTACTGTGATTATGAAACAATTCTTCTTTGGCCAAGGAGTTAACTACTGTACTGTAATTGTTCAGTGGCTACTTTCTCTTGGTAAGGGTAGAAGAGACTCTTAAGCTATGGTCAGCAGCTCTTCTAGGAGAAGGACACTCCAAAATCAAACCATTGTTCTCCAGTCTTTGGTAGTGCCATAACCTCTGTACCAGGGTCTTCCACTGTCTTGGGTTAGAGATCTCTTGCTTGAGGGTACACTCGGGGACTCTATTCTATCTTATTTCTCTTCCTCTTGTTTTGTTAAAGTTTTTATAGTTTATTTAAGAAGTATTCATTTCAATGTAGTTACTGTTCGTAAGATATTTGATTTTTCAATATTAAACTTAGCCGGTGATTATATAAGCTGCAACTCTGTTGCTCGACAGAAAACTCTACGTAAAAAATCCGCCAGCGATCGCTATGCAGGTAGGGGGTGTACTTCAACAGCGCCATCTGTCGTGCAGGTACTCAGTACTCAATGTAAACACAGAACTCAATTTTCTCTCTGTCGGGCTACCGGCAAGACCTACTAATTCGCTGTTACTAACTGGATTTGTTTTCACAACTATTTGGTGAAGTACACTATTCTAATTTTGAGCTTTCGCTATGCAGGTGTTTTATCTTCATCTCAAAACTTGAACTTGTTTTGGATAGATTTAATTATGGTGACAAAGAGAGTATGGACTTTCTTTCACTTTTAAATGGCCGACCCTTCCCTTAGACGGAAGTGTGTTTAGGTTTTTAGTAATTTTTCTTATCACGTTATAGATCTATATATTTTATATCTCTCCGCCTTTATTAGGCCTCTTCGATTAACTTTCCATTTATTATAAACATATAAAAATAAATTTTAATGTTTTGTTTATATGCGACCTTTCCTGATAGTAGGCGGTCCTAACTTGGAACCGAAGTTAATCAACGTTGAGCCCGTTATATCGTATTTAGCCTTTAAAGAATTTAAAACTTTTTAAATGTAATGTATGAAAGAATTTCTTTGATAGTCTTCGTACTGTTTTCAAAGATGAACTAACGTTTAGTTTTTTAGACTACGCAGTTGTTGACGTTCAGGACGTTCAACATGCGCTCTATCGTTACGATAGAGAGAGAGTGTATCACGGTTTCACTTTGCAGTAAGAGTAAATCGATTCTGACGTTTTGTTCATTCTTTCTTAGCTTATATGTTTTAAATTCTAATTTAAAGGAACTTTTTATTTGGAAAACCTTTCAGTTTTTTCCTTTAGTCAAATAACATGTTTTTTTGACGATATATAATTGGGCTCTTCTCTTAGGTGCGAAATCAAGAGAGAAAGAGAGAGAGAGATAGAGACGGAGGGAGAGAGAGGAGAGAAAACGTTCCGTTCAAGCGGGTAACGTTGTTCTCGTGTTACTCTCGTCTCTAGTCTCTGTACGGGGAGGAAGGTAAAACGTTTTTAGGTTTTTATTCTCGTCCCCAGGCTATGTGCGGTGAGAGATTGAAAACGTAGTTTATATGAACTAGTGTTTAGTCTCTTTCCCAGCCACTGAATTTTTTATCTTAATATATGTTTTCTGTTTTTTGCTGGTATTAATGAGCTGCATTATACGACTGATTTCGCAATTACTACCTTTTAATGAAGGGTAGAATTGCGTGTTTCAGGTAGAAATCAGTAAAAGTTTCGATTTCAGTGAAATAAGTGCAAAACAGAAAATTGATAAAGTGATATGCGCAAAGTGTTACAGTGTTGCGTCCGAGGGTTCGTCTGTTCGTGCCTGTCGTTCACCTAGTCCGGGACCTCTTGCAAGCTCCCAAGCCCAGGGGAGAAGTAATGTCGAACGACTTATGGGTTCGAGAGGCCTTGATCAACGAACAGACGTTTCCCTCCGTGGTTTCGGGCGTATCTACCCAAGATCGCCCCACCCACATAAAGACGAGAGAGCCCATTTATTCCTCGTCTGCGGAAGAGGTTTCTCGTAAGAAACCATGGACCAAGGTCTCGCGGCTTATTAAGCGCAAGTCGGTCCCTTCCGCGCAAGTCCAACGGCCCAGTTGTAGCCACTGGGTCAGTTTGGACTCGCTGCAGTCTTCCGACGACTGCTCACCTCCTAAGAGAGGCAAAGCGGTACCGCATCAGGCAGTCACACCGTCTGTTGCCGCACCTGCTCCTGTAGACCCTAAGTGGTCTTTGCTGCAGACCATGCAGTCTCAGTTAACGTCATTGATGCAGGACTTTCGTGCGGAGAAGGTTGACACTGCACCAACCTCTAGCCTACAACCAACCACGGTTGTGCGTCCTGTGGACGCTGAGGCGACCTTCTGCCGCACTCCAGCTGAGAGAGTCCCGCCACCCATGCGTTCCAGTGTACCCTGCCAGCCGCATGTTGACGTTCAGCGACGCACGGAACCTTCCGTTGACGTTCGCGAGGTACAACAACAGTCTAAGTTGTTTTGTTTTGACGCAGTGCGTCAACCTCCGCATTCTAGAGTTGTTTTGACTGCTCAGTCTAGACAGTCAAAGCAGTCTCGAGTGGACGCTGTATGTCCTCACGCACCTGTTGTGGTTGACAGTTCAGTTGTTGACAGTTCACAGACTGTCAAGCAGTTACATGACGTTGCGTTCTGGTCCGCTACTAATGCACCAGTGAGAGACTCAGCTTTTATCGGACAAGGTTCCTGTAGATGAGGAAGTTGCTGTTCTCCCTCCTACTGATATTCCCTTGAGGACTCTGTCAGATGGAGAGGAGCCTTAAGCTGCTTAGCCTCCTATGGACTTTAATTAAATCATGATGATTTTTTTAAGGATCTTCGTCCGGATCTTGTAACTGCTGCTCCTCGTTCGCCTTAACGTCAGAACTTACACTAGGCCTAGCTACTTCGAAGCCGTTGTTTTTAAGCTAGTGCTCTCTCGCTCTCCTAGAGAGCGTTACGTTGGCTAGGCGACTGGTTTTTTCACCAGGAGGAGTTTGGGGGATACAGCCTTTGATTTCCCTTCTTTTAAACTGGTTTATAGAGCGAGAGTCTGATATGACACGAGAGAAGTTCTCGGCTTGGGAGTTCATGCCTCTGCCCAGATAGACTTCTCAATTCTGGTAGACTCTCCCTGGCGCCTAGCCAGGAGACGCTCCAAGTTGTTTACAGGTCAACTTCTCAGCTTTTGTCGAGCCTTTGAAGTTTTGCTGTACTATTTTGTCACACATAACAAGGCTTTCAGGGATGGTAAACGGTTCCGCCTCAGTCGCTAACCCCGTCTGTTGCCACACCTGCTCCCGTAGACCCTAATGGGCTTTGCTGCAAGACATGCAGTCCAAGCTTGCGTCCTTGATAGAGGACTTAAATGCGGAGAAGAACCTTCTGGCCAACAACCTTCCAACCGGTCGGTTGTGCGCCCTGTTGACGCTGAGGTAACCTACTCGCGTCCGCCAGTTGAGGTGGTTCCTCCTTCTGGCCAACAACCTTCCAACCGGTCGGTTGTGCGCCCTGTTGACGCTGAGGTAACCTACTCGCGTCTGCCAGTTGAGGTGGTTCCTCCACCGATGCGACCCAGTGTGGGTTGCCAGCCGCACATTGACGTTAAGCGACGCTCGGAGGTGGTTGTTGACGTTCAGGGCGCTCAACAACCAGCAGAGGTGACTTGTTGTGACGCAGTGCGTCAACCTCAGCAACCCGGTAGGGTGTTGACTGCACAACCCAGACGGTCTAGACAGTTTCGGGTTGACGCTGTACTTCCTCGCGCACCCATGGTTGTTGACAGTTCACAGACTGTGCAGCAGTTCCATGATATTGCGTCCGGCTCCGTCACGCATCCACCAGTGCGACGGGATTCAGCGAGTCAGACGTTGCCCACTCCGTTGCCGTTTCCTCATCAGTTTCGGATGAGGAACCCTCTGATGAGGACGTTGCTGAACAAGACGATCAGCCCCCAGCCCTGCTATCCATCCAGAAGATGCTGAAGAAGGAACGCTGCTCAGTCAGGCTGTGGATGAGTCTGGTAGGGACGCTGTCATCCGTGGATCAATTTGTGTCACTAGGAAGACTACACCTCCGTCCTCTTCTATACCATCTAGCTTTTCACTGGAAAAGGACAAGACGCTAGAAGCGGTCTCGATCCCGGTTTCCGAAAAGATAAAGTCTTGTCTGACTTGGTGAAAGGACTATATCAACCTAAGAGAGGGTCTTCCCCTGACTGTTCAGACTCCCAACCACGTTCTCTTCTCGGACGCATCGGACGTAGGCTGGGGTGCGACATTAGACGGTCGGGAATGCTCGGGATTATGGAACTCGAGTCAAAGGACAATGCATTTCAACTGCAAGGAGCTACTGGCAGTACGTCTGGCCTGGAAAAGCTTCAGGTCTCTCCTTCAAGGCAAAGTGGTGGAGGTGAACTCGGACAACACCACGGCTTTGGCGTACATCTCCAAGCAAGGAGGGACCTACTCTCTGACGTTGTACGAGATCGCAAGGGACCTCCTCACCTGGTCAAAAGGTCTAGACATATCACTAGTAACGAGGTTCATCCAAGGCAACTTGAATGTCATGGCAGATTGTCTCAGTCGGAAGGGACAAATAATTCCAACAGAATGGACCCTCCACAAGGATGTATGCAAGAGACTTTGGGCCACCTGAGGCCAGCCAACCATAGATCTCTTCGCAACCTCGATGACCAAGAGGCTCCCAATATTTTGCTCACCAATCCCGGACCCAGTAGCAGTTCATATAGATGCCTTTCTCCTAGATTGGTCATATCTAGATCTATATGCATTTCCTCCGTTCAAGATTGTCAACAAGGTACTGCAGAAGTTCGCCTCTCACGAAGGGACAAGGTTGACGCTAGTTGCTTCCCTCTGGCCCGCGAGAGAATGGTTCACCGAGGTACTTCGATGGCTAGTAGACGTTCCCAGAACACTTCCCCTAAGGGTGGACCTTCTACGTCAGCCACACGTAAAGAAGGTACACCAAGGCCTCCACGCTCTTCGTCTGACTGCCTTCAGACTATCGAAAGACTCTCGAGAGCTAGAGGCTTTTCGAAGGAGGCAGCCAGAGCGATTGCTAGAGCAAGGAGAACATCCACCCTTAGAGTCTACCAATCGAAGTGGGAAATCTTCCGAAACTGGTGCAAGTCAGTATCCGTTTCCTCGACCAGTACCTCTGTAACTCAAATAGCTGACTTCCTCTTATATCTGAGGAAAGAACGATCTCTTTCAGCTCCCACTATCAAGGGTTACAGAAGCATGTTGGCATCAGTCTTCCGTCACAGAGGCTTAGATCTTTCCAACAATAAAGATCTACAGGACCTCCTTAAGTCTTTTGAGACCACGAAGGAGCGTCGTTTGGTTACACCTGGTTGGAATTTAGACGTGGTACTAAGATTCCTTATGTCAGACAGGTTCGAACCGCTACAATCAGCCTCCCTGAAAGATCTCACCTTAAAGACTCTTTTCCTGGTATGCTTAGCCACAGCTAAAAGAGTCAGTGAGATTCATGCCTTCAGCAAGAACATCGGATTCTCATCCGAAACGGCTACATGTTCTACAACTTGGTTTTCTAGCCAAAAACGAGCTGCCTTCTCGGCCTTGGCCAATATCGTTCGATATTCCAAACTTATCGTATGGTTGGAAATGAACTAGAAAGAGTCTTATGCCCTGTAAGAGCTCTTAAGTTCTATTTAAAACGAACTAAACCTTTACGAGGCCCGTCTGAAGCTTTATGGTGTTCAGTTAAGAAACCATCTTTGCCTATGTCAAAGAATGCTTTATCCTATTTTATCAGACTGTTAATACGAGAAGCTCATTCCCATCTGAATGAGGAAGACCAAGCTTTGCTGAAGGTAAGGACACACGAAGTTAGAGCTGTCGCAACTTCCGTGGCCTTTAAACAAAATAGATCTCTGCAAAGTATAATCGACGCAACCTATTGGAAAAGCAAGTCAGTGTTCGCGTCTTTTTTATCTTAAGAATGTCCAGTCTCTTTACGAGAACTGCTACACTCTGGGACCATTCGTAGCAACGAGTGCAGTAGTGGGTGAGGGCTCAACCACTACAATTCCCTAATTCCATAACCTTTTTAATCTTTCTCTTGAAATGTTTTATTATTGTTTTTTGGGTTGTCCGGAAGGCTAAGAAGCCTTTCGCATCCTACTTGATTTGGCGGGTGGTCAAAGTCATTTCTTGAGAAGCGCCTAGATTAGAGGTTTTGATGAGGTCCTGTTGTATGGGTTGCAACCCTTGATACTTCAGCTCCTAGGGGTCGCTCAGCATCCTAAGAGGATCGCGAGGCTCCGTAAGGAAGACGTACTTAAAAAGGCAGAGTAATTGTTTAAGTCGACTTCCTTACCAGGTACTTATTTATTTTATGTTTGTTATTTTGAATAACTGCTAAAATGAAATAAAAAATCCTTAGCTCATAATAATGTAAACAATTATTGCTGGTCTCTACCCACCCCCCTGGGTGTGATTCAGCTTATATAATCACCGGCTAAGTTTAATATTGAAAAATGTTATTTTTATAATAAAATAAATTTTTGAATATACTTACCCGGTGATTATATATTAAAGGACCCTCCCTTCCTCCCCAATAGCGACCCAGTGGACCGAGGAGAAAATTGAGTTCTGTGTTTACATTGAGTACTGAGTACCTGCACGACAGATGGCGCTGTTGAAGTACACCCCCTACCTGCATAGCGATCGCTGGCGGATTTTTTACGTAGAGTTTTCTGTCGAGCAACAGAGTTGCAGCTTATATAATCACCGGGTAAGTATATTCAAAAATTTATTTTATTATAAAAATAACATTTTTCCTTGTTTCCTTTCCTCACTGGGCTATTTTTCCTGTTGGAGCCCCTGGGCTTATAGCATTCTGCTTTTCCAACTAGGGTTGTAGCCTAGCAAGTAATAATAATAATAATAATAACAGCTATTACCGATTTTTTATTTTGGTTTTGTGTCAGCTGTTTTCAAGGTCACGACAGTATCACGATTATGCTTACATGAAATTAACATAATATTGTGATATGATTTAGCTCCCTATCACATAATCCTTGAAGAAAAGAGGAGCGCAGTTCAACAAACTCTCGACCAATGTATTAAAATGTGTTTCGAACAACTACAACAACAACAGACGAATCAGCTGTTGGCGCTGACGATCAGTAATGTAAAAAAAGATATTGAATGTAGATATTAATAAATGTAACAACTAAGTATATTTTATACCATCACAAAATAACTATAACAACTTAATTTGTTATTTAACCTTACAAAATCTTTCTATTTTATACTACTTTACCTTAGAGCAAACAACATTCACAAATAAACAGCCTGCAATGTACTGTAAAAATGCTAAATTGTAAACATCTACATTTACAAGTAGGAATGCACATTTATTCATAAAATTAGATTTTTATGAACAAGATATTCAAATTGCATTTATAAATAAAATACATAACTGGAAATGGTTATTTATGATTTAGCCTATTGACAAGTAAATTCTGAGATATGTAAATTCACCTTAAGTTGTTTTTCAACTTTTAAGTCACATCTGGAACCAATTACCAATGTAAGGTGAGGTATACCTGTACAGTATATGGGTTACTCCTAGTCTCGGTTTTCTCTACGACCAGACAATCATAAGAAAATTGGCTTGATTGCATCATGCTTTGTTGCTAGGTAACTCCTGCGCATGATGCATAATGATTGTTTACATCGGTTCCTCACAACACTCATTTGGTGAAAGACTTGCGGGGCGGTTGAGGCGGGATCTTTGCTAAATAGCTGCTGCTCAAGTTTGTATAGCTAGGAAAACTACATTTTTATCGTGGCCAAACTTTTACATTGAAAAATTAACAGAACATCATTTTCAGGTAAGTGTTGATTTAAAAGCTCAAGATAGAGAAGACTAGCAAATTCTAACTGAGGCTCTTTTTGTCAATAGGTGTAAGAGGAGATGATGATGATGTATTGGAATAAGTATTTTAGTTTTAAAAATAGGTTATTGTTTGTATAATTAGGAAAATTTCAAATTGCTTTTACTATTTACTATTTTGTTGCAATACCCAAGAAGATATGAAGTATTTAGTGTACTGACAATGTTATCTTTGATTGTCTTTCTGACTTTTTTTCATGTTGATGTTTAGGTAACAGGGATGCTGTTGGAGTTACCTGTGTCGGTAGTATCCCAATTGTTAGATGATGAAGCAGCCCTGAAGGAAGCGGTTACCAGAGCCCGTCGAGAGTATGTAAGGTTTTCACAGGTATGATTACACTTTTATTTCTTCAAGTTTATTGCAGTATCTTATTATGTGAGTACATTAGATAAATATAGTTTGCCTTCAACTTACCGGTGTGTGGTAGTCTTGGGTAGTACCATAGCCTTTGTACCATGGTCCTCCACTGTCTTGGGGTAGTTTTCTTGCTTGAAGGTACACTTGGGCACACTATTCTATCTTATTTCTCTTCCTCTTGTTATTTTGAAGTTTTTATAGTTTATATATGAAAGATTTATTTCAATGTTATTATTCTTAAATACTCTTGTAGTTTATTTCCTTATTTCTTTTCTTCACTGAGCTATTTTCCATGTTGGAACTTCTGGGCTCATAGCATTCTGCTTTTCCAACTAGGGTTGTAGCTTAGCAAGTAATGATGATGATGATGATGATAATTAATAATAATAAAGGGATTTTGACGAAGGAAAAATCTATTTCTGGGGAGAGACCTGTGGCGCCCGGTGAAAAGAGTCCTTCTTATATATCTTTTCTGATAAAACCTTCCAATTATACCAGAGAAAGAAAAAAGCATGGAATGCTGAGGTTACTACCCTCGCGCGAGCACCTTTTGGGTTTCGTGTATAAAGCAAAGGCGCGTGAAAACCACTATTCACAGGTTGTCTTCCATTTAGTTAATTCCTTCGTCAAAGGGATGGGCCGATAGAAAGGTCCTAGCCAACCACCAGCGCCACGACGCGAGCGCCATCTGAACAACATCCTTCTGTAATGGACATGACGGCTTGGAAAGGAAAGGGTGGGATCGTGTAAAATAAAGGGGAAGGGTTTCACCGGGCGCCACAGGTCTCTCCCCAGAAATAGATTTTTCCTTCGTCAAAATCCCTTTTCTGGGTCGACCTGAGGCGCCGGGTGAAAATGTACCAGAGAATGCCTTCCAAGCCCAACAATAACAACTAATTTAATGAAGGGAGAGAAACAACACCATGTAAAGAAAATCATAAATAATTAAGGTAAACAAACATGATAACAGGGAAGCCTCCGAGTATCAGAGGAAACATGCTACAAAACTGACATGGCTAAGAATATCCCAACCCTATAACAACGGTAATCAGTAATAGTTACAAACATAACCTAATATGTAAAAAACTTAGGGCTAACGAACCACCAAGGAAGCGGCGTCGTGGTGCGAGTGGCGGGTAGGAGGGAGAAGAAAAGAGATGGATGAAAGGAAGAACAAGAGATCACTGGGGAGAGATAAGGCTCCCAGCTGCAACTGTTGGGTATTTAAGAGCCTGTAAGTTCATTAGATAGTGGCGTTTGAAGACCATAGGAGATTCCCAACCCGTGAACTTTATAAGGTCATCAAAGTCCATCTTCTGGGGGAATGATCCCGGATTGGCTTATTAAATGAAGTATAGGATCTATAGCCTAATACCATGTATGGGAATGGTACCTCCTTGTTCTCTGATAAACAAGGGGCCAGACGATCGGGTAGCAGTCGTGGCTAAAAAGGGCCTGAGAGTGGTGACCGGACATAGAGAAGTATCTTGGAGAAGAGGAATAACTTTCCAAGGGGACCACCTATTTTGGGGGTTAACGGCCGAATCATATTGGCGAATTGTCGAGTCCCTTTTGTCTGATTCGATGAAGAAATCGTTTTCCGGTTCAATGTTAGCGTCTCTACGAGCTGCCAACTTCCTGTAGTCTACAAAGTTAGGGTTTTGGCCATCCTTGAGTAATCTGACACAGTGAGTTTGGAATACTCGGGTCAGTTTGAGGAACGGGATCCGAATGGGACGGAGTTTCCACTCGAGGAGGAGAGGAAACCAACTGTTCTTGGGCAGTGAGGTGGTACTAAGGCCACTGCGCCCCGGAAGGAGCGCAGTCGGTGTAAAAGTTTTAGAAGATTCACTGGGAGAGATAGGGAAATCTTCCTCTAATGGTTCCAATCCCGGGGTAATGCGTCCATGGCATGAGCCCGAGGGCCCAGGATTGGGGTCACATAACAAGGAAGTTTGTGATTGATCTGAGATGTGAATAGATCTACCTGGATGCCTGGAACGAGCCTGAGTATCCACCAGAATGAAATTCTGACTCCAGGGGACTCGTCCTGGATAGTGAGCCCGTTCTCACATCCTGGCCTCCCGCTAGGTGAGGTGCTGACAGGAACCAGTTCTTTTCTGTTGCCCAGGCGAAGAAAGTGACCAGGATCTGATTCAGGTTGGGTGACTTGGATCCTCCCCTGTTTCCGTAGTGTACCTCGTCTGTGCTGTCTGACACTACTCTGATGTGGGTCGACCTCGGAGGAGAGTCTCTCTTCAGGGTCAAGAACACTGCCATGGCTTCGAGAACATTGATATGGGACTGTTTCATGGCTAGTGACTAAGAACCTGAAACATCTGATGTTCGGAGAAATCCCCCCATCCACTTAGAGACATGGCTGAATGGAATGTCACTTGTGGAGGTGGGAATTGTAGAGGAACCGCTTTGGAGAGGTTCTTCTGTTCGGACCATGGGCGTAGTCTCATTTTCCAGACAGAGGGGATCTTCGAGACCTTGTCTTCTTATAGGTACTGTAGCTCTCCTTCTCCAAAATTGATTGATGTCTTGAGTTTGGCTTTTATTAGGAGATCTGTTACTGAAGTGAATTGGAAAAGGCCGAGGATACTTTCTAGGCTCTTTGGACACCTGTTTGTGCTTGAGAAATTCTTGATCTTGGAACCTATTCCTCTTACTTTTGGAAGGGAGAGACAACGTGTGCTTCGAAAGGTCCCACTGAATGGCTAACCATTCTAAGTGGCCTGATGGTCGCAGGCGAGACTTATGGAGATTGACCCGAAATCACAGGTTGTCGAGCAATCGAAGTAATTCCTTCGTAGCTCTGTTGCCTTCTATGGCCGGCCGGGCCCAAATGAGCCAACCGGCCAGATAAGCCATGATCTGTATCTCTTGGTTCCTGAGTTGTTCTAACACTGCCTCTCCCAGTTTCGTGAATATCCTGGGATCAATGTTGAGGCCGAAGGGCATGTCTTGAACACAAAGGCTTTCCTGCTTAGGTGGAAACCCAGATAAGAAGAGAAGTTTCGAGCTATAGGCGCAAGCTAATAGCGGTCGGTAAGATCGACAGAGGTGGTGACGGTCCCACGGGGAAGTAAGGTCTGTACCTGAGAGATAGTCGTTTGATTGCTTTTTCTTGAGTAACCCTGTGGTGTACTCTTTCAGGACGGGAGTGGATTTCTGGGAGAAGGTCACTGGCGGAGGAGGAGGACCTTGAGGCCATTTTCATCTCAAACCGTTAGAGATTATGCTATGATCCCACAGACCGAGTCCAATGGTCACGAAAGTGGTAAAGTCTTCCCTCTACCGGGACCACCGCGTTGTGAGGGAGTGAATCTAGGTCCTTCCCTTCTCCGAGCCCCCTTTTTCCTAGGTCCGCCTTGATGGCGGGACTGTCTTCTACTCCTGTAGCTTCCTCTCTGGTGTCCATGAAAGGAGCCTGAGGGTTCGGATCTAGGGCTGTATGCAGGCAAAACATCCCAACGGGGTTGGGCTGTGTACCTGGGGAATCAGTGAGGTAGACCACCTGATGATGGGGAGTCGGATACAAAAGCGTCGAACCAGAGGAAGGCTGTGATGACGAGTGGGAAACCGACTATCGATTCCTGTCTGATAGAGGTCTCAGACAGAACGTACTTCCCACAACTGACCCGATCAGACCAACAAACGTGTAGGTCGAACTGGAAGGGCAGAGCCTGGAATTATCGTACCCCCCAGGCTGACAACATCCTGGTCCAGACAGATCGGGCCTGCCCTTTAGGAAATAATACCGTTACCTTTGGTACCTTGTCTAAGCTAACCAAGGCAATCTCTTTCAATCGAACGAATCCGTTGAATGGGAATTCTAGTACCTGGGAGTAAAATCTAGGTCCCCCAGAGGGAGGACGTCTATGCCCTCCAGATTTATGGTACCACCTATATCCGACTTCCTGAACGGCACTGACTCACCACCATACCTTAGATCTGCGTCATAGCCCCTTGGTTTTCCCTAGAATGTGTTGCTTTTAGCCGTCACAGTTTATGCAGGGTAACATGAACATCAGGATCCTTTAAGGGTCCTAGGTCGGTGACGTAGGTAATTGCAAAGCTGAAGGCTCAAAACTCATCCCCACCTACCTGCCCGTCCATGGGGTTGTCGTCCAACCTTAGAGAGGACACTCCGAGGAGATAGGGACCTCTAGATGGAGCATTCCTTCCCAACCTCGATACCCAAGGGCGGAGAGCCTCTCTTGCAGGCCAGAGAGAATCATCATCATCCTGATGGGAACCATGCAGGCGAACCTTCTGTAACACAAAGGGGACATAAGTCTGGATGTTCCTTGAACTTTGGTTAGCGATCCTATTCACAGGCTGGGATCAGCTGTATAACTCTTAAAAATCAATTTTAAAGAAAAGTCATTTAATGTACTATCTTCTGGGGTATAGTGCGACACTTGTATTCATGAAATGTGACACTGTTGGCGCATTCGCCACTGGGTGGAAATTTATTTCTATATGAACACTATGTTGTATGGATATTTATCCATATCTAGACATAGTTAGAATTGACTATGCATAAATATAGGCATAATTAATGTATTTCTATTTGAACACTGTTGTATGGATATTTAGCCATATTTAGACATAGTTAGGATTGAATATGCATAAATATAGGCATAATTAATTTAATTCTATTTGAACACGATGTTGTATGGATATTTATCCATATTTATACATAGTTAGAATTAAATACATGCATAAATATAGGCATAGTTACGTTCATAAATAAATTTTTTTTTTTTTTTTTTTTTGTTTGTTAAATCCTTCCCTTTACAGGTAAAACAAAAGATTGGCCACCCGTGGTCTGAGTGATCTCTGACTGTACCGGAGCTCCGGTAACCATCCCCGGTACAAACAAAGGTCCGTCATAGTGACAACGTGAACCAGAGGAAATCTAATATTAACCTCAATGCTGATCGCCTGTACGATATCCGGTTAAGCCGGAGATTCGATGAAAAGGATCGTAATGATGATATTGTGATTATTCATGAAAAAGGGTTCATACCCTGATTCTGATCGTCTGATTGATCTCTATTTGTACCGGAGAACCAGTGACAAAGGTCCGGCATCGTGAAAACGTGATCCTCATCGGTACGATAACATTCTCTAAAACTGAATGTCTGTGTTATCTCCAGTGAAGCCGGAGATCCGATGAAAAAGGGACCGTAATAATGAAACTGTGAAATCCTCATCGGTATCACATTGTTAACTCCGGTTCTGGACGTCTGCTTGATCTCTGTTTGTATGGGAGATCCGGTAGCAAAGGCCAGTCCCCGTGAGATCGCGACCGTCACCGGTACGATAACATTAACCTCAATGAATGTTTGAGTTATCTCCAGCGAAGCCGGAGATTCGATGAAAAAAGGGGCCGGAAAGGTGTAATTGAGATCAAACATGACAAAGGTTCGTGTGCAAAAGGCCTCAGCCGGAGTCTGAGTGCCGGATTTCACCGTTGCACTCCAAATATCTGACTAGTTCTCACCCAATGAGTATCCATTATAGCGGCGTATAACTCAAGGCGGAGCTAAGCATAACTCAAGGCGGAGCTAAGGGTGTCGGTATAAAACGAACCCAATTAATGACTCATACACCAACGTTCCTACTAATAGTGTTAGCTATATTAACAGTAACCACATCAATAAAACGTGTATAACATTAAACGTACAATCATCAACTCTGATAATAAGAGGAGGCCTGAATAACTCGTGAACGTATGAAAACGGAGAACGGGAAAATCACCTCCCTTACTCGAGCTAATAAACGAGCACCCTATGCTCTCACTCTCAAGGTTACATAATAAAAGCTAACATCACATAATAATATAAGGAAAGTAAAAAACTGATTGCTTTTATTTTATTTTTATTTTTTCCTTTATCTTTTTCATTTTTAGTCATTGTAATAACCAAGAACGAAGAATAACGACAACGTAACCAATAAATAAGGATATAGTCTAAATCGAGCCTTCCTGGGGCGAGTACAAACTAACAGACTAAATCGCTAAACGTTTAAATCGCTATTCGCCCAATACCATTGTTGGCACTATAATATCCAAATGTTTGTATATTTGTAATTTACCTAATGTCTGTTAATGACATAAGGATAAATAACTTAAAGCAATCTGCCGACCTGCGAGGGTCGGGGAAGCAGTGACATGCCCTTAAAATAAATATAAACACCAGCCTTAGCTAAAGGCAAGGCAAATATAAGTGTTAAGTGTAAGGGCGACCTCCGGTGAAGCCGGACCCCGGTGAAGCCGGAGCGTAATGAGATGTCCTGAATAATGCCGCCTTAGCCAAAGGCAAGGTAAATATAAGTGTGAAGTGTATGGGCGACCTCCGGTGACGCCGGAGGATAATGAGATATCCTGAATAATTCAATTGTGGCTAATAATTCAATTGTGAAGATATAAAAGCCAAGCCGCAGCTAAAGGCTAAGGCTTAGATCATAGCAAAGCGTATTTACAAACTCCGGTGAGGCCGGAGGGAGAAGAAAGGTCCTGAATAATTATTGTGAATAAAAACACAATTGTAATAACAATGGCTATTGTGGATATGGCCGTGGCCTGAGACCGCAGTAAGGGCCACCGGAGGGTCGTATCTAAACAATATGAAGCCCGTCCCATGCAGTAAACAATATATAAATATAACAATAGAACGAAAGTCATTGAGAATCCCTCAAGCCGGAGTAGAACTCAAGGCGGAGTGGAAAACGTTCATAAACTACTCCCGAGCCGTAACGGGGAGAGGACGAAACACGGACCAAAATAACGCTAACAATTGAAAAGTCACGAAAAATAAATAACTCGTAAGTTATCATCCACCCCGAGGGGGAGAGGTGAGGGAGGGAGAACCCGTTGAACGCACAAAACGGAAAACGGGAAATCCGCTCAACCACCAGAGCTAAGAAAGAAAACGAGAGAAAGGGGTAACTCGTGACTGCGAACAGAAAATGGGGACCCCAATCTCTCGCTCTCTTGGACACAAAAACAGGACTAAAAATCACACAACACTATTATAAACGTATAAAATAAAAATGTACATCCATATAACACTACGATTGAAGAATAGCATCTGCTAAAACTTAAAATAAATAGCACAGTCGAGTGACGAACGCCTCGGTGGGGCGGGTACTAAACAAATACAAAGCTAGATCGCTATATCGTTCGTAGGCTGGACTGCTAGCAAAAAGTACCATGAGCAAAAATACACAAAAAATAAAATAGAAATAAAAATAATAACGGTTCTAAAGGCATAAGGCCAGGGACTTAACCAAGAACCTAAGTGACAGAGTACTAAACGGGCAGACAAAGATGAATTCCCAAACAAGTGAACAAACAATGGCCGCCATGAAAGGCCAGACGGGAAAAATAAAACAGACTATACTGGATATAAAACAAAAGCCCGGAACAATAAAATACTGTCAAAACAAACTATGGTACTTAACATTGGAATGTGTGAAGATGGAGCTTCGGACATGACAAAATAAATCCACGAATGATAAAAAAGACCGAGAGCACAACAAAACAATTCAACACTTTGTATTCCAAAAAGAAGGATGATGTTCAGATGGCGCTCGCGTCGTGGCGCTGGTGGTTGGCTAGGACCTTTGTATCGGCCCATCCCTTTGACGAAGGAATTAACTAAATGGAAGACAACCTGTGAATAGTGGTTTTCGCGCGCCTTTGCTTTATACACGACACCCAAAAGGTGCTCGCGCGAGGGTAGTAACCTCAGCATTCCATGCTTTTTTCTTTCTCTGGTATAATTGGAAGGTTTTATCAGAAAAGATATATAAGAAGGACTCTTTTCACCCGGCGCCACAGGTCGACCCAGAAATAATAATGGTATCCTATTTTCAGGGCGAGGACTGCAGCCAGGAATCTAGTACCATAGGAGTAAAACAGAATATTAGTAACGAGAAAGAGGAACTAGGCGAGGTGATATTTGAAAAAATTTCCAAAAAGTATCCGCAAGAAGCTGCTAAATTGACTGGAATGTTACTTCAGATGGAATACAAGGACTTGGTTCGAGTGATTGCTGAACCTGAACTTTTGACAAAGAAGGTTGAGCTCGCTTTGAGTGTTTTGAGGTCATACAAGGGGAGTTGATGATATGGACTCGATTCTAGTATTTTCAGAAAATTGAACATTAGCATGTTTTACATGAAAGCTGGCTCTGCTTTTCTGAACTGCAGCCAATAACATGGGACCATGATTCATATGATTTAAGGTTATCAGTGAAATTAAGCTTAAAAGGCATTAGGTATAACCAGTTATAAAAAAAAATATTTGGATTTGTAATTAGTTTGTACTCTGCTATTATAATGTCCACCTAGTTTATTTGTAGAAATGTACTTTGTTTATATATTTTTAACTTATTATCATTTGTATGAAACTCTCTTGATGTTCTTATTGCTTTTTAAATGTCAATGCCTACTCCAAAAATAAAAATTTACTGTTTTTTCTCCTAGTAAAATGTTCCCCCCCCGGTGGTCGATGATAACCAACTGGTTAATGATGCGTCATAGTTCGAGTCGACTATTTCCAGTTTGGACATCTATATTTAGCCCTGTGATTCAAATTCTATTCAAGGTAATTAAAATTTTAATTGGAGTTATCTTCTAGAATTGCTATAAATGCGAGTAGTCAGTAGTTTAAATACCAATAAATTATTTGATTGGGAATTATTCCCACAGGATTGTGTTTTGTTCATTAGTTATAAATCTTTGATGTGTAAAACTATTTTATTTGGAAAAGTTATTTAAGCGACTCACGGCAAAGGCAACTTTGATGCATCAACAACTACTTAGTTGTTGCCAGATAGAGTGATGGGTTCCCAGAGTGGGAGGCTTTATGCAAGGAGAGACGTGAAATTTGTGTTTTTGGGGTAGGCATTTGACATTTAAATAGCTTCAAGAGGTAATACTGTATGAACATCAGGTGAGTATAAAAGTAACCAATTTTTACATTAAAATTCTGATTTATTTCTTTTTAGCAATTTGATTACAGTTTAATCCCAAGGATCAAATTTAATTTATCCCTGTATGTCATTTGAACATTTTTTTTTTTTTTTTTTTTTTAATGAATAAAACCTAAAATTCATATTGCTAACATCGTATCTCATGGATGAGACTCGCAACCACATACTAAGAATTATGTCTCAGAGCTCGTACTTTTCCATCCGAGACCCCTATGCAAGGGGTATCACCAGCTGTGCATCCAGGCATGTGCCAAACTACCTTGGCACAGGCATTTGGAAACCTTCCTCTTCTTGTGTTGGTACAACTGTACACCAACACCCTGGTATACAGATTCAATGAATGAATATTCAAAGATACAAAGCAAATAATTTTGTCCCATGTGTCTAAACACCAAAAAGTCAAAGCTACAGATATTTTGATTGGCAATTTCTAACTAATAGTTCTTAATAATTTTATAATTATTATTGTGTCAAATACTATGATCTTTTAATTTTGTGAATTATAGTATAAGTTGTATAAACCAGCACCTAATACATTGGCAAGCAACCTCTAAATACTGTAGTTATTTGAGAATGTCCCGCCCCTCCCTCAGGCCCCTCACATGCCTGAACCAACACAACATCGCTACCAACAGGAATATCAGACTCTTGGGGAAGCGCAATGGGCCGCTTCCCCGCAACGGACTTACCTCGTCCCCTACTCTGGGTAGGGGAAGACGGTAGGGAACCCCTCTCCGACGAGGCATCGGGCGACGCTAAAGGCGAGGAGATGCTAGCCTTCTTAGGCGATCTCTTGGCAGCCTTCTTAGGCGATCTCTTGGCAGCCTTCTTAGGCGATCTCTTGGCTGCCTTCTTTTTCTTGGTTCCATAGAGAACCCACTGGATTTCGTTCCAAGACTCGCACTCCGGACACGTGGCTGTAGGGGAACAAACACTGCCCCTACACGAAGAACACAAGGTGTTAGTGTCGACCTCTGGCTTGGAGAGAAAAGCACCACAAGATTTACCGGCCATAGGCCCGGGGCAACGACGGGGATGCTCCATAATGAACACTAAAGCACCAATCGACACAGGGACACAGAGGAAAGAGGTGGATAAGGGTAGGATTGAACACGTGGGGACCACGCGGAGGCCGCATGGAGACACAAAGGGTCGCACTGGGTGAAGAGAGCGCGGCGAGATGTTAATCACGACGCGACCAGAAACTTGCTGATGACCGAGACCTGGCCAAGCACGCTCACTGGCCCGGGATCGCCTCATGGCGCGTATTCATCCGCTACAGAGGTACCCACTATAAAAAACGGAGATAGGAGAAACTACACAAAATTCTGGTCGGTTGGGAGGAGATCCCAGATACTCTTTAGAAAGTAGTTCGAGGTAAGTACTGTTAGGAAAAATACAAATTACTCAAAATTTGTGATTTTTAATTATTCGCATGCGGTTCCAAAAGTTGTTGGTACATACATACATACGTATACCAAGGCACTTCCCCAAATTTTGGGGGTTAGCCGACATCAAACAAATAAAAAAAAAAGGGGACCTTTCCTCTCTACGTTCCTCCCAGCCTGACAAGGGACTCAACTGAGTTCGGTTGGTACTGTTGGGTACCACAGCCCACCCTCCCCTGTTATCCACCACAGATAAAGCTTCATAATGCTGAATCCCCTACTGTTGCTACCTCCGCGGTCATCCAAGGTGACCGGAGGAAGCAGCAGGGCCTACTGGAACTGCGTCACAATCACTCTCCATTCATTCCTATTTCTAGCACGCTCTCTTGCCTCTCACATCTATCCTCCTATCACCCAGACCTTTCTTCACTCCATCCATCCACCCAAACCTTGGCCTTCCTCTTGTACTTCTCCCACCAACTCTTGCATTCATCACCTTTAGCAGACAGCCATTTTCCCATTCACTCAACATGGCCAAACCACCTCAACACATTGTTGGTACTGCAATATAAAAATAATATTAATTTCCATACTTTATTTCACAACTGCTTTGTTTAAGAAAGAATTTTAAGCTAAATTTTCCAGTTTTACAAAAATATTGAGTAGTCTGGATATATCAGCACTAAATATCCAAAATTACCAACCTTTAAATACTCTTTGCATTTCCTTACTCCATTCCATGATGAATACTATCTTATAACTTAAAACTGATGAAAGACTGGTAAAATACTCAAGTCGAGGCTTTGAAATTGGCTTTCCAGGTTATGCAAACTTTCAGGCAATTTACAAGTAACATTCTGAATACAGTATTCATAATACTCATTCAATTTTTTAACCCAGTTCCATAGATTTAAGTACCTGGTTTAGTCATAATATATAGAATACATATTGTAAAAAAGTTTAAAAAGTGATACACTTAAATCTCAGCTGAGAATACCAAAGGTATTAGATATAGTGAGAATACCAAAGGTATTAGATATAGTGAGTTAAAACCTATCACAGATGAAAAATAATGCCTCGGAAAAATACATACTTGATGCTCCTAATTGTACAGAAATATAAAAATATATTTGACTTCATTCTCACATTTAACTGATACAAATATTCATAGAAACATCACTAAAAATAATGTTAATGTAAAGGCATAAAAGTTTCATACATTGGAATCTATAAAAATAACTTAAGCTAATTCTATTCCCTGATCTTTCCATTGTAATAAATATTTGACATGAATCATTACCGGTTTTGTTCATAAATTGTTGGGAACACAACGGTTCTCACTAAAGAGCATTTTCTTTCATTTCCTGGTTATCCTCACAAAAAAAATTGGTCAAATGTTATTATACTAAAATTAACAAAAATCCAAGCATGTTCCATAAATCCTTCCTTTAGAAAACTAATTACAGTATTCAAGAATAGAAATACCCAATCCATGATATATAAAATTTAGAATAAGAACTACATTATTTTCTAAAATAACAACTGAAGAATGGTTCATAATAATATGGCAAGAAAACATGCTGAAGGTGAGGGTTTACACATATTCATCTATTAGCTTTTGTTCATGATGGCACAATTGACGGAGCTCTTGATAAAACTTCAAAACATCTGGATGCGCACGCACACATGTGGGGTTGAAATCGAGTACTCTTATACTGTTGAGATTCTTGGCTCGAGACAGTGCTACGTAAGCTTGACCACATTCAAAGACCCTTGACAGAGACATTTCAGCACAGTCAAGAGTCATGCCCTAAAAAATATATCAAAACTCAGTTTAGTAAATTACGAATATCTTTAGAATATACTCAAGATAAAGAAAGAATAACCCAATAATCATTAAGAATATGTATTTATTTTACTAAGAAAAATGACTCCTGCTAACAATCATTCAAAATTAAAGAACCCTTGGTTATGGGGTACAACAGCATGTCCATTACTTATTTCAATGAGTATTCCAGCACCACTGAAGATATTCCATATTTTAAAGGACAAAAGGTGTGCATACATGTATGGACAACGACCTTATGTTTTGAGAAAGTATTATAAATAAAAAAATCACCCTTTGATTGTTTGCCTTATCTACTTTCAGCCACAGTTTTTTCTTGTATGCACAACAAACAAACATTACTTTGCTCATAAAAGTACCAAAATAATAAAAAGACAATAGAACAAAAATATATTTATATTTAGAGGTAACTCTTGGGATTAAGCTATTCTTTTTTTTCTCTAAAAAAGCATCAAACTGACCAAGCCATTAGCCAGCCAATGATCTACCTGGATGCAAGTTTCTGCAAATGAATGTTAATGTGTAACCATCAAAATGAACTTTATCACCCAGCATATCTGTATTTCTTTACTTAACTACCATACTATGAAAAAACTGATATAGTGGGATTCAAGAAAAAATAATACTCATCAAACTATTCATATGTAAAAAAAATTCTAAGTTAAAAGATTTTAATAATTATTTTAAATGAGAAATAATATTAAGAGATGGTTATATAGACATGATGACTTTTGGATTACTACAAACACTTAGATTTTCTATGAGAAAAAAACTTTTAAAAAAGAAACCCACAATTTTGTGGCTTATGGCATAAAGCTTCAACCCAATTTTTCCTCACCGAATGCCATTGGCAACTACTATATTCAAATTTTTTGTATCATATGTTTTAATCAACCTACCTGTGATTTATGTATAGAGAAAGCCCAAGCAAGTTTCAAAGGAAATTGTCTTCTAGTAAGGTATATACCACCTCCACCTTTCACTGTCCACTTCTCATGGTTTATTTCTGTAGTAATTCCACACACAAATCTCACAATAGGATAGCCTAGAATAAGAAGGATAAACTTAAGTAAGAATGTAATAAACACAAACTGCAACTTCTAAATCTATTTCATAACATCACCATCAGTCATATTTATGCTCACATTTGTGGTTTTCAAATATCCCAATCTTGTACAGAGTCCTCAACTTACAAACATAATTAGTTCCAAGAAGCTGTTTGTAAGTTGAATTTTGTTATATTTTGGCCTAAGGTAGGCCTAAACTGAATCCCATGCCTATGATTTCCAACTAAAAAGGTTAACAAATGGTTGGGTTTCATATGAAATAGATATCAGGTTATTACAAATAACAATTTGCTTAAAGTATTAAATATGACAAATTCGTAGATAATTTGTATTTTTCCTAACGATACAAACCTAGCTATTTACATGGGGTAATGTCAGCGGCTGCGCCGAAGTAATTACCCCATGTAAATAGCGTGGTTTGTATTCAGTTACGGAACAAATAAGTTTTATTACAGTAATTCTTTAACTTATATTTTTTATTTTCAGTTGGATTAGTGTGTTTGTAAGTTCAGGACCTTCTGTCTTAATTTGAACAGGGTTGTGGTAGCCTACTGGGGACATCCCTGTCTGGCAATCTATGAGACTAGCATTGTAGACCCGCTCAAGCTTGATAGTGTCTACAACCTCACCACCCTTGTGAACAAGAGATGTTGGGTTTAAGAGGGTGTATAGGTCTACCCGCAGTCATCAGCAGCCATTGCCTGGCTCCCCTTGGTTCTAGCTTGATGGAGAGGGGCTTGGGTGCTGATCACATGTATATATGGTCAGTCTCTAAGACAATGTCCTGTCTCTTGCCTCTCTCATTCATGAGTGACTTTTAAACACACAGAAGAAGGATAAGTTTATGGAAAAGGAATGACCCGGGATTTCAAGTACCCAGCAATATTTGAGTACATGATACAATTAACAGTTCTGTACAGAATTCTCGATCTTGTTTACACTTTGTTATGAAATTTTAACTACCGTGAATTCCAGCTTTGCTGTTATCTCCTCTATGTAAATGACTCAGGTTTGTATAGTTAGGAAAAATGTTATTTTCATTAGTAAAATAAATTTTTGAATATACTTACCCGATAATCATGTAGCTGTCAACTCCGTTGCCCGACAGAATTCTACGGAAGGGATACGCCAGCGATCGCTATACAAGAGGGGGGTGTACTCACAAGCGCCACCTGTGGCCAGGTACTGCAGTACTTCTTGTTGACACCACCTCAATTTTTCCTCGGTCCACTGGTTCTATGGGGAGGAAGGGTGGGTCAATTAAATCATGATTATCGGGTAAGTATATTCAAAAATTTATTTTACTAATGAAAATAACATTTTTCAATATTAATGTATATCAAGAAGCTAAGTATCCCGTATTTCATATTATCAGTTATTCAAAATAACAATGAAATTATAAGTACCTGGTAAGGAAGTCGACTTGAGCCATTACTCTGCCTTAAATAAGTTCGTCTTCCTTACTGAGCGCAGCGTTCCTCTTAGGAGGCTGAACAACTCTAAGGTGCTGAAGTATCAAGGGCTGCAACCCATACTAAAGGACCTCATCACAACCTTTAACCTCGGCGCTTCTCAAGAAAGAATTGACCACCCGCCAAATCAACAAGGATGTGGAAGGCTTCTTAGCCGACCGTACAACCCATAAAAAGTATTCAAGAGAAAGGTTAAAAGGTTATGGGATTATGGGAATGTAGTGGCTGAGCCCCCGCCTACTACTGCATTCGTTGCTACGAATGGTCCCAGGGTGTAGCAGTACTCGTAAAGAGACTGGACATCTTTGAGATAGAATGATGCGAACACTGACTTGCTTCTCCAATAGGTTGCATCCATAACACTCTGCAGAGAACGGTTCTGTTTGAAGGCCACTGAAGTAGCCACAGCTCTCACTTCATGTGTCCTTACCTTCAGCAAAGCAAGGTCTTCTTCCTTCAGATGAGAATGTGCTTCCCTAATCAGAAGCCTGAATAGTAAGAAACTGAGTTCTTAGACCTTGGAAAAGAAGGCTTCTTGATAGCACACCATAAGGCTTCTGATTGTCCTCGTAAAGGTTAAGACCTTTTTAGATAGTACCTAAGAGCTCTAACTGGGCAAAGTACTCTCTCCAGTTCATTCCCCACCAAGTTGGACAGGCTTGGGATCTCGAACGACTTAGGCCAAGGACGTGAAGGAAGCTCGTTTAGCAAAAACCGAGCTGCAAGGAACATGTAGCCGTTTCAGATGTGAAAACAATGATCCTGCTGAAGGCGTGGATCTCACTTACTCTTTTAGCTGTTGTCAAGCACACGAGGAAAAGAGTTTTTAATGTGAGGTCCTAAAAAGAGGCTGATTGGAGAGGTTCAAATCTTGATGACATAAGGAACCTTAGGACCACGTCTAGATTCCAGCCTGGAGTGGACAACCGACGTTCCTTTGAGGTCTCAAAAGACCTAGGGAGGTCCTGTAGAACTTTGTTGGTGGAAAGATCCAAGCCTCTGTGGCGGAAAACCGCTGCCAACATACTTCTGTAACCCTTGATCGTAGGAGCTGAAAGGGATCTTACTTTCCTTAGATGTAACAGGAAGTCAGCAATCTGGGTTACAGTGGTACTGGTTGAGGAAACTGCATTGGTCTTGTACCAGCTACGGAAGACTTCCCCTTGAGACTGATAGATTCTGAGAGTGGATGTTCTCCTTGCTCTGGCAATCGCTCTGGCTGCCTCCTTCGAAAAGCCCCTAGCTCTTGAGAGTCTTTCGAAAGTCTGAAGGCAGTCAGACGAAGAGCGTGGAGGTTTGGGTGTACCTTCTTTACGTGAGGTTGACGTAGAAGGTTCACTCCTAGAGGAAGAGTCCTGGGAATGTCGACCAGCCATTGCAGTACCTCTATGAACCATTCTCTCGCGGGCCAGAGCGGAGCCAACCAACGTCAGCCGTGTCCCTTTGCGAGAGGAGAACTTCTGAAGTACCCTGTTGACAATCTTGAACGGCGGGAATGCATACAGGTCGAGATGGGACCAATCCAGCAGAAAAGCATCCACGTGAACTGCTGCTGGGTCTGGAATCGGAGAACAATACAACAGGAGTCTCTAGGTTATCGAGGTAGCGAACAGATCTATGGTTGGCTGACCCCACAGGGCCCAAAGTCTGCTGCAAACATTCTTGTGAAGGGTCCACTCTGTGGGGATGACCTGACCCTTCCGGCTGAGGCGATCTGCCATGACATTCATACCGCCCTGAATGAACCTCGTTACCAGCGTGAGCTTTCGATCTTTTGACCAGATGAGGAGGTCCCTTGCGATCTAGAACAACTTCCACGAAAGAGTCCCTCCCTGCTTGGAGATGTAAGCCAGGGCTGTGGTGTTGTCAGAGTCCACCTCCACCACCTTGTTAAGCTGGAGGGACTTGAAGTTTATCAAGGCCAGAAGAACCGCCAACAACTCCTTGCAATTGATGTGAAGTGTCCTTTGCTCCTGATTCCATGTTCCCGAGCATTCCTGTCCGTCCAAAGTCGCACCCCAGCCCGTGTCTGATGCGTCCGAGAGGAGACGGCGGTCGGGTTTCTGAACAGCCAAAGGTAGACTTCCTTGAGAAGAAAGCTGTTCTTACACCACGCGAGAGAAGACCTCCTCTCTTCGGAAACAGGAACTGAGACCGTCTCTAGCGTCATGTCCTTTATCCAGTGAGCAGCTAGATGATACTGAAGGGGGCGGAGGTGGAGTCTCCCTAACACGATGAACAGGGCCAGCGATGAAAGTGTCCCTGTTAGACTCATCCACTACCTGACTGAGCATCGGTTCCTTCTCAGCATGCTCTGGATGCATTCTAGGGCTTGGAAGATCCTTGGGGCCGACGGAAAAGCCCGAAAAGCTCGACTCTGAAGATCCATACCCAGGTAGACAATGGTCTGGGATGGGACGAGCTGGGACTCCTCAAAATTGACCAGGAGGCCCAGTTCCTTGGTCAGATCCATAGTCCATCTGAGAATTTCCAGACAGCGACGACTTGTGGGAGCTCTTAAAAGCCAGTCGTCTGACGGAGCCGGACACAAGATCATGGTACTGCTGCACAGTCTGTGAACTGTCAACCATGGGGAAGCGAGGAAGTACAGTGACAACCCGAAGCTGTCTAGACTGTCTGGGTCGTACAGACAACTCCTTATCGGGTTGCTGAGGTTGCCGCACTGCGTCACAACAAGTCACTTCTGCTGGTTGTTGAACGTCTTCCCAGTGACACACTGACTCCGTAAACAAAAAATCCTCTAACAAGGACTAAGCTTGGACTGCATGTCTTGCAACACAGCTCAAGGTCTATGGGAGCAGGTGTGGTAACAGACGGGGTTAGCGACTGAAGTGGAACCATTACCTTCCCTGGAAGCATGTTATGCTTAAATAAAAGTCCATAGGAGGCTACGCAGCTAAAGGCTCCTCTCCAAATGACAGAGTCCTCAAGGGAATATCAGAAGGAGGGAGAAAAGCACTTTCTCATCTACAGGGACCATATCCGAGAAAAGCTAAGTTCTCTCAGTGAGGGTTTCACTGGTGCAAAAGCAGCAGACTAGAAGGCAACGTTATGAAACTGCTTGACAGTCTAGTGAGTTGGCAACAACCAAAGATGTGTGACTGAGAAGCATGCGGTAAGGTATGCAGAGCATGCTGTATGCAGAGCATGCTGTATGTAGAGCATGCTGTAAGGTAAGCAGAGCATGTTGCATGGCGTGTAACATTTCTCAGAAATTCCATGACCAGTGCTAGATTGAGTAATATCGCATTACTGTCCACTGAAAGTGCACGTGCCGAGGGAATTGATTTAGACTGTTTTGTTGATGAATTTGATAGCCGGCATGATAATCGTAGAATTAAGCTGCACTAAATATACGTACTATAATCTACTTCACCTCAGGAAAGGGAAACTCGCCCTGTTGGCAACACTGCATTACTTCATGCATGCTTGCATGGGGTTTTAATATCAACATAATATTTACATTACATTCATAACTCATGATTCATTTTTGTTTTGAAGATATTTTTGCCATATTTTTGCGATTTTGTTAAAAATATATTGCAAGGAATACATATATATTTTTTTTTTTTTTTCTAAGTAATACGAATAACCTCCATTATCATAATGTTTGTGTAGGCATACATGTATATGTTTTACAAATGCAAGTTATGAAAGTAATGAGGTGTTATTATTGTCATTTGTTATTTCAAAGTTGAATGGGAAGAGGCTCAAGTTGAGGAGAAAGTGGCAGATGCATGCGTTGAGGTGGCTGACTCATAGCATGAGGTTCCTGCCTCAAGAGTTGCGCTTGCCTCAAGGGTTGAGGTGGCTGCGCAGAGAGAGGCTCTTGACTCACGAGTTGAGGTTCTTGAGGTGTGAGCTGCGAGAGTTGAGGTAGCGGCTGCGCAGAACGCAGTTCCTGTCTCACGAGTTGAGGTTCTTGAGGTGCTAGCCTCAAGAGTTGAGGCTCTCGCCTTGAGGAAAGTTGAGGTAGCAGCTGCGAGAGCTGAGGTGGCTGCCTCAAGGATGGTAGAGGTTGTCGTACCTCAAGAGGTTGTTGCCTCGAAGATGGTCTAACTGCAAGAAACTCTTGCCTCAAAGGAAGAGGAGGATGTAAGGCATAAGACTCCTGTTCCCATTGTTGAGGTTGCCTTAAGGAAGGTGGAGGTTTCTGCACAACGCTGGTAACTGGCAACTCCCAACGCGGTAGCTCACGCATGGAGGTAGCTTGAGGAACCTCAACTTCGTACGTCTGGCAGACTGGACTGCGGTGAGGAGGAGCGCTCGCAGGAGGAGGTGTATTAACCTTCTCTGCCTGAAACTCCTGCATCAACACCGCAAGCTGAGACTGCATTGTCTGCAGTATAGACCACTAGAGTTTAAGAAAGACAACAACAAACGGAGCTACTGTCCGTTGAGACTGAGGGTCTAAAACAGCTGGTGCGGCAACAGACGGAGCTACTGCCTGTTGCGATACCACCTTGCCTCTCTGGGAGGTGTGCAGTTGTCGTACTGCAGCAAGTCCGAACTGACCCAGGGCTAATGGCTACACCTAGGAGTTGGACTTGTGCGGAAGGGACCGACTTGTACTTAAAAGCTGCAAGATTTGGTCCATGGTTTCTGCGAGAAACCTCTTCCGCAGACGAGGAATAAAAGGGCTCTCTCGTCTTTGTGTGGGTGGGGTGATCACGTCGGCAACGTGTGTAGATACACCCGAAACCACGGAGGGAAAAACGTCTGTTCGTCGATCAAGGCCTGCTGAACCCATAAGTCCTTCGACATTACTTCTCCCCTGGGCTTGGGAGCTTGTAAGAGGTCCCAGACTAGGCGAACAACTGGCACGAACAGACGAACCCTCGACCGCAACACTGTAACACTTTGCGCTAATCACTTATCACTTTTGATTTTCTGTTTGCACTTATTTCACTGAACTCGAAACTTTAAGTGGTTTGTACCTGAAACACGCAATTCTATCCTTCCTTAAAAGTTAGTAATTGCGAAAACAGAATTACAATGTAACAGAAAAATCTAATGAAAGATAAATAATTCAGTGGCTGGAAAGAGACTAAACACTAGATCAAATAAACTACGTTTAAAATCTCTCACCGCATAAAGCTTGAGAACAAGAATAAAACTCTAGAAACGTTTACCTTCTTCCCCTAAAGAGACTAGGGAGAAGAGCAAAAACGATAACAACGTTACTCGCTTGAACGAAACGTTTATCCTCCTCTCTCTCCCTCCGTCTCTATCTCTCTCTCTCTCTCTCTCTCTTGACTTAGAACCTGAGAGAAGAGCCCAATCATATATATCGTTAAAACATATTATTGTTAAAGGAAAAAAAACTGAAAGATTTCCCAAATAAAAAGTTCCTTTATTAGAATTAAAACCATTAAGCTAAGAAAGAATGAACAAAACGCTAGAAACGGTTACTCTTACTGCAACGTGACACCGTGAAAATTCTCTCTCTATCGTAACGATAGAGCGCAAGTTGAACGTTCTGAACGTCAACAACTGCAGAGACAAAACAAAACGTTAGTTCAACTTTGAAAACAGTACGAGACTATCAAAGAAATTCTTTCAAAAACATTAAAATAGCATAATATGTTAACAGGTAAAACCGAAATGACGGGCTCAATGTTAATTAACTTCGGTACCAAGAAAAGACCGCCTACTATTAGGAAAGGTCGAATATAAACAAATATAAAAATTAATTTTAATAAGTTTATAATAAAAGGAAGTTAATCGAAGAGGCCTATAAAAGGCGGAGAGATATAAAATAAATCTATAACTTTTGTTAAGCAAAATTAAGAAAGAGAGTCTATACTCTCTTAGACACCAACACTTCCGTCTAAGGGAAGGGTCGGCCATTTAAAAGTGAAAGAGAGTTCATACTCTCTTCGTCACCATAATTAATCAAATTAATTCCAAAAGCTAGCTAAGCTAATGATAAAACTTCCTGAATAGCGAAAGCTAAACTCTAGAGCAAATACATCACCAAATCGTGAGCAAAAAACTCCAGAATCAACAGCGTATCCATGTAGGTCTAGCCGGAGGCACGACAGAGGAAAAAATTGAGGTGGTGTCAACAAGAAGTACTGCAGTACCTGGCCACAGGTGGCGCTTGTGAGTACACCCCCCTCTTGTATAGCGATCGCTGGCGTATCCCTTCCGTAGAATTCTGTCGGGCAACGGAGTTGACAGCTACATGATTATCGGGTAAGATTAATATTGAAAAATACAAATTATCTTAAAATTTGTCATTTATATTATCAAAACTCTACAACTTTATCAGGTACAACTAAATATCTGTGAAGCTTTCAAGTCTGAACAAATCAAAATCAGTAAATACTTAGAATAAAATAAATTGTAAACCAAATGCCCTGAAAAAAACACATTACTGACAAAAATTACAATCTACTGTATATAGTGAAGAATGATTGCTAGTTAAATGCAATTACCATGATAAACAACTTATTAATAATAGACATATCAGTTAAAGATATAGAACTCTGAACTTGCTTCCAAGCACACAGCAATGTATTGAAACATTTAAGAACTTCAGAAGATCCATATGAATGTGTCAACATAACTGCAAGAACAAAACAGTACAATAGTTGTTCTTTCTATCATGGAAATATAATACATTGGATTTCATGTAAAGTATAAAATAGCCTATATATAAAAGAAGAAACATTTACTGAGCTAAGTGAAAAATTTGTTAAATTAGTATTAAAAAAAAATTCTAGTTTTGAAGTCAAAAGAAGAAAATAATTTGAGTGAAAAGATATCAGAGAAGCCCCCAAGTGCATAAATTTGATAGAAATATCTTACCTTCTCCAGCTTTGAATCCTGTTACAACTCCTCGGGCACCATTGACTAAACCCTTATTGAGATCCAAGTTTTTCATAAGCATGACTTGAGCACCAACTTTCAAAATCAGCTTGGAAACAACTGGGGTTTGCGTGTCTAACATCTTACTCAAACCTGGATCACTGTCAATTGATTGGAAAACTTCGGCCTTGCCTGCATCAACAAACGAAATGTTAAAAGACAAATAAGTAAATCTTATTCTTAATTCAGAGAACAAAATATAAAAATAACAAAAACTTACTTCCCAAGAAATACAGTGATACCTCTGGATACGAAAGTTTCTGCTTACGAAAAATGTTATTTTTATTAATAAAATAAATTTTTGAATATACTTACCCGGTGATTATATAAGCTGCAGCTCTGCTGCCCGACAGAAAAACTCTACGTTCAAAATCCGCCAGCGATCGCTATGCAGGTAGGGGGTGTACTTCATCAGCGCCATCTGTCGAGCAGGTACTCAGTACTCAATGTAAACACAGAACTCAATTTTCTCCTCGGTCCACTGGGTCTCTATTGGGGAGGAAGGGAGGGTCCTTTAATATATAATCACCGGGTAAGTATATTCAAAAATTTATTTTATTAATAAAAATAACATTTTTCAATATTAAACTTAGCCGGTGATTATATAAGCTGATTCACACCCAGGGGGGTGGGTAGAGACCAGCATTAATTGTTTACATTATTATGAGCTAAGGATTTTGTATTTCATTTCAGCAGTTATTCAAAATAACAAACATAAAATAAATAAGTACCTGGTAAGGAAGTCGACTTGAACAATTACTCTGCCTTTTTTAAGTACGTCTTCCTTACTGAGCCTCGCGATCCTCTTAGGATGCTGAGCGACTCCTAGGAGCTGAAGTATCAAGGGTTGCAACCCATACTACAGGACCTCATCAAAACCTCTAATCTAGGCGCTTCTCAAGAAAAGAATTTGACCACCCGCCAAATCAACCAGGATGCGAAAGGCTTCTTAGCCTTCCGGACAACCCAAAAAACAACAATAAAAAACATTTCAAGAGAAAGATTAAAAAAGGTTATGGAATTAGGGGAATGTAGTGGTTGAGCCCTCACCCACTACTGCACTCGCTGCTACGAATGGTCCCAGGGTGTAGCAGTTCTCGTAAAGAGACTGGACATCTTTAAGATAAAAAGACGCGAACACTGACTTGCTTCTCCAATAGGTTGCGTCCATTATACTCTGCAGAGATCTATTTTGTTTAAAGGCCACTGAAGTTGCGACAGCTCTAACTTCATGTGTCCTTACCTTCAGCAAAGCATGGTCTTCCTCATTCAGATGGGAATGAGCTTCTCGTATCAACAGTCTGATATAATAGGAAACTGCATTCTTTGACATAGGTAAAGAAGGTTTCTTAATAGCACACCATAAAGCTTCTGACTGTCCTCGTAAAGGTTTAGTTCGTCTTAAATAGAACTTAAGAGCTCTAACAGGGCATAAGACTCTTTCTAGTTCATTTCCAACCAAATTTGAAAGGCTTGGAATATCGAACGATTTCGGCCAAGGACGAGAAGGTAGCTCGTTTTTGGCTAGAAAACCAAGCTGTAAAGAACATGTAGCCGTTTCAGATGAAAATCCGATGTTCTTGCTGAAGGCGTGTATCTCACTGACTCTTTTAGCTGTTGCTAAGCAAACGAAGAAAAGAGTCTTTAAAGTGAGATCTTTAAAGGAGGCTGATTGTAGTGGCTCGAACCTTTCTGACATAAGGAATCTTAGTACCACGTCTAAATTCCAACCCGGTGTAGCCAAACGACGCTCCTTCGAGGTCTCAAAAGACTTAAGGAGGTCCTGTAGATCTTTGTTGTTAGAAAGATCTAAGCCTCTGTGACGGAAGACTGCTGCCAACATGCTTCTGTAACCTTTGATCGTGGGAGTTGAAAGAGATCTTTCTTTCCTCAGGTATAATAGGAAGTCAGCTATTTGGGTTACAGAGGTACTGGTCGAGGATACTGATACCGACTTGCACCAGTTTCGGAAGACTTCCCACTTCGACTGGTAGACTCTAAGAGTGGATGTCCTCCTTGCTCTAGCAATCGCCCTGGCTGCCTCCTTCGAAAAGCCTCTAGCTCTCGAGAGTCTTTCGATAGTCTGAAAGCAGTCAGACGAAGAGCGTGGAGGCCTGGGTGTACCTTCTTTACGTGTGGCTGACGTAGAAGGTCCACTCTTAGAGGAAGAGTTCTGGGAACGTCCACCAGCCATTGAAGTACCTCGGTGAACCATTCTCTCGCGGGCCAGAGGGGAGCAACTAACGTCAACCTTGTCCCTTCGTGAGAGGCGAACTTCTGAAGTACCTTGTTGACAATCTTGAACGGGGGGAATGCATAAAGGTCTAGATGGGACCAATCCAGTAGAAAGGCATCTATATGAACTGCTGCTGGGTCCGGGATTGGCGAGCAATAAATTGGGAGCCTCTTGGTCATCGAGGTTGCAAAGAGATCTATGGTAGGTTGGCCCCATGTGGCCCATAGTCTCTTGCACACATCCTTGTGTAGGGTCCATTCTGTTGGAATGCTTTGACCCTTCCGACTGAGGCAATCCGCCATGACATTCATGTTGCCTTGAATGAACCTCGTTACTAGAGAAAGGTTTAGATCTCTTGACCAGGTGAGGAGGTCCCTTGCGATCTCGTACAACGTCATAGAATGGGTCCCTCCTTGCTTGGAGATGTACGCCAAGGCCGTGGTGTTGTCTGAGTTCACCTCCACCACCTTGCCTAGAAGGAGGGACTTGAAGCTTTTCAAGGCCAGATGAACTGCCAGTAGCTCCTTGCAGTTGATATGTAACGTTCTTCGATTCGAGTTCCAAGTTCCCGAGCATTCCCGACCGTCTAATGTCGCACCCCAGCCCGTGTCCGATGCGTCCGAGAAGAGAACGTGGTTGGGGGTCTGAACAGCCAGGGGCAGACCCTCTCTGAGGTTGATGTTGTCCTTCCACCAAGTCAGTGATGACTTCATCTTCTCGGAAATGGGGATCGAGACCGCTTCTAGCGTCTTGTCCTTTTTCCAGTGAACAGCTAGGTGAAATTGAAGGGGACGGAGGTGCAGTCTCCCTAACGAAATGAACTGTTCCAGGGATGAAAGCGTCCCTATCAGACTCATCCACTGTCTGACTGAACATCGGTCCTTCTTTAGCATGTTCTGGATGCATCCTTGGGCTTGACTTGTTCTGGGGGCCGACGGAAAAGCCCGAAAAGCTTGACTGTGAATCTCCATCCCTAAGTACACTATAGTTTGGGATGGGACCAGTTGGGACTTTTCCATATTGACCAGGAGACCCAATTCCTTGGTCAGATCTAGAGTCCACTTTAGATTCTCCAGACAGCGACGACTGGAAGAAGCTCTTAGAAGCCAGTCGTCCAAATAGAGGGAGGCTCTGATATCCGCTAAATGCAGGAATTTTGGCAATATTCCTCATCAGCTTCGTAAAGACAAGAGGAGCCGTGCTTAGGCCAAAGCACAGGGCTTGAAATTGGTAGACAACCTTTTCGTAAACGAACCTCAGAAAAGGTTGGGATTCTGGGTGGATGGGGACGTGAAAGTAAGCGTCCCTTAGGTCTAAAGAGACCATCCAGTCTTCCTTCCTGATCGCTGCTAGAACACACTTTGTGGTCTCCATGGCGAACGTCTGCTTTGTGACAAAGACATTCAGCGCACTGACGTCTAGCACCGGCCTCCACCCTCCTGTCTTCTTTACCACTAAGAAGAGACGGTTGTAGAAGCCCGGGGATTGATGGTCCCGGACTTTGACTACCGCTCCCTTTTCTAGTAAGAGAGACACCTCTCGCTTCAAAGCTAGTCTCTTGTCCTCCTCTCTGTACCTGGGAGAGAGATCGATGGGAGACGTTGCTGGAGGGGGTTTGCGTACAAACGGGATCTTGTACCCTTCTCTGAGCAACTTCACAGATTGTGCATCTGCGCCCCTTTTCTCCCAGGTCTGCCAGAAGTTCTTGAGTCTGGCTCCCACTGCTGTCTGAAGAAGGTGGCAGTCAGACTCTGCCCTTAAAGGACTTGGTACCTTTCTTCTTCCCACGTCTCCCTTCGGCACGAGCACCTCCTCTGCTGGAGGCTCTGCCACGAAAGGGCGGAATGAATCTGGACGCTGGAGTGTCCATCCTGGGTCTAGACAAGGTAGGCAAAGGGGTGGCTTTGCGGGCAGAGGACGCAACCAGGTCATGAGTGTCTTTTTGAATCAAGGAGGCAGCAATCTCCTTTATCAACTACTCTGGGAAAAGGCACTTTGAGAGAGGAGCAAACATAAGTTCCGATCTCTGACACGGTGTTACTCCAGCTGACAAGAAGGAGCAAAGGTTTTCCCGTTTCTTGAGGACCCCGGAAACGAACGAAGCCGCAAGCTCACTGGATCCGTCACGTATGGCCTTGTCCATGCAGGACATAATGAGCATGGAAGTTTCCTTGTCAGAAGGGGAGATCTTCCTGCTCAATGCACCCAAACACCAATCCAAAAAGTTAAAAACCTCGAAGGCTCTGAACACTCCTTTCAACAGATGGTCTAAGTCTGAAGGAGACCAACAAATCTTAGAGCGTCTCATGGCTAGCCTGCGGGGAGAGTCTACTAGACTTGAGAAGTCGCCCTGGGCAGAGGCAGGAACTCCCAAGCCGAGAACTTCTCCCGTGGCATACCAGACGCTCGATCTGGAAGAGAGTCTCGCAGGGGGAAACGTGAATGCTGTCTTCCCAAGGTTCTTTTTGGACTGCATCCATTCTCCCAACACTCGTAAAGCTCTCTTAGACGAGCGGGCGAGGACGAGCTTCGTAAAGGCAGGCGCGGATGACTGCGTGCCTAAAGCGAACTCAGATGGAGGAGAGCGTGGGGCCGCAGAAACAAACTGATCAGGATACATCTCCCTGAACAGTGCAAGAACTTTCCTAAAGTCCAAGGAGGGTTGCGTGGTCTTGGGTTCGTCGATGTCCGTATGCGGGTCGTCAATGTGTGCAGCGTCGTCATCATCAGAGAGTCCATCATCTGAAAACTGAGGAGGAAGCGGCAAAGGAGTAGGAATCGGCTGGTCAGCTGAATCCGGCAGCACGGGTGCATGCGTGACTGAACCGGACGCAACGTCATGGAACTGTTGCCCAGTCTGTGAACTGGCAACAACCATAGCAGCGCGGGGGCGCAAAGCGTCTACTCCAGACTGTCTAGTCTGCTGTGGGCGAGTAGTGGTAACCACACTGGGTTGCGGAGGTTGACGCACCGCGTCAAAACAAAACAACTTAGGTTGTTGTTGTAACTCGCGAACATCAACGGGAGGTTCCGTGCGTCGCTGAACGTCAACATGCGGCTGGCAGGGTACACTGGAACGCATGGGTGGCGGGACTCTCACAGCTGGAGTGCGGGAGAAGGTAGCCTCAGCGTCCACTGGACGCACAACCGTGGGTGGTTGTAGGCTAGCGGTTGGTGCAGCGTCAACCTTCTCCGCACGAAAGTCCTGCATCAATGACGTTAACTGTGACTGCATGGTCTGCAGCAAAGACCACTTAGGGTCTACAGTAGCAGGTGCGGCAACAGACGGTGTTACTGCCTGATGCGGTACCGCTTTGCCTCTCTTAGGAGGTGTGCAGTCATCGGAAGACTGCAGCGAGTCCGAACTGACCCAGTGGCTACAACTGGGCCGTTGGACTTGCGCGGAAGGGACCGACTTGCGCTTAAGAGGCCGCGAGACCTTGGTCCATGGTTTCTTTCGAGAAACCTCTTCCGCAGACGAGGAATAAATGGGCTCTCTCGTCTTCGTGTGGGTGGGGCGATCTTGGTTAGATACGTCCGAAACCACGGAGGGAACGTCTGTTCGCTGATTAAAGCCTCTCGAACCCTTTGGTCGTACGACATTGCTTCTCCCCTGGGCTTGGGAGCTTGCAAGAGGTCCCGGACTGGGAGGACGACAGGCACGAACAGACGAACCCTCAAGCGCAACACTATCTACAACACTTTCCACAACACTACCACTCACTTTGTCACTACCCACTGCACTCTTACACTTCAACTCCTTGACGTCTGCCATGAGTTGTTTACGGTCACTCGCCAATGACTCGACTCTCTCACCCAGAGCCTGGATGGCACGCATCATATCTGCCATCGAAGGTTGTTGAGTGCTAGAAGGGGGATCAGGAGCAACCACTACAGGGGAAGGAATAGGTTGTGGGGCATGAGGAGAGGAAAAATCAACGGAGCGAGATGAACTTCTCCTGACTCTATCTCTCTCTAGCCTACGTGTGTATTTCTGGAATTCGATGAAATCGAATTCCGAAAGCCCAACGCATTCCTCACATCGATCTTCCAATTGACAGGTCTTATCCCGACAATTGGAACAAATGGTGTGAGGATCGATAGAGGCCTTCGGAAGACGCCTTGAACAGTCCCTAGCATTACATTTCCTGAATTTAGGGACTTGAGAAGGGTCAGCCATCTTGAATTAGTCAAAGGGGAATTCAAAATCTATCCAAAGTCGTCAACAAAAAATCCAAAATCAATAAAAGAATGCAAGGATGTATTGAAGATAACGTCTGCAAAGCGAAAGCTCAAAACTAGAAATGTGTACTTCACCAAAATATGTGAAAACCAATCCAGTAAGCAACAGCGAATTTAGTAGGTCTTGCCGGTGGCACGACAGAGAGAAAATTGAGTTCTGTGTTTACATTGAGTACTGAGTACCTGCTCGACAGATGGCGCTGTTGAAGTACACCCCCTACCTGCATAGCGATCGCTGGCGGATTTTGAACGTAGAGTTTTTCTGTCGGGCAGCAGAGCTGCAGCTTATATAATCACCGGCTAAGTTTAATATTGAAAAATTCAGGATGCGAAAAGTGATTCGAAGATTTTTATGCCCCAGGATACGGATAAAATTTCAGGATACGAAAACCTTACGAGATCCCAACTCTTCGCCGAGAGTAATTTTAAAAAGCGCGCGCCGCCTGACTTTGAACTTGGGTAGACTCACTTACAGCCTCCCGCTCACCCATTGGTTATCTCCCTACTCAGACGCTAGCTGACGCCATAAGATCCTGCTTTCCTATTGGTCGGCAACTATCCCAGCTTGCCTACGCACGGGCGTTCATCTCTCTCTCTCTCTTTTTGTTCCGACCGCGGTATCGTTAACAGACATTGTGTTGTGTGCTTTCGCTTGTTTGACTTAGTGTTAATATATAGTACATTCGTACGCCACGTGTTATCGTTAATAAACATTCGTTACAGTGCACTGTACTGTATTAGTGTTTACTATACATAGACTGTATATAATGTTACGTAGTGTATTATATTACGTATTACTGTAGCCATGGGTCCCAAGAATGTTGCCGAAGGAAAGAAGAAGAAGACGATGCTCTCGATGGAGACGAAACTTGAAATCGTGAAAAAGTACGAGTCTGGCATGCGTTTAAGTGCGATCGCCAAGGAGTATGGCCGGAATCCGTCTACGATAGGCACCATCCTGAAGCAGAAGGCGGCCATCAAAGCAGCAACACCTTCTAAGGGCGTCACTATTTTCTCCAACAAGAGAACGCACGTGCATGACGAGATGGAGAGGCTGCTTCTTGTGTGGATCAAGGACAAATAGATCTCAGGAGGCACCATCACTGAGACTACAATTTGCCAGAAGGCCTCCGCCATTTTCGGTGATCTCGTGTGTGCTCAGGCCGAAGAAGGAGCAGGAGAAATAACATCCCAGCAGGAACCCCCAGAGTTCAAGGCTTCTTGTGAGTGGTTCGAGAAGTTCAAGAAAAGGACTGGCATCCATTCAGTGGTAAGGCATGGGGAGGCAGCCAGCTCGGACACGAAAGCCGCCGAAGCCTTTGTTAAAACGTTCGACGAGTTGACTCTGCAGGAAGGCTACAGTTCGCAGCAATTTTATATTGCGACGAAACTGGGCGTTTCTGGAAGAAAATGCCTCGTCGGACGTTCATCACGGCGGAGGAGAAGAGGCTACCCGGACATAAGCCTATGAAGGACAGGCTTACCCTTGCTTTTTGTGCAAACGCCAGTGGGGACTGCAGGATAAAGCCCCTGCTGGTGTACCATTCAGAAAATCCCCGAGCCTTCAAAGCCCACAAAGTCATTAAGGAGAACCTTCCTGTGATGTGGAAGGCGAATGCAAAAGCCTGGGTAACGAGGCAACTGTTCATTGATTGGGTGAATGTCTGCTTCGGTCCGACTGTCCGAAAATATTTGGAAGAAAAGCGCCTCCCTATGAAATGTCTGCTGGTGTTGGACAATGCTCCAGCTCACCCTCCTGGCCTCGAGGAATATCTTCTGGCCGAGTATTCCTTCATAAAGGTCCTGTATCTACCGCCTAACACCACCCCTCTCCTCCAGCCCATGGACCAGCAAGTTATTTCTAATTTTAAAAAACTGTACACGAAGCATCTCTTCAAGAGATGTTTCCAAGTCACAGAGAGTACAAACCTCACTCTGCGTGAATTTTGGAAAGATCACTTCAACATCGCGATATGCCTCAAACTCATCGATCTCGCTTGGCAGGAAGTTTCGAGGCGTACCCTAAACTCATCTTGGAGGAAGCTGTGGCCTGATGCTGTCTCTGCACGAGACTTCGAGGGGTTCCGGAAGCCTGGAGGGGAAGCCGAGATCGTTGACGATCCTGAACCAATTCAGCAGTCTGAGGTGGCTGACATCGTACATCTTGGTACGTCCATGGGGCTGGAAGTTAGCGCGGAAGATATCGATGAACTTATCGAGGAGCACCACGAGGAGTTGACGACGGACGACTTGAAGGAGTTGGAGACGATGCAAGTGAGTGATGTTCAAGAGCAGTTCTCTAGCGGTGATGAGGAGGATGTTGCACCTTTGAAAACGGCAGACATCAAGGAAATTCTTGCATGTTTCCATAAAACGGCAGACTACGTCGAAAAGGAACATCCAGAAAAAGTTTATACCAACCGTGCGCTTGAATACTGCAATGACGTTTGCCTAACACATTTTAGAAATGTGTTGAAAAGTAGGCAGAAACAAGCTTCAATGGATAGTTTCTTATTAAAGAGGCCAGCAGTATTAGTAGGCCAAGACGAAGGTGAAAGTAAAGAAAAGAAACAGAAAAAAGAAAGTGATGAAGAAGTAGAAGGTGAAAGTAAAGAAAAGAAACAGAAAAAAGAAAGTGATGAAGAAGTAGAAGAGATTTAGAAAATAAGAAAAATGTAAAGTTATAAAAAAGCAAAAAAAAAAAAAATTCAATTTTAAGTTTTATGTTACCGTTAAGTGTTAAAGTAATTTTTTCTTTCATTTTATAGTTTTCCATACGTAATGTTAAGTGTTAATTATTTCTGCCATTTTTTTATTTCGTAAAGTTTAAGTGTTAATGTGTTAAGTGTGTAAATTACTGTACGTAGTCTGTCACTTGTTACGTTTTCTGCCTTATGCCATCCTCCTCTGCGCGACTTCGCTATCGGACATCGTCTCAATCAAAAGGTAAGTTTCAACTTTTTTGTTACACTAATTAACTGTAACCTTTTTTTCAGAGTGTACAGGTATCAATCATTAATTTAGGTGTACGTACAGGTAACAATACACCTTCACTGATCTAAATGCTTTACGTACATACAGTACCGTAACTTTTATACAGTAGTAAAGAAAACGGACCGTTTTCTTTGGGCTTGGGGGGGATAACTTGGCTATAACTACATTATTGAATAATCTCATAGTGGTTTCTGGAATGGATTAGGCTGTTTTTAACGGTTGTGTTAATTATTGAATGATAGAAATGGCTGCATTGCATGTTTATTACTACAGTTTAGCGTGTTTATGAAAGAAAAGGTGACTTTTTATAAGGCTTGGAACGGATTAGGCTATTTACATGTAAAACGCGACTCAGGATACGAAACCGCATCCTGAACGGATTAATTTCGTATCCTGAGGCATCACTGTACCTAGAATATAAGTTAATAGCTTAATATAACCACACTGCCATCAAAACATGATAAAAGGGGAAAAAATATCTGATAAAGTTAGAATAAGCATTTTTATCATTTATGGCCACCCATGGCAGTAGTAGTCGAAGTTACCAAGATATGGCAAGGCAAATTATACAAGTCCACTAATTCTCTAATTTTTTAGTTTTTCAAAAAAAACCTTATTTTCAAAACTTATAACACAATCAATGTTGGGTAAGATTAATTAAACTAAAAGGTTTTCTGGAAATTAAATATAATGCTATTTCTGTTGTAATTTCCTGAACCAAGACAATGAATAAAAACTAAGGATTTAGCTACCTAAGTGCATTTAATATTCCTGCCTTGAATCACAGTGCATACCATTATTCTATACAAGCTGCAAAATTTTTTGTAATCCTTTCAAGGAATTCCAATTTCTATTGTGGAAGAAACTATACGGAGAATTCACTACTCCCACATATCTCTGAAGAAAATGTACATTTCCAGAACATAAAAAGCTTCCTCCTATCTTCCTTGTACACCACTATATCTAAGTTGAATAACTGTCAAGATTTTGTATTCTTGTGATAGTTTCTGTCAAACTGAGGAAAAAAAAAATACCATAACACACCTGTGAGCTTATTCAGGTGTTCGTTATTAATGTGGTTGACATCTTCGCGATGCGTGCACAGTCTCGTTGCTTTGATGCCATCCTTTTCTACAACATTAGTCTCTGTTAATTTAAGCCGATCCACCATATCCTCTGTACACCTAAAAATGTAAAATACATTATGGTATGCAAGTAAGAATTATTTCAATGATCTATACTACATAAAATTTAGCGGTAATTGGTAACTGCCACGCTAGGGTTTCCTTGTCTTCTCAGTTTTGAACTCACATTATCCCTGGTCTCTTGACAACATGAGGCAGTGAGGACGAGTGACATATATATGAACATCGGGTGAGTATAGAAATAATAAATGTTAGTATCTAAATTCTGTTTATTGCTGACTCCCGCACACTGCTGGAGGTGGGATGCCATTGCAGGAAAGAGATGGGATTAAATTCAATTCAAAGTAATAAAATTACTGTTTATGGGGATCCAGTTCAATATTAGAGAAAATCTTTGAAGTCTTGCTATTTACCTTAAAAGAAAATTTGTCTTATACTTTTTCAATAATATATTCATTTAATCATATAATAATTATGAAACACTTTAAACTGTAAACACATAAAATATTGTTAGTATTATCTGTACCTTCCAAGTCTAATAGACTGCAAAATGCTGATAAACTCCAGGTCATTTTGTCTTCGTATAAATGTAAGTTCCATGTTAAGGTCTATAGATTTTTCCCAGGCTGATGTTTGGAAACAAAATACTCTTTTCTCTCCAGGCTTTGTAACTGGTGGCAGTTGTAGGAAATCCCCACAGAGAATCAGTTGTATTCCACCAAATGGCTTGTCGTTTCCTCTAACTGCACGAGCAACAGCTTCTAATTTCTGCGTGACAAAATAAAAAGATTGACATAAATACATCAGGTTAATGTGTGATCTAATATTGTTTAACAAAAGCAAATTAAACCTAAAAAAACAAGTTTTTGGGTGATTCAAAGGCATGGTAATATTAATAAAAAAAAAAAAAGCAAATTAACCCTATAAATTAAGTTCTCAAGGGGTTTTAAAGCATGGTGTTATCAATAAAAGAAATTTATCCATTAAACAAAGTTTTTGAGAGCTTCAAAGGCATGGTAATATAAACAATAAATTCTCTAAAACATCAAGTTCTTGAGAAAGTCAAAGGCACACTAATATTAAAAAGAGAAAATTAAACCTAAAAACCAAGTTCATGAGAGACGGAAAGGTATGGTGATATTAAAAAAGCAAATTAACAAAGAAAAAAAAAAGTTTTTTTATTGATTCAAAAGCTGGTTAATATTAATAAAAGGAAATTAACCTTGAAAATCAAGTTTACAACTGACTCAAAGGCCACGTGATATTAAAGAAAGTAAATTAACCCTAAAAACCAAGTTCTTGATGGGTTCAAAAGCACAGCGATATGAATCCTGACCTTCTAATGTACTACAGTATAACTTGTTTCCAGAATATAATACAGTACATGAATTTAAGCGAGCTTGGACGGAGCAAGTAAGGCAAAGGTGGCTCGTTCTCAAAGGAAGCTGCCATCGCTCGTGAACGCTAGCACATACCTGAGCTTTTCCCAAAGGGATGGACTGCTGAGGTGGAGCCCCAAAGGGAATTGCACTCAAGAGACTCATGGTACCTTACAAGCAAGGTTGTAAGGGGTTGTGACTACAGGGCGTCAATGACCGCGATCACTAAGGAGCTCCAAAGAGCTGGAGAGAGAGACATTGACGACTTGAATGACCGCTTCAAAGGCACTCGAGGGTGAGCCAAAGGAGTTCGAGAGGATGCCACAGCAAGGAGCACAGGACCTAGTGGAGGGAACACTTCTCCAGAGGGTCAGGGGAGAAGGCCGTGGCCAACCCGAGGAGGCAGCTGTGCCCCTTAATTGCCTCTACAAGCCATTCCTTAGAGGGTTACTCAAAAGCCCGACATAGCATTAAACAAACTACTCCTCTAAGGGCGAGAGGGCAGCCGCTTCACTAGGGAAAAAACAGGGTCGTCTGGGGATCAAAGAGTCATCATCCTTTCTCGACCGCCCTCCGGAGGAGACAGCACGAGCAGAGATAGCGGGGAGGGAACGAGACGCCGGGAAAAGAAGTTCGGATCTCTTCATCTTCGACAAAGACCCGGAAGGCAAAGAATCCCATTTAAACTTCCTCTGTGACTTTCCGTACTGCTCCCACTGTAAGGATGGGGACTCCCAAGACTCTTTGTAGGGAGAAGTCTGTACGAATGAGTGTCGTCTGCATGAAAGGCAAAGGTTGGGATAATCAGTCTCCTATGTCAACATAAACATGCTGCAAGTCCGGCCAGCTATGCCAATGCAAACCCCCATATTAACAGTTGTCAGTAAAATCAAACACACCGGCAAACTGAAGGAAAACGAAGTAAGTTTAGGGCCAGGTAAAAAATTGTATTCAATTGAGAGCAAGATTTTTTCTTCACTCTACCAAACCAAAACCAAAAGTAACATAACACACTAGGTGAATGTGTGAGCGGGATAGCTGGTCTACTACCCGCTAACTAGCAGAGGGTTCTTTATGGCTAGATTCCAGCTATGTCAGAACTATACATCCATAGTAAAGAGCTAAGGGTTTGTATGTGTGTAGGAACAAAGAAAAGGATAACATTAAGAGAATTATATTAAGGCTTGGCAATATAAGAAGAGAAAGTCAATTACCTTTGCAACCTAAGATCACCGATCTCTTGAACTGACTAGATCTGTACTCAAAACAGCACCAGGCTTTAAAAACTGGAATGAATAAAAACTTTCAGCAAGTAATTATTCAATTACAGATTTGGACATTTGAACAATGTGATCTTTCACAAAAGTGTCAGTAACCTGCACCCAAAATGTTAATAATGTTTTGAAAAATAGAATCGAATAAAATAAAAAGAGTACAAATGTTTTTGAAAGTCCTGAATTCGACAAAGTTTTGGGAAGCTAATTTAAAATGGACCAGAGTTAATCAACGTTTATTTCTAAACAAGGACAACTACTATACACTCTTTGCCTCTTTAAACACTTAAAAACAACATACCTTAAAGAAAATTCCATCAACCATTGAGATTTCGTCAACTATCAAATGTTTGCATTTCCTCCACTGTTGCGCAGCAACCCTTTTAGAGGCTAAACTTATACAGTTTTCAATACTACTGTCACCATTGCCAATACCTGAAAGGAAATGATCAAACCAGTAAATTTATTTCACTGGACTTTTCTGTATTAAAAACAATCAGCTTCAAGAGGCAAATATGTACAGATGGTCCTCAATTTACAAACTTAATAGGTTCCTTGAATGTGTTTGTAAGTTGAATTGTTTGAAAGTAAAATTTTGTTACACTTTAGCCTAAAGTAAGCCTAATCTGAATCCAATGCCTATGATTTCCTGCTACAAAAGTTAATAAATAGTGGGTTTCATATGAAGTAGATATCAGGTTATTACAAATTTTGTTTTGCTTACTGTATTAAATGATATACTATTGTTTTATTATAGTATTTCTTTATCTTGTCTTTGTTATCTTCAGTTGGATTTGTGTAAAAAAGAAAAGAAAAAAAAAATTACTAATCAAAAGGTTCAAAACCTAATAACTAAATTTATAGAAGCAGATTTTATATGATATAATGATTGTAGTTGTCCCTCCTTATCCATGAGCCTTGCTTTTGGAGCCTCCCACAGATTAGGATTCCTACTAATAATAAAAAATATGTTATTTTTATTAATAAAATAAATTTTTGAATATACTTACCCGATAATCATGTAGCTGTCAACTCCGTTGCCCGACAGAATTCTATGGAGGGATACGCCAGCTATCACAATACTAGAAGGGGGTGTACTTACCAGCGCCACCTGTGGCCAGGTACTCAATCATTTGTTGTTGACACCTCCTCAATTATTCCTCGGTCCACTGGTTCTCTCTGGGGAGGAAAGGGAGGGTCGATTAAATCATGATTATCGGGTAAGTATATTCAAAAATTTATTTTATTAATAAAAATAACATTTTTCAATATTAAACTTACCCGATAATCATGTAGCTGATTCACACCCAGGGAGGTGGGTGAAAACCAGTGTACATGATTAAAGGATAGCTAAGTATCCCAAATTTCATATAACAGTTATCTCAAATAACAATGAAATAATAAGTACCTGGTAAGGAAGTCGAATAGAACCGTTACTCTGCCTTTTATTTAAAGTTCGTCTTCCTTACTGAGCGCAGCGTTCCTCTTGGAGGCTGAATCAACCCAAAGGTGCCAAAGTACAAGGGGTTGCAACCCTACTAAAGGACCTCTACCAAACCTTTAACCCAGGCGCTTCTCAAGAATGAATAGACCACCCGCCAAATCCAAGGATGCGGAAGGCTTCTTAGCCTACCGTAACAACCATAAAAACAACAATAAAAGTATTCAAGAGAAAGGTTAAAAAGGTTATGGGATTAAGGGAATGTAGTGGCTGAGCCCTCACCTACTACTGCACTCGCTGCTACGAATGGTCCCAGGGTGTAGCAGTTCTCGTAAAGAGACTGGACATCTTTCAGATAAAATGATGCAAACACTGACTTGCTCCTCCAATAGGTTGCATCCATAATGCTCTGCAGAGAACGGTTTTTATTAAAGGCCAACGAAGTAGCTACAGCTCTTACTTCGTGGGTCCTTACCTTCAGCAATGCAAGGTCTTCCTCCTTTAAGTGAGAATGTGCTTCTCTGATCAGAAGCCTTATATAGTACGAAAGCCCATTCTTGGACATGGGTCTCGAGGGTTTCTTGATGGCACACCATACGGCTTCTGACTGTCCTCGAATAGGTTTAGACCTCTTCAGATAATATTTGAGAGCTCTGACAGGGCAAAGAACTCTCTCTAGTTCGTTACCTACCATGTTGGAGAGGCTAGGTATTTCGAACGATCTAGGCCAAGGACGTGAAGGAAGCTCGTTCTTTGCTAGGAATCCAAGCTGAAAAGAACATGTAGCTGATTCGGTTGTGAAACCAATGTTCTTGCTGAAGGCATGAACCTCACTGACTCTCTTAGCTGTTGCAAGGCAAACGAGAAAAGCAGTCTTGAGGGTAAGATCCTTGAAGGAAGCTGACTGGAGAGGTTCGAACCTAGATGTCATAAGGAACCTTAAGACTACGTCTAGATTCCAGCCTGGAGTGGAAAGACGACGTTCTTTAGACGTCTCAAAAGACTTGAGAATGTCTTGAAGGTCCTTGTTGGAAGACAGGTCCAAACCCCTGTGGCGGAGGACTGAGGCCAACATGCTCCTATACCCTTTAATCGTAGGTGTTGAAAGGGATCTCTCATTCCTAAGATGAAGAAGGAAGTCAGCTATTTGGATCACAGAGGTATTGGTAGAGGATATTGAATTGGCTCTACACCAGCTTCGGAAGACCTCCCACTTAAGACTGGTAGACTCTACGAGTGGAAATTCTTCTAGCTCTGGCAATCGCACTGGCTGCCTCCTTCGAAAAGCCTCTAGCTCTAGCGAATCTTTCGACAGTCTGAAGGCAGTCAGTCGAAGAGCGTGGAGGTTTGGGTGCAACCTGTCTACGTGTGGTTGACGTAGAAGGTCCACTCTTAGAGGTAGAGTCCTGGGGAAGTCGACTAGCCATTGAAGTACCTCTGTGTACCATTCTCTTGCAGGCCAAAGGGGAGCAACCAGCGTCAGCCGTGTCCCTTCGTGCGAGACGAATTTCTGCAGAACTTTGTTTATAATCTTGAACGGAGGGAATGCGTACAGGTCGAGATGGGACCAGTTCAGAAGAAAAGCATCCACATGAACCGCTGCAGGGTCTGGAACAGGGGAACAATAAAGCGGAAGTCTCTTGGTGATGGAGGTGGCAAACAGATCTATGGTAGGTTGACCCCACAAGGTCCAAAGTCTGTTGCACACACTCTTGTGGAGGGTCCATTCCGTGGGAATGACCTGATTCCTTCTGCTGAGGCGATCCGCTGAAACATTCATATCGCCCTGGATGAACCTCGTGACCAGTGTGAGGTTTAGACCTCTTGACCAAATGAGGAGGTCCCTTGCGATCTCGTAAAGGCTCCTCGAATGGGTCCCTCCTTGCTTGGAGATGTAAGCCAAGGCTGTGGTGTTGTCTGAATTCACCTCCACCACTTTGCCTAGCAGGAGGGACTTGAAGTTCAACAGGGCAAGATGAACTGCTAACAGTTCCTTGCAGTTGATGTGGAGTAATCCTTGTTCCTTGTTCCATACTCCTGAGCATTCCCGTCCGTCCAAGGTCGCACCCCAGCCCGAGTCCGATGCATCCGAGAAGAGATGAAGATGGGGGGTCTGGATGGCCAATGATAGACCCTCCTTGAGAAGGAGATTGTGCTTCCACCACCGGAGAGTGGTCTTCATCTCTTGGTTGATAGGGATAGAGACTGCTTCTAGAGTCGAGCCCTTGTCCCAATGAGCTGCAAGATGGAATTGAAGAGGGCGGAGGTGGAGTCTCCCTAGCTCGACAAACAGGGCCAGAGATGAGAGGGTCCCTGTGAGACTCATCCACTGTCTCACTGAGCAATTGCTCCTCTTCAGCATGCTCATGATGCACTCTAGGGCTTGGTTTATCCTGGGGGCCGATGGAAAAGCCCGAAAATCCCGACTCTGAATCTCCATTCCCAGGTACACAATGGATTGGGAGGGAATGAGTTGAGATTTCTCTATATTGACTAATAGACCTAGGTCTCTGATTAGATCTAAAGTCCAAGAGAGGTTCTCCAGACAACGACGACTCGTGGAGGCTCTCAACAGCCAGTCGTCTAGGTAGAGGGAGGCTCTGATGTTCGATAAGTGCAGGAATTTTGCTACATTCCTCATCAGATGAGTAAAGACCATAGGAGCTGTGCTTAGGCCAAAACACAGGGCTTGGAACTGATAGACAACCTTTCCGAAAACGAATCTCAGGAAAGGTTGGGAGTCTGGATGAATGGGAACGTGAAAGTATGCATCTTTCAAGTCCAACGAGACCATCCAGTCCTCCTGTCTGACCGCTGCTAAGACCGACTTGGTCGTCTCCATTGTGAACGTCTGCTTGGTGACATACTCGTTGAGAGAGCTGACGTCCAGCACCGGTCTCCAACCTCCTGTCTTTTTGGCTACAAGAAAGAGACGGTTGTAGAAGCCCGGGGATTGATGGTCCCGGACTATAACCACTGCCTTCTTCTGCACAAGTAGCGACACCTCCTGTTGCAATGCTAGCCTCTTGTCCTCTTCTTTGTAGTTGGGAGAGAGGTTGATGGGCGATGTGGTCAGAGGCGGTTTGAGGCAGAATGGAATCCTGTAACCGTACCTCAGCCAACTGACAGACTGTGCGTCTGCACCTCTCTTCTCCCAGGCTTGCCAGAAGATCTTGAGTCTGGCTCCTACTGTTGTCTGGAGAATCTGAGAGTCAGTGCTTTCCCTTAGATGTCCTGGGTCCTTTCCTAGACTTGCCCCTGTGAGAGTCTGGACGGGAGCTTCCTCGGCTGGGGGCTCTACCACGAAAGGGCGGTATGAACCTAGTGGCCGGGGTATCAGCCACTGGGGAGCGATAAGTCTTGGGGACAGAGGTGGTAACCTTAGACTTACGAGCCGATGAGGCTACAAGATCGTGCGTGTCCTTCTGTATCAGGGCAGCCGACAAGTCCTTAACTAGCTCCTCGGGAAAGAGGAACTTTGAGAGTGGAGCAAAAAGGAGCTGTGACCGCTGGCACGGTGTAATGCTGGCTGAGAGGAAGGTACACAGTTGTTCCCTTTTCTTCAACACCCCTGATACAAATAACGACGCTAACTCACCCGATCCATCCCTGATAGCCTTATCCATGCAGGACATAATTAGCATGGCAGAGTCTTTGTCCGCAGGAGATGTTTTCTTGCTGAGGGCTCCCAGGCACCAGTCGAGAAAGTTGAACATTTCGAAAGCTCTGAACAACCCTTTCAGAAGATGATCCAGGTCTGAGAAGGTCCAACAAACCTTCGAGCGTCTCATCGCAGTCCTCCTAGGCGAGTCCACCAGACTTGAGAAGTCAGCCTGGGCAGAGGCAGGTACTCCCAAGCCTGGTGCTTCCCCTGTGGCATACCAAACGCAACCTTTCGAAGCGAGCTTCGTTGGAGGGAACATGAAGGAAGTCTTGCCCAGGTGTTGTTTAGACTGAAGCCACTCCCCTAAGATCCTTAAAGCCCTCTTGGAGGATCTAGCTAGGACAAGCTTAGTATAGTTCGACTTAGCTTGTTGTACGCCTAGCGAAAACTCAGATGGAGGAGAGCGGGGAACAGCAGAGACGAAGTGGTCAGGGTAAAGCTCCCTGAGTAGAGCCAAGACCTTTCGAAAATCAAAAGACAATGGAGAAAGCTTAGACTCCTCTACGTCTGATGAGGGATCAAGGTGTGCCTCCTCATCATCCGACACTTCATCAGCAGAGGGTAGCGAAGCAATAGGACCAGAATGCTGAACCGCAGAGTCAGAACGGGTAGGAACAATAACAGAGGTTTCCTCATCTTGAGGGAAAACCTGAGGCTCAGACTGCATAGGCTGAACAACAGACGGAGCAGAAGGCAGGCGCATGGGTGAAGGAGGTTGACTCCTAGCAAGAGTTGAACCCAAGGAATGCACAAGCTGAGCGGAAGACGGAGGCGGAGTAGTCCGTTCCTGTTCCTGTGAGATGAGTGGAGCATGAGAAGGTTGAGGCTGCGCAGAACAAGGTAAAGTTCTCGAGGGGAGAGGTTGTTGTACCCCAACCGAGAGTTGCACCACTGGTGGAGCAGCAAGGGGAGGAGGAGGAAGAGTGGAATAACTCTCCTGATCCCAAAGCAAGGGTTGCCTTAAAGAAGGCTGAGGCTGAACAACACTGTGAACAGCAAACTCCGAAAGTGGCTCAACATCGTACGCCTGGCAGATGGTGCTGCGACCAGGCGGAGCAGGTGCAGGCTGGGCGAGCACAGGCGGAGCAGGTGCAGGCTGGGCGAGCACAGGCGGAGCGAGAACAGGTGGAGGGAGTGTAGGTGGAGGAAGAGGTGCAACACTCTCAGCCCGACACTCACGCATCAAGTCCGAAAGCTGAGCTTGCATGGACTGAAGCAGGGTCCACTTGGGGTCGGCAGAAACGATAACAGACTGAGGTAAAGTCACAGTCGGGGTCTGTATAGGCAGAACCTTACTCCTCTTGGGCGGAGTACAGTCGACCGATGACTGAGGCGAGTCGGAGCTGAGCCAATGACTACAACCTGGCTGAGCACTCGCTGACTGAACTCTACGTTTAAGCGGTCTCGAGACCTGAGACCAACGTTTCTTCCCTGCATGAAGATCAGCGGACGAGAAGACGGGCTCAATCGTCTGCAGGTGGGAGTGACGGTCTAAGGAAGACACGCCCGCAACCACCGAGGATAATTCTGTGCGCCTAACAAGGCCTGTCGAACCCTTAAGCCCTTCGACATTGCTTCTCCCCTGGGCATGGGAGCTTGCAAGAGGTCCCGGACTGGGAGGACGACTGGCTCGCACAGAAAAATCCTCACGCACCACACTGGCACCACTAGCACTTGGCACTGCACAGACACTAGCACTCGTCACAGCACTGGCACTATTTCCACCCACTGCACTCTTGACCTTCAGTTCTTTAACCTCGGCCATCAGAGACTTATGGTCACTTACCACTGATTCTACTTTATCTCCTAAAGCCTGAATAGCACGCAAAACAGTTGACATATCAGGCGGAGGGCACACAGTAGGTTCGGGGGTAGCCACTACAGGGGTAGGAAAAGGTAGGGGATCATGAGGTGAGGAAAACATAGAAGAGTGAGAAGAACTTCTCCTAACTCTAGTTCTCTCTAACTTAGATGAATATTTTAAAAGACGTACAAAATCCAATTCCGAAAGTCCGGCGCACTCCTCACACCGATTTTCTAATAGACAGGGCCTGTCCCTACAGTCAGAACAAGCGGTGTGAGGATCTACCGAGGCCTTCGGAATACGCCTATTGCAAGACCTACATCGTCTATGGGAGGGAGCTTGCGAAACGTCAGACATCTTGTTTCAAAGAGATAGTCAAAGGGTGATCCAAAAACAAGCAAAAATTCATTAACCGTTAATCAGTATTTATATAAAAGCTATCTAGCTAATATAAAAAGGATTCCAGTATGCGACAGCCGTTAATCTAAGAGAATACTTCACCAAATATCCATGAATAGACTCGAAGACCATGAGCGTATCCCAGAACGTCTAGCCGGAAGCACGACAGAGGAATAATTGAGGAGGTGTCAACAACAAATGATTGAGTACCTGGCCACAGGTGGCGCTGGTAAGTACACCCCCTTCTAGTATTGTGATAGCTGGCGTATCCCTCCATAGAATTCTGTCGGGCAACGGAGTTGACAGCTACATGATTATCGGGTAAGTTTAATATTGAAAAATCCTAAACTTTATGGTTGTTAAATTTTGTATGCTTATATGTACATTACCAACACACACAAAAGTAATGTACTGTAGATGAATTATTTTTTGGGAAAAATACAATAGGCCATTAACACTTAACCCTTTTACCCCCAAAGGACGTACTGGTACGTTTCACAAAAGCCATCCCTTTACCCCCATGGACGTACCGGTACGTCCTTGCAAAAAAATGCTATAAAAATTAGTTTTTCATATTTTTTGATAATTTTTTGAGAAAATTCAGGCATTTTCCAAGAGAATGAGACCAACCTGACCTCTCTATGACAAAAATTAAGGCTGTTAGAGCAATTTAAATAAAATATACTGCAAAATGTGCTTGGAAAAAAATAACCCCCTGGGGGTTAAGGGTGGGAAATTTCCAAATACCCCGGGGGTAAAAGGGTTAATCATGCATTAGGGCCACAGTCTGCCTCTGTCTAAAAGTCAGTCCCATACTATATCTGTTCTGGTACCTACAGTATACAAGTACTGTACATACTGTACGGTACAATATGTATTTGCACAAAACATATTTCATCTAAATATACAGGTACCTGTATAGTATATAATGCATTTGTACTGCTTAACATACATAAGGTAGAGTGCATAAATTTGTACAGGACATGTTATAGAAAATACAGGGATTCCTGTAGGAAACACATTGATGCCACTGAGACTATACCCTTTAATGTATTATAGTATATAGAGTAGATGTATGACATGAAGTTCTATACATATAAGGGTTTTAACAACCATAGAGTTTAGGATGTTATTATTCTAGGAATCCCCTATCAGCGAAGGGGATGGGGTCTTTGGATGTAATACCTGTGGACGAGGAGAGCCAACTGTACTTCTAGCAAATGTTTAATCCTTACGACAAATACTATAAGATAAAACTTACGTACCAGCAAATGCATGAAGTGTTGTCCCACCTATTTGGCAAGCAGCAACTCCAGTGCTAGCAGTGACAAAAGTTACATCAGGAGCGAGCGCTCCAACTATTCTCTTCAACAAAAAACTTTTACCAGTTCCCGCACTTCCTGAAATGCATAAATGTCTCAAAATCACTTAACTAATACCAGTTATAAAGCAACTCAACTAGACCTCTGAGTTACAATTCTTGACTCTAAAAGGCTAGCCTGAAGTCTTTGTTATACAAAATCGAGTTTGCCAAATTGAAAATGTAGAACTTTTACAGATTTGTGCTGTAAGCTATATATTAATTTGTTGCTGAAATATGGTCATTCAATCGAAATATATTTCCTACTTAAATGACACCCTGTAATCTCCAGAGATAAGTAGTGAATCCTTACAAGTATTCATCAAATGTCTTATGGATGTCCCAAACCATTTCTATACTGTATCTTTATTTGTTCAGTGGCTACCTTCATCTTGGTAATAGTAGAAGACACTCTCAAGCTATGGTAAGCAGCTATTCTAGGAGAAGGACACTCCAAAATCAAGCTATTGTTCTTTAGTCTTTGGAAGTACCATAGCCTCTGTACCATGGTTTTCCACGGACTTAGGATAGAGTTCTTTTACTTCAGGGTACACTCAGACACGCTATTCCATCTTATCTACCTCTTGTTTTTTTTTTAGTTTTTATAGTTTATATATGAAAGATCTATTTTATTGTTACTGTTTTTAGAGTATTTTATTTCAATTGTTCATTATTTATCTTGCAGTTTATTTATTTCCATGTTTCCTTTCATCACTGGGCTATTTTTGCCTGTTGGAGCCCTTGGGCTTATAGTGTTCTGTTTTTCCAGCTAGGATTGTAGCTTAGCTAGTATTATTATCAATAATAATAAACCACAAATCTACTTTTAATGAATGAGCAAGAAAATTTGAAGGATATGTTAATTTTCATAAAATAAAATTAATAATAAGGATGAAATTTCACAAGTTTTTAAAGCAGAAAACTCCTTGATTTAGAAATAAATCTAATTACTTGATCAGTCTGATCCCTTCAAAACTCAATAAAATAATAAAGATACTACTTTTACTTTGATGGCTGCTTTTCTGGTCCCATAGAGCAGGAGAACACCACTCTCTACAGGACCTCCACTGTCAGTTTACCTTGTTCGTTCAAAGTATTTAACATTTCACATTGCGTATTGTTCATTTACTATTAAATCGTCACTGTTGTACGACTGTTTAAATAGGAAAGAAGTCTTCCGTTTCCTCTTGAAAGCCTCAATGTCTTTAATCAATCGAATGTTTCAGGGGAGCTTATTATATATTGTTGGGGCTGCATATATAAAGGCTCTGGAGCCTAAAGTAGACATATATTTAGGCTCCAACAGTTTGAAGCCATCTGTAACTATTCTTCGTGTTGACACGATTTGTTGGCTGCGCAATATGTAGCAATTCTCCTAAGTATTTTGGACGACCAGATCTGATAACTTGGTGGGTTATTGTATATATTTTAAATTCAATTCTTGCTTTAATCGGCAGCCAGTGTAAATCGATTAGTATAGGGGTGATCCTTTCTCTAGGTGGGACACCTTTTACCAGTCTTATTCCTCTGTTTATTATGTTTTGTAATTTCCTAAGTTGCACTTTCAGTAAATTGTACTGGATAGAGTTGCAGTAGTCAATTCAGGCAATAACACAGTTTATCACAAGTTCCTTTACAGAATTTTTGCAATATTTCTTAGATGATAACCAGCAGTTTTTATTACATTATCTATTTGGGCATTTAGAGACAGGTTACAGTCTAGAAATACACCTAGATCTCGAACTTTACTAGATATCAGTATCAAGTCATTATTTATGTTCATATGAATATCACCTAAGTTTCTCATGCTGTTCCTCTTGCCTATCACAACGAATTCAGTTTTGTTCTCATTTAATTTCAGTTGTTTAAATTTTATCCATTCTCTAACACTGTCAAGGATACTGTTTAGAGTATCAGTAGTGTCATCTATATCATTTATAGAGAAGTAAAATTGTGTGTCATCCGCAAATAGTTTGAACTTCATGCCATGCCTTTGTAGTATTTTCGATAGACCAATAGTATAGATGCAGAATAAGATTGGGCCAAGTACACTTCCCTGGGGTACCCCTCTGTTTAGTACAGTAGTTAATTGGGTTATAAGTAAAATTTCTAATTAGATCAGAAGCATATTGCTACACACAACCAAGTATATACATCCTGCTGTCATTTCATAAACAACAGATATCTACATAATCAAACTTTCATGTGAAGTACGGTACTTGAATATTGTTTAGCATTTAAATGAAATGTAAATATATAAATATATATATATATATATATATATATATATATATATATATATATATATATATATATATATATAGTAGTCTACATAAGGAAAATTGAAAGTTGTGTATATGTAGAAATGCTCAACAGTTTCGTCCGCCAATGGACCTCTTCTTGGAGCGTTTATTATACAAAAAAATAAACGCTCCAAGAAGAGGTCCATTGGCGGACGAAACTGTTGAGCATTTCTACATATACACAACTTTCAATTTTCCTTATGTAGACTACTATATATTGACTTATCTTCGTGCTGAGGAAGATTACATCTGTAATATATATATATATATATATATATATATATATATATGTATATAGAATTTATATAAATATATATATAAATATAAAATTTATATAAATGTGTGTGTATATATATATATATATATATATATATATATATATATATATATATATATATATATATATATATATATATGAGAGAGAGAGAGAGAGAGAGAGAGAGAGAGAGAGAGAGAGAGAGAGAGAGAGAGAGAGAGAGAGAGAGAGTGTGTGTGTGTGTGTGTGTGTGTGTGTGTGTGTGTGTGTGTGTGTACTTTCACCTGCTATGTTAGGTTTTTTTTATTGTCAAACCTGCCATACATGGCAGCAGTTTTTAGTTGTCAAGATCAGGTGACAATTCTGTAGCCTTTTATTTTTCAACTTTTACAAGGAAGAGATTTTGAGATGCAGAAAATATAACGCTACCAAAAATTCTACTTAGCTAAAATTTCCATTGAATACAATACTGTATACTATACACAGAGATTAGAAGGAAACGGCGAGATTCCATTACATTACATTTGAAAACCTTTTTGACAATATTACTTCCCCAAAGTTGGAGAACATTTGCAAATGACTAACAAAGGTATTAAGATTTTCTCAAGATGTACTTCTGTACCTTTTAATTGTATTCAATATGCATTAATCTACAACTAATAATGAATCCTTTTTTTCATATTTTTTAAACTACACTTTGATGTATACAAAAGGATGTAAACTTAAATAGAATTTTGAGGAAAATTATCAAGAATTTTCTAATATCTGCTTTTCATGGTCATACTATCAATCATGGTCATATTATCAAAATCATTAAAATCAACCCAAGCTCTCTACAAAAAACAATGACTAAAAAATTTATACCATATAACAAAACATAAGCTCCAATATATATTAAACTGTGGCCAAGCAGCTTAAGTCATAAAAATGAGTAAAACTTAGCTAAGTAATATCATATTACCTGTAAAAAATACATTATGTCCTTTATGCACAGCCTCGAGAACTTTCTTCTGATCTGCACTTAAGACTATAGGATTTAAAAACCGAGGTACCTTAGAAGTTGGAGTCGAGCCACCCTGAAATTAGAGCGTATATGAATTATATGAGAAACCATAAAAATTTTGTTAATTGATTTGTATTTCTCCTTATTACAAAACTGACTTCTTTAATAGGAGTATGACTTAAGAATAGTTGGAACGGCTGTTGAACTTTTAACGAGGGAGTTATACACCAGTACAACAAACACCATAAGGAATGCCCTTATGGTCTGCACCCAAGGGTTGCCGGTCATTATCTCAGTCAGACCACCAAATGCTGCTCCAGCTAAGACATCCACAACAGACACCTGAATGTAGGACAACATTCTGGAATGTTTGTGAGTCCCTCCATCTGATTTGCCGGGCAACCATATAGAACGGCATGTCCACAGACCAATTGACATACTGCATGCCAACTGCCAATTGGGATCAACAAGTGACCGCTTTATGTACAACAACTATGTCGGTACTGTAACGAGATGCACTGGTGGGATATCTATCAGAGAACCAAACAGATAAAAAGTGGTAAGCTTAGTCATAGTTGGTGTTTCTTCTTTGGCAAGCTTATTATTAAAGCCAGACAATTCCTCGCTGTTTTCTGATGAGATAGACTTTGCTCACTCAGTGACCTTTTCCTCAGCATATTTGAGACTATCAGCCCTCGAATATACATCCGTGGTGTTTCTTCTCTGGCAAGCTTATTATTGAAGCCAGACAATTCCTTGCTGTTTTCTGATGAGATAGAATTCACCCACTCAAGTGTCCTTTTCCTCAGCATCTTTGAGACTATCAGCCCTCGAACATACATCCTTGCAAGGGATTCACAATGTTATTGTAACAAAAAGCAAGTTAACATTTTTAGGCCCAGTGTAATGTGAGGCTGAATAGATCGATGGGTCCTGTGAGTGTGATGCTGTTATCGTCAGACTTGGGATCACAAGGTTCATAATGAGACTAAAGGGATGTTGTTGGAACTCATGAGCCATAAAATGGGTGTTTCATTGCCCATTAGGTGTGGAAATCAGCCAAAGATTGGCCCCATGCAACGAACCAAACCCATAGCTTGATATAGTTCACTGCTGCATTTGCCTAAAAATTTTACGGTTGATTTACAGAGCGTAAAACCTCATCATTAGATTATATGAACCCATATTCATGAAGGAGCTTGATTAACTGTGAACTACCATGTTGGTAGTGCAACTTGACTGTCAGTCCAAGCGTATAGACTGGTTTCTTGTCCCAGTAGTATGATTTTGTACAACTTGCATTAGACTGACAAACTTCTGGGTTACAGCTCCATTAGAAACCAATCCTGATATGACTGTCAGTAACGTGGCACTGGTCTGTTAAAATGTGTTACTCAGTGTGAAATTCTCAAGATCATAGTTTAAATGGTTTTACTTAATGGCCTGTGACTGTCGTCACACCTTTCTTCCTACGGCACCTTCAGATTCATCATCAACTCACTCGAGAGAGAGAGAGAGAGAGAGAGAGAGAGAGAGAGAGAGAGAGAGAGAGAGAGAGAGAGAGGTCTCTCACTTGATCACACGAACCCATCTCTCAGGATGTATTGTATCTTTAGGGGCCCAGACCTCCACAAATCAGGCAATGTTTATTGATCTGAAGTGATGGAAGCTGTGATCATCTTATTCTGATTGTCTGGATTCTTCACTGTTTGGAAACTTTTTTTCCTTTTCTTTGCCACATATTTAGCCCCATTCTGCCTGGCCGTCTTGGAACAGTAACATGTTTTGTGACAATCCACAGATGCTGTAATTTCCTGTGAATCAAAGAGTGCCTATAGATATAAACATGGCCATCACCTCTCACTCTACTTTTCTTGAATCTGTGTTTATGCCAGTCCCTCTGAATGTTTGATAGAGTCCAATTTCATGGCATGAAAGTAAAAGACAGCTTTTGCTTGCTATTTTCATGCAACTCATCCTGATACCACATGGAGGACAGCTCCTGACTGTACTCAAAGGAGGGATGGCAGGATTCTCCTACTCCACGATGAAGACAAAATCCAAAGCTGTGTTGCGCAAAAGTCACCAAAATTAATGAAAATCCACACCGAAGATAATAGCAAGAACATTAACTATGACAATTTGTTGTTAAACAAGCTAACACATACTAAAGAATAAAAGCTCAATCTCTGGGAAAAAGTATTGGAAATTTAAAAGAGCAATCGTGATGTTAACAGCACGAGTGCTTACTCACAATAATTATTTTAAAGGGGTTAACAAGCTGGTTCAGCCAGCAGTATTGCTAACTTAGAAAAAAAATAGCTAGAAAGAAAAATTAAAAAGCAAGGGCTTGGTATCCATGAAAAGCAGGTGTGCATGCTAATTAAGGTTAAATGGTGCAATCAGTGTAAAGGGATTTTGACGAAGGAAAAATCTATTTCTGGGGAGAGACCTGTGGCGCCCGGTGAAAAGAGTCCTTCTTATATACCTTTTCTGATAAAACCTTCCAATTATACCAGAGAAAGATAAAAGCATGGAATGCTGAGGTTACAACCCTCGCGCGAGCACCTTTAGGGTGTCGTGTATAAAGCAAAGGCGCGTGAAATCCACTATTCACAGGTTGTCTTCCATTTAGTTAATTCCTTCGTCAAAGGGATGGGCCGATACAAAGGCCCTTGCCAACCACCAGCGCCACACCACCCACGCCACGACGCGAGCGCCATCTGAACAACATCCTTCTGTATTGGCCATGATGGCTTGGAAAGGAAAGGGTGGGATTGTGTAAAATAAAGGGGAAGGGTTTCACCGGGCGCCACAGGTCTCTCCCCAGAAATAGATTTTTCCTTCGTCAAAATCCCTTTTCTGGGTCGATCTGTGGCGCCGGGTGAAAATGTACCAGAGAATGCCTTCCAAGCCCAACAATAACTAATTTAAAGAGGGGAGAGAAACAACACCATGTAAAGAAAATCATAAATAATTAAGGTAAACAAACATGATAACAGGGAAGCCTCCGAGTATCAGAGGAAACATGTTACAAAACTGACATGGCTAAGAATATCCCAACCCTGTAACAACGGTAATCAATAATAGTTACAAACATAACCTAATATGTAATAAACTTAGGGCTAACGAACCACCAAGGAAGCGGCGTCGTGGTACGAGTGGCGGGTAGGAGGGAGAAGAAAAGAGATGGATGAAAGGAAGAACAAAAGATCACTGGGGAGAGATACGGCTCCCAGCTGCAACTGTTGGGTATTTAAGAGCCTGTAAGTTCATTAGATAGTGGCGTTTGAAGACCATAGGAGATTCCCAACCCGTGAACTTTATAAGGTCATCAAAGTCCATCTTCTGGGGGAAATGATCCCGGATTGGCTTGTCAAACGAAGTATAGGATCTATAGCCTAATACCACGTATGGGAATGGTACCTCCTTGTTCCCTGATAAACAAGGGGCCAGACGATCGGGTAGCAGTCGTGGCTAAAAAGGCCCTGAGAGTGGTGACCGGACATAGAAAAGTATCTTGGAGAAGAGGAATAACTTTCCAAGGGGACCACCTATTTTGGGGGTTAACGGCCGAATCATATTGGCGAATTGTCAAGTCCCTTTTGACTGATTCGAGTAAGAAATCGTTTTCCGGTTCAATGTTCGAGTCTCTACGAGCTGCCAACTTCCTGTAGTCCACAAAGTTAGGGTTTTGGACATCCTTGAGGAATCTGACACAGTGAGTTTGGAATACTCGGGTCAGTTTGAGGAACGGAATCCGGATGGGACGGAGTTTCCACTCGAGGAGGAGAGGAAACCAACTGTTCTTGGGCAGTGAGGTGGTACTAAAACCACTGCGCCCCGGAAGGAGCGCAGTCGGTGTTAAAGTTTTTAGAAGATTCACTGGGAGAGATAGGGAAATCTTCCTCTAATGATTCCAATCCCGGGGTAATGCGTCCATGGCATGAGCCCGAGGGTCCAGGATTGGGGTCACATAACAAGGAAGTTTGTGATTGATCTGAGATGTGAATAGATCTACCTGGATGCCTGGAACGAACCTGAGTATCCACCGGAGTGAAATTCTGACTCCAGGGAACTCGTCCTGGATAGTGAGCCCGTTCTCACATCCTGGCCTCCCGCTAGGTGAGGTGCTGACAGGAACCAGTTCTTTTCTGTTGCCCAGGCGAAGAAAGTGACCAGGATCTGATTCAGGTTGGGTGACTTGGATCCTCCCCTGTTTCCGTAGTGTACCTCGGCTGTGCTGTCTGACACTACTCTGATGTGGGTCGACCTCGGAGGAGTCTCTCTCTTCAGGGTCAAGAACACTGCCATGGCTTCGAGAACATTGATATGGGACTGTTTCATGGCTAGTGACCAAGAACCTGAAACATCTGATGTTCGGAGAAATCCCCCCATCCACTTAGAGACACAGCTGAATGGAATGTCACTTGTGGAGGTGGGAATTGTAGAGGAACCGCTTTGGAGAGGTTCTTCGGTTCGGACCATGGGCGTAGTCTCATTTTCCCGACAGAGGGGATCTTCGAGACCTTGTCTTCTTATAGGTACTGTAGCTCTCTTTCTCCAAAATCGATTGATGTCTTGAGTTTGGCTTTTATTAGGAGATCTGTTACTAAAGTGAATTGGGAAAGGCCGAGGATACTTTCTAGGCTCTTTGGACACCTGTTTGTGCTTGAGAGATTCTTGATCTTGGAACCTATTCCTCTTACTTTTGGAAGGGAGAGACAACGTGTGCTTCGAAAGGTCCCACTGAATGGCTAACCATTCTAAGTGGCCTGATGGTCGCAGGCGAGACTTATGGAGATTGACCCGAAATCACAGGTTGTCGAGCGATCGAAGAAATTCCTTCGTAGCTCTGTTACCTTCTATGGCCGGCCGGGCCCAAATGAGCCAACCGGCCAGATAAGCAATGATCAGTATCTCTTGGTTCCCGAGTTGTTCTAACACTGCCTCTCCCAGTTTCGTGAATATCCTGGGATCAATGTTGAGGCCGAAGGGTATGTCTTGAACACAAAGGCTTTCCTGCTTAGGTGGAAACCCAGATAAGAAGAGAAGTTTCGAGCTATAGGCGCAAGCTAATAGCGGTCGGTAAGATCGACAGAGGTGGTGACGGTCCCACGGGGAAGTAAGGTCCATACCTAAGAGATAGTCGTTTGATTGCTTTTTCTTGAGTAACCCTGTGGTGTACTCTTTCAGGACGGGAGTGTATTTCTGGGAGAAGGTCACTGGCGGAGGAGGAGGACCTTGAGGCCATTTTCATCTCAAACCGTTAGAGACTATGCTATGATCCCACAGACCGAGTCCAATGGTCACGAAAGTGGTAAAGTCTTCCCTCTACCAAGACCACCGCGTTGTGAGGGAGTGAATCTAGGTCCTTCCCTTCTCCGAGCCCCCTTTTTCCTAGGTCCGCCTTGATGTCGGGACTGTCTTCTACTCCTGTAGCTTCCTCTCTGGTGTCCATGAAAGGAGCCTGAGGGTTCGGATCTAGGGCTGCATGCAGGCAAAACATCCCAACGGAGTTGGACTGTGTACCTGGGGAATCAGTGAGGTAGACCACCTGATGATGGGGGGTCAGATACAAAATCGTCGAACCAGAGGAAGGCTGTGATGACGAGTGGGAAACCGACTATCAATTCCTGTCTGATAGAGGTCTCAGACAGAACGTACTTCCCACAACTGACCCGATCAGACCAACAAACGTGTAGGTCGAACTGGAAGGGCAGAGCCTGGAATTATCGTACCCCCCAGACTGACAACATCCTGGTCCAGACAGATCGGGCCTGCCCTTTAGGAAATAATACCGTTACCTTCGGTACCTTGTCTAAGCTAACCAAGGCAATCTCTTTCAATCGAACGAATCCGTTGAATGGGAATTCTAGTACCTGGGAGTAAAATCTAGGTCCCCCAGAGGGAGGACGTCTATGCCCTCCAGATTTATGGTACCACCTATATCCGAGTTCCTGAACGGCACTGACTCACCACCCTACCTTAGAGCTCATCATAGCCCCTTGGATTTCCTTAGAATGTGTTGCTTTTAGCCGTCACAGTCTATGCAGGGTAACATGAACATTAGGATCCTTTAATGGTCCTAGGTCGGTGACGTAGGTAATTGCAAAGCTGAAGGCTCAAAACTCATCCCCACATACCTGCCCGTCCATGGGGTCGTTGTCCAACCTTAGAGAGGACACTCCGAGGAGATAGGGACCTCTAGATGGAGCATTCCTTCCCAACTTCGATACCCAAGGGTGGAGAGCCTCTCTTTGCAGGCCAGAGAGAATCATCATCATCCTGATGGGAACCATGCAGGCGAACCTTCTGTAACACAAAGGGGACATGAGTCTGGATGTTCCTTGAACTTTGGTTAGCGATCCTATTCACAGGCTGGGATCAGCTGTATACTCTTAAAAAGCCATTTTAAAGACAAGTTATTTAATGTATTATCTTCTGGGGTATAGTGCGACACTTGTATTCATGAAATGTGACACTGTTGGCGCATTCGCCACTGGGTGGAAATTTATTTCTATATGAACACTATGTTGTATGGATATTTATCCATATCTAGACATAGTTAGAATTGACTATGCATAAATATAGGCATAATTAATGTATTTCTATTTGAACACTATGTTGTATGGATATTTAGCCATATTTAGACAGTTAGGATTGAATATGCATATATATAGGCATAATTAATTTAATTCTATTTGAACACGATGTTGTATGGATATTTATCCATATTTATACATAGTTAGAATTAAATACATGCATAAATATAGGCATAATTAATTTAATTCTATTTGAACACGATGTTGTATGGATATTTATCCATATTTATACATAGTTAGAATTAAATACATGCATAAATATAGGCATAATTAATTTAATTCTATTTGAACACGATGTTGTATGGATATTTATCCATATTTATACATAGTTAGAATTAAATACATGCATAAATATAGGCATAATTAATTTAATTCTATTTGAACACGATGTTGTATGGATATTTAACCATATTTATACAGTTAGAATTAAATACATGCATAAATATAGGCATAGTTACGTTCATAAATAATAATTTTTTTTTTTTTTTTTTTTTTTTTTTTTTTTTTTTTTTTTTTTTTTTTTTTTTTACAGGTAAAACAAAAGATTGGCCACCCGTGGTCTGAGTGATCTCCGACTGTACCGGATCTCCGGTAACCATCCCCGGTACAAACAAAGGTCCGTCATAGTGACAACGTGAACCAGAGGCAATCTAATATTAACCTCAATGCTGATCGCCTGTACGATATCCGGTTAAGCCGGAGATTCGATGAAAAAGAAACCGTAATAATGAAACTGTGAAATCCTCATCGGTATCACATTGTTAACTCCGGTTCTGGACGTCTGCTTGATCTCTGTTTGTATGGGAGATCCGGTAGCAAAGGCTAGTCCCCGTGAGATCGTGACCGTCACCGGTACGATAACATTAACCTCAATGAATGTTTGAGTTATCTCCAGCGTAGCCGGAGATTCGATGAAAAAAGGGGCCGGAAAGGTGTAATTGAGATCAAACATGACAAAGGTTCGTGTGCAAAAAGGTCTCAGCCGGAGTCTGAGTGCCGGATTTCACCGTTGCACTCCAAATATCTGACTAGTTCTCACCCAATGAGTATCCATTATAGCGGCGTATAACTCAAGGCGGAGCTAAACATAACTCAAGGCGGAGCTAAACATAACTCAAGGCGGAGCTAAGGGTGTCGGTATAAATCGAACCCAATTAATGACTCATACACCAACGTTCCTACTAAGTGTGTTAGCTATATTAACAGTAACCACATCAATAAAACGTGTATAACATTAAACGTACTATCATCAACTCTGATAATAAGAGGAGGCCTGAATAACTCGTGAACGTATAAAAACGGAGAACGGGAAAATCACCTCCCTTACTCGAGCTAATAAACGAGCACCCTATGTTCTCACTCTCAAGGTTACATAATAAAAGCTAACATCACACAATAATATAAGGAAAGTAAAATAAAACTGATTGTTTTTATTTTATTTTTATTTTTCCTTTTTCTTTTTAATTTTTAGTCATTGTAATAACCAAAAACGAAGAATAACGACAACTTAACCAATAAATAAGGATATAGTCTAAATCGAGCCTTCCTGGGGCGAGTACAAACTAACAGACTAAATCGCAAACGTTTAAATCGCTATTCGGCCAAAACCATTGTTGGCACTATAATATCCAAATGTTTGTATATTTGTAATTTACCTAATGTCTGATAATGACATAAGGATAAATAACTTAAAGCAATCTGCCGACCTGCGAGGGTCGGGGAAGCAGTGACATGCCCTTAAAATAAATATAAACACCAGCCTTAGCTAAAGGCAAGGCAAATATAAGTGTTAAGTGTATGGGCGACCTCCGGTGAAGCCGGAGCGTAATGAGATGTCCTGAATAATGCCGTCTTAGCCAAAGGCAAGGCAAATATAAGTGTGAAGTGTATGGGCGACCTCCGGTGACGCCGGAGGATAATGAGATACTCTGAATAATTCAATTGTGGCTAATAATTCAATTGTGAAGATATAAAAGCCAAGCCGCAGCTAAGGGCTAAGGCTTAGATCATAGCAAAGCGTATTTACAAACTCCGGTGAGGCCGGAGGGAGAAGAAAGGTCCTGAATAATTATTGTGAATAAAAACACAATTGTAATAACAATGGCTATTGTGGATATGGCCGTGGCCTGAGACCGCAGTAAGGGCCACCGGAGGGTCGTATCTAAACAATATGAAGCCTGTCCCATGTAGTAAACAATATATAAATATAACAATAGAACGAAAGTCATTGAGAATCCCTCAAGCCGGAGTAGAACTCAAGGCGGAGTGGAAAAAGTTCATAAACTACTCCCGAGCCGTAACGGGGAGAGGACGAACACGGACCAAAATAACGCTAACAATTGAAAAGTCACGAAAAAATAAATAACTCGTAAGTTATCATCCACCCCGAGGGGGAGAGGTGAGGGAGGGAGAACCCGTTGAACGCACAAAACGGAAAACGGGAAATCCGCTCAACCACCAGAGCAAAGAAAGAAAACGAGATAAAGGGGAAACTCGTGACTGCGAACAGAAAACGGGGACCCCAATCTCTCGCTCTCTTGGACACAAAAACAGGACTAAAAATCACAAAACACTATTATAAACGTATAAAATAAAAATGTACATCCATATAATACTACGATCGAAGAATAGCATCCGTTAAAACTTAAAATAAATAGCACTGTTCCTTTAACCGAGTCGAGTGACGAACGCCTCGGGCGGTTACTAAACAAAAACAAAGCTAAATCGCTATCTCGATCGTAGGCTGGACTTACTTGCAAAAAGTACCATGAGCATAAAATAAAAATAAAAATAATAACGGTTCTAAAGGCATAAGGCCAGGGACTTGACCAAGAACCTAAGTGACAGAGTACTAAACGGGCAGATAAAGATGAATTCCCAAACAAGTGAACAAACAATGGCCGCCATGAACGGCCAGACGGGAATAATAAAACAGACTATACTGGATATAAAACACAAGCCCGGTACAATAAAATACTGTCAAAACAAACTATGGTACTTAACATTGGAATGTGTGAAGATGGAGCTTCGGACATGACAAAATAAATCCACGATAGATAAAAAAGACCGAGAGCACAACGAAAACATTCAACACTTTGAATTCCAAAAAGAAGGATGATGTTCAGATGGCGCTCGCGTCGTGGCGTGGGTGGTGTGGCGCTGGTGGTTGGCAAGGGCCTTTGTATCGGCCCATCCCTTTGACGAAGGAATTAACTAAATGGAAGACAACCTGTGAATAGTGGATTTCACGCGCCTTTGCTTTATACACGACACCCTAAAGGTGCTCGCGCGAGGGTTGTAACCTCAGCATTCCATGCTTTTATCTTTCTCTGGTATAATTGGAAGGTTTTATCAGAAAAGGTATATAAGAAGGACTCTTTTCACCCGGCGCCACAGATCGACCCAGAAAATGGGTTTAACACACTGTTGAAGAAGCAAATAATGTTGCAATTCAGAATTTAAAATGATAAATGTAGCAATGACCTGTGTTGTTCTCCTCAGTGCACACCCCCTGTTAGAGTAGACAAGTTAATGGTAAAAGAAAAAATATAATTCAATATAATAACCAGTCAATTTATCAGATGCATCTAGGTCTGATTTTCTAACAAGTAACTAGAGGGGCACTCAGTAGAGAGCAGACCTCCGCCACGGCAGCTTATTTCTCGACCTTGACCTTTGGCCTAGGAAATTTCAAAATTGAATCGCTTCCATGTCTCAACAATTAATACCTGAAAGTTTCACAACTCTGAGTAAAATTGTAGCCAGGAAGTTGTTCATACACAAACAGACAAACAACAGCAGAAACATTACCTCCACCCAACTTCGTTGGCAGAGGTAATAAGATCTGTATTGCTACCTACACTGGAATACTTCTCAGACAACTCACAGCTAACAGTAATTTGGTATCAACACTTCTTAGACTAAACTCAACAATAAAGTATCAAGTTAAAATTAAGTTAAAAAGGCAGCATAAGAAGAAATCCCCATAAGTTCACTTTGGAGACATAATGAAGTCCAAAAGGGTGACAATGTCCCTAGGGGTATGGGGAAGTACCAAGGGGTAACATAAAGTCCTTAAGGGTGTGGGAAAGTCCCTAGGAGTATGGGGAATCCCCAGGGGTAAGGTAAAGTCCCTAAAGGAATTGGAAAGTCCCTTGCATTGAGTACAATGCCCATTGTTACTTTATAAAAATTCTCACCTTATCGCTTTTACGACGTTTACTTGACAACGGAGATGCATTTGTAGTATTCTGATCCTTTTCTTTTAAAGGCCTCTTCCCGGACTGTCTCAGACTTTCATACTCCTGCAAAGTTAATTATAATAGTAGTAAAATATTTGTTATTTCTAAATTACAAATACAAAATAAAAAAAGTTCATTGTACAGTAATTTGTATTTTTCCAGGCTATACAAACCTTAGTCCTTTTAGAGTTGAAGTTTTGTCCTACAGAAGGTATTGTAATTAGGTAACAAAAGTTAGTGAGGGGAATCAACCATTTGCCAAATTAAGTCAACACACTTTTGACCAGTCTCAGAATTAAGAGGAGTGTTTTCATAGAAAAATACAAATTACTTAACTAATATTTTTTTCTAGCTTCTATTTCATTGCATTTTCTTTCATAAAACCATTAGCTAATCTCTTTGCTTTTATTCTGCCTTAGTTTTCAGTTCACATTCTCCTCATCAAAAATATAATTTCTCTTCTTGTTTTGTTAGTTGTTTTTACAGTTTATATAGGAAATATTTACTTTAATGTTGTTACTGTTCTTAGAATATTTTATTTTTCCTTGTTTCCTTTCCTCACTGGGCTATTTTCCCTGTTGGAGCCCCTGGGCTTATTGCATCCTGCTTTTCCAGCTAGGTTTGTAGCTTAAAAAGTAATAATAATAGCAATAATTGGATATTTTAGTCGACCTTCTATCAGAAATTTTTTTCCCACACAAATACAAACACCTCTTTTTAAAAAGGACATACACCTTGGTGGAGGCAATCCCTAAGATCTGTATGGAAGGTGTTTTTCCTCAGTTCTCCCTGATTCTAATCAAAACAAGGGATTGATTCCAATAACATCCAAAATAGCCACCCAGGTCAGTAATTAGCTTATAGGATAATGCACTTCATACTATGTCAGGAGCAAAAGATTGTTCCCTAGGTTAAGGAGGCCGAGTTGCAAGTATCCAATTAGGGTAATAAAGTTGATAAATTTAAAAAAAGACACTATTCTCCCCTTGCTACAGGAGGATGAGGGAGGGGTTGCTGGTTAACACACATGGTCTGTAAGAAAGGCTGCTGAGTCTTAAGTTTCTCAGTATCTGATGTCTGATCCAGAACAAAACAGTCACTGCTGATGCACCACCAATGAGTAAGAAGAATGAATAACTGTTAATCATTTGGCATGTTAAGTTTAATGGTCACTGATAGGGAATGCAGTACCATACTATAAGAAATAAAAACCTTGTAAATAAAATAATAAATGAATAAAAGACAAATATATATTAAATATTCTTAAAAAAATGTAAGACGGCCAGATTCCTAAATAAACTTGAAAAAGTCACAGGCATCATAAAAAAAAAAATCTCTAAGAATCATAGTGAGCATAGACTTGAATTCCCCACCAGAAACTTCAGAGAGGAATCTATTCCCGAGATCACCAATCAACAAATATTCAACAGTTAGAGCAGGGGTGTTAAACTCATGGCCCACAGGATGAGTCTTAAGTTTTATTTACTATAGCTGCTACAACTGAGGAAAATGTAACTAAAATATTAAGATGAACCCAAGCAATGTATTTTTAGTAAACCAAGATGACTAGAAATAAGTTGTAATCTTGTCTTGTCAATGAGTAATTTTCAAATTTCTGATGGCCCTCGAAACCACCACTAAGTGCATAATCAGCCCTCAAAAGGATTCTAATTTGACATGCCCGAGTTAGATGGATCGCACAACCCTCACAGAATGGTTGGCATCTGCCTTTTATTGAGTTTGACCTATGGAGTCGACAGAGAGCAACATGTGATCTTCCTCATGTTGTGATTCAAAGAATTTCAATATTATTACTAGATACCACCAAGTGATCTTGGAGTAAATATCTCCTTGGAAATAATTTGCCTCCAGCTTACTTTGCTAATCCATCTGCTTCTTCATGATTTTGAATCCAGAAAATCTTATGCTTCTATCCCTCTACTACTAAAATTGAAAGCCAATCTAAAACTATCTAAAATTAAAGAGTTGGATGAAATAAACTGTTAATGCCTTTAAGATTTTGCAACACTTAAAAATAAAAATTCTAAAACTTTCCCAAAGGAATGAAACTTTTTAGCAGTAAGTGTTAAGAAAGTCAGGGGTGTCATGTCAGATACTCATCTCCAGTTCTGAAGTTGAAATTATCCCTCCTTTTGATACCATGAGTCAGTGGAGAGGAGGGTGGGCATGTATATGGAAATCTGGCGAGTACAGTAGAGAAATAAGGAATTTTATCATCAAAATTCTGTTTACTTTTACGAATCTCCCATGATGTTTATATTCCTGACTCCCACACTCTGATGGAGGTGGAATACAATTGAGGGAAAGAGTGGGATAAATTTTATTGCAAGTGCTGTAGTAAATTATTTGCCTCTAATAAAATACTAGACTTCAGATTGTCTACTAAAGAAATTTACAATATTGGAATGTAGATTGCCACTAAAGTTACTTTTAATCTATCTTATATTTCTGACTGATTCTAAACTGAATACTAAATACAAACCCATATATCCATAGATAGGAAAGTAATAAATTAACTAAACTCTACGACCCCTGCCACCACTATGAGCCAAGAGCCAAGCGGTCTTTATTAGCAAGCCATGGTTCTCTACGATATTGCTTGGAGAAAATGAACTTGGTATGCCATTGAGCTGTTGCTAAAACTTTTTCTATAGAAAACTTTCTACAAAGGTTAAGGGAAGTAGCTACACTTAAAATGTTAGTACCTTCACTTTTAAGCATTTTATCATTTTTTATATGCAGTAATCCCTTGAGCTTCTGCGACCAAATCTTTAACTGGGAATGATATGGCATCTTTGGTCAAAGGGAAATTAGGGACACTAACCTCTTTTACCTTTCGTTTTGTTCACATATAAATTTTTTCTTTTAAAGTAATTTGTATTTTCTAAACTCTGCTGGAGAAGAAGCAATATGAACATCAGGGAAGATTCATAAGAATAATAGGCCCTGTAAAGAGTAAAGTTTTTAAGAAAAAATTACTAGTTTAAAAAAAAATGAGAGATTTATCTTCAATTTTGATTTTCTAAATACAGTACTACTGTATCAAACACAACAGAAGACCTTAAATAACACTACCATACCTTGAAGGTTAGAGGGCTAATTTCATCAAATGTATTTGGAGCTGTAGAGAGCAGTCGCTGCCTTGCAGTAATGGCTTTCCCCTCAGGTATCGCTTGTTTACTGGCCAAGGTTCTCATAAATACCAATAACTGGTTTGGTGGTGCATTGGATAGCATCAAATTAATCTTAACATCTTTAAGAAATATTGTTGCCTTGCCTTCCTTCATGAAACGTTTATGCAGCTGCACCTCTTTTATGGCAAACTTCAGTGTCTCTTTTGGGCCCTCTAATCTGAGAATGATATCCCTGTTGGCATGAACAAAGAGAATTAATTCAAATAAAGCTTTATAAAAACTGGATATGTAAAAAGACTTCAATAATGAACACAAAATTTTCTATAAATGACTTTAAAATCACAAATTTTAAGTAATTTGTATTTTTCCTAACAGTACTCACCTCGAACTACTTTCTTAGCAGTATCTGGGATCTCCTCCCATCCGACCAGAATTTTGTGTAGTTTACCCTACTCCCGATTTCTATGCGGGGTAATCTCTGGCGGTTTTTTCAATATAAAACCCATCACTCACAATGCCATAAAATGTTTCCCAAATAATGCTACTTCTCTGACATGTAAACAGCATGGACTCGACTGACAACACAGCTCATTCTTAGCATCACACAATCCTTTGACACTAGGAATGTGGGGCAGGGAGGAGAATAATTAAAGTCTGTGTTACGAGGTTCACTTAAAGAAAAATCATAATAAAAATTATTTCAATACGTAAACAATGTTCACGTGTCTGTGCAATCAAGTGAAGCTTGACAACAAAATATAGATGAACCAGTTACCCTGGATTTCCAGTTAGCTAACTGCTGGTGTCTATAGATTGTGGGAAAGGTTGGAAGGTGTATACAGGCTAATTGGGTATGCACTAATATTTCTTCATGAAGATATACTTCACTTCAACTAATCTTTCCAATATCACATGCCTAATCTCACATTGATTAAATGGAGGGATAGTGGTAACCCTGGAGGGCTAGTGAAAGCCACCTCAATGGAATCAGAATTTTGAATATAATAATAATACACTGAATTTTTAACTGTAAGGCCCCTTACACACTATGATTCATGATACATGCACTGTTGAATGGATGTGTTGAAAAATGACTTTTTCAACACGAAGTTGCACCACCAACGTATAGATGGGCCGGCCCAATTTCACATGTCTGCTCAGTGTTACATCATCGTTCAAAGTGGGAGGACGTCCTCTCAGATCCAGTGCAAATGGCTATATATTGGCATGCATCCTCTCTCAATAAAAGCTGAACTGCAACTGGGCGAGTGAAAACAAGTGAGCAGTGTTGCAGTACAGTTTGGCTGCTAGTAATTTTTTTAACAGCACTACTGCATCACAAGAGAGATACATAATGCACAGTGTATTCGGGGCTTAAATATAACAAATTCAGCAGTAATTTGTGTTTTTCCTAGAATACAAAACTGAAGCTATTTATAGGGGTATTACTTTTGGCATAACTGAAAGACGAGCCATGATAATTTCTAGTGAGGGATAACTACTCCATCCGCTAGTTAGAGAGTGGGGGTGGGGTAGACTGGCTACCCCGCTCACTCACATCTCTCGGCTGAGTAACCACTTTGCTTTATGGCAGGACTTCTCGGGGGACAGGGTGGCGGGCCGATTTGTATAAACAGCTTCAGGTTTGTATACTAGGTAAAACACAAATTATTTCCAAATATGACAATTTGTCCTAAATTGTATTTTTCCTAGCTATAAAAACCCGTAATCATTTAATATAGGAATTTGCTTCAGCTCAGCTGAAACAACCAAAGAGAAAGAAAACCAGGCAGTTGTGCTGATTGGTTGGCTGGCGGTATGGGGCGGAGCTTAGCTCCGTCAACCCCCCACCCTCAGCCCACTTTCCTCATTCAACACTTTAGGCTCAATGTGGAACATGAGAGGGGAGGTAGAGGCGGGCATTTATATTAAATGATTACGGGTTTGTATAGCTAGGAAAAATACAATTTAAGACAAATTTGTCATTTGTTCCGATGCGATATACAAACCTCGTAATCATTTAATATAGGAAGACTCACTGGTTGGTGGAAGGTCTGCCTTTGCAGCTTGTGGACAGCTAACTGCCCGGATATAGACCTGGTCTCGAATGAGAGCAGAGGACTAAATCCACCCACCCCTGTCTCTTGACCCGACATGATGATGGTGGGGTCTGAGAGACTGCGAGCCGCCGCGCGATGTGTCAGAGCATCACGCGACCAGAGCGCGTGAATGTAAGAGACACTCGATCCTGGGGTCACAGTGACTGGATGAACCTCCAAAACCAAATGGCAAAGGGTTTATACATGCACCGTCTTCCCTGCCTAGCAGAAGACGGGGGAGAATATTTGTAAGCAAACTCTAACAATCTTACCTGGGAAGACTTGTCTTGATGTATGGAACTCCAAGGGAGGAGACAGAGAGAAAGGTGGATCACATGCGAACTGCTTTTACACTGCCAAACATACCATAAAATCAAGATAAGAGCCTTCCCTGTCCCGGAGGAACTGGAGAGGTCAGACAGTATCTTGAGCCGCTACCACAGGGCCAAGAACAAAGGTGTCCAAGGACTTGTGCGTAAATCCCCTCAATTAAAGGCCGTAAAGGTGGTCTGGCATTTCCTAATGCCAGCCTTTAGCACTTGGCCCACTGCAAGATTTCTCTTGAAAGCGAGTGTGGGGGGCAATGCCCCTGATCTCATGAGCTTTAACCCTCGCTGGTGCTTGGACTCTTGAAGAAGTCTCATACGCCTTGCAGATGGTTTCACGGATCCAGAAGGATATCGTGTTCCTCGACACCTCCCTCTTGGCTCTGGCGGTGTTAACGAAGAGTCGTTGACATTCAGGCCTGAGATGCCGAGTTCGCTTAAGATAGCGCCGGAGACACCTGACGGGACAGAGAAGCCTCTCACCTGAACCACCACTCGCCGCATTTGGTAAGGAAGGAATAGTGAAGGCTTCAAACCTGGGATCGTGGATCGTTGGGTTCTGCGTCTTGGCCACAAACTCAGGCACAAAACTCAAGATTTCCTTCCAACCCGCTGCGTGAGTGACATTACAAGGGAGGCCGTATAACTCCCCGACTCTCTTCGCCGATGCTAAGGCTAGCAGAAAAACAGTCTTAAGGGTCAAGTGCCTGTCTGAGGAACGGCTCAAGGGTTCGTACGTCATTTCAGCTCCGCCGAAACTATAACCCTTAATAAATAGCGTGGTTTGTTTTCTTTGCTTCACTTTCTTTCTCTTCATCACGATCACTAGAGCGCTTGAACTCTCCAGCGCGTTACCCCCAGAGCACGCCGCCTTCAAGTCACAATGGATAGCGCTGGCCTTCTCGCGAATGATCATTTCAGCGATCGTATCGCCAACAATCTCTTTGTCCCTTATCAATATTAACAAACGACATTCCATCTCTTCCAGGGTAAAGCTGCGACGTTTTGAAATGATGGTGATCCCCTTCGATGGTTTGACTGCTTGATGATCGTCGAGATCGTAGACATATTCCAGCCATATTGTTTAGCCAGATCACTAACACGCACACCGCGCTCATGTTTTTCTACAATTTCTTGCTTCAATTCTAATGAAAGCATTGCCTTCTTCCTTTTCTCACCACTACTAATACCTGTACTGAAACTAAGCTTATTAGGACCCGTTTAAACGTAAAATAAAAAATGAAACGTGAAAAAAGAAAGATAATAAGCACTGTTGATAGCAGACCGAACAGAGGACAACCACAAGATGCGCACGAGAACAGAGAACTGACCGACGTGACGCTTACTGGCGTCCCTTCAACGTGCTGCCATCTACCGGCATAAACAAGAAACTACGACCAACGCTTCGAGAAAATTCTACGCGTATGGTCTACGTCAGATGTTGGAGCATGACATCGGGTGTCGAGACGAGAATTCGATCGAATTTTACGTCAGATGTTAGAGCAATTGTATGTAAAGGCAATCGTATGTAGAGGTTCCACTGTAGTAAGCTACTATTGAACATTCATCTCATAAACAAAGATCAAGCAAGTGCTTTAATTAAATTCCATTGCTTGCTTTACAAAATATGACCAAATTATTATATTCATATAAATCAATGTTATCTACAGTATATAAAATAACAAATGACATGTGTATAGAATATATATGAAGGATATAGACTGTAAATAAATTATCTATCAATACATCACAATAATGTATACAGTTCAATAGTAGCTCTGAGCATATTCTGAATGTACCAAGAAGATCTTGAAGAGAGGACTTCATCTGCAATAGGTTTCAATTTCAGAAACAATAGCCTTTGACACTAAAATCAGTCTCTGTGATGCATGTTAGTGAGCACAGTATCAGGCAGCGCACGTGACTTAAGATCTTGTCGCCAATCTCAAGTACGTGAGGGAAAGTGTATGTGCTTGTAAGTGATCTTGGGTGGTCAGCTGTTCCATATATTCAGGTTGTCATCGTGACCATACAGCCATACACAGTAAGGGGATGACTGTGAGCAGACATGGACCCCTACCCTCCTGAAAGTCGCAAGAATGATGGCACAAACAAGACAAACATTTGTTTTACTCAGAAACAACTGCATACCATTTTAATTCATTTCATCCAGGTTTACCAAACGCAACTGCATTTCCGCACACTTATTCACTTGCTCTAGAAAAAGAAAGAAAAAAATCTGAACAGTTAAAATTTGAGGGGCTGCAAGAATTCGTTCGAACTGCTTGCAGTCAAAGTCTAATGTGTTTACCTTACTGACTGAGAAGTGGGAGGGAATTCCCTGCCGCCTCCCGGTAGTTATAATTATAACTACCTCGTTAGATTCTAACCGGTGTTCCAGGTTTGCTAAAGTCACATGCCCTCAAATACTAAAGGTTTATATTCATGTAGGAAGTTAGGAACAAAACACAAATTCACATTTACATTAGATACGTACCGAAACTCATTGCGCCCTAAGATAAGCTTCGCATGTTTATAAGAAACAGATTTTCTAACTGTTCCTGCTGGTGCGATGTGTTCCACAATAACAGTGCATCCCAGAATAGGTGCCCGTAAAGCTGGCTCTTTAACAGGAGTGTTCATACTGAAAGAATACATATTAACAAAATTCATAAACAAAAACTACAAAAGGTTTATAGAATTAAAGTAGAACCTCTGAGGTCAAACATTTCTCACTTCAAGCAGATCAAACTTCAAACAATCTTATGATAATGAACAAAAACAATTTTAATAAAATACATTATGACAAATTAGAAATAATTTGTATTTTTCCTAACTATATAAACCCTTAGTTCTTTACATAGGAGTATTATTTTGGCGCTACCTGAAAACCAGCTGTTAAAGCTTTTGCGAGGTGTTACTACCCTTTGCTAGTTAGCAGAGGGGACTAATAGGGGTAAGCCATAACCCTGCTCACACCAGCACTAGTAAACAACTGTCACTTTGCAATTACAGCAGACTTCTGGGGGAAGGTGATGGCAGGACCAGTATGTGCAAAAAGCTTCAGGTTTTGTATAATTAGGAAAAATACAACTCATTCCAAATTTATCATTTGTTCCGGCACTATAAGCAAACCTTACTCTCTTTACATAAGAGACTCACCCAATGGTGGATGAAAGTCCTAAACCCAACTGGCTGGAGACTGTCCCAGGGTGACACTGTGCTACGCACTAGTTGTTTAGAGGGCACCCTGATACCTTGTGATCTTTGTATGATGACAATTTGGGCAATTGGCACTAGCGTAGAATTTAGCGATGTGACTTGCCCAGGTATGCATAAATTTGGAGCTAAGCTCCCCACTTTACCTAAACATTACCCAACTGAACCTCTCTTGGAGAATGGCGACATAACAAATATATCAACATACTGTACATAGGATGCACAAAGGGCATGGTACCCACCTGCTGTCAGAGGAGGTCAGCTTCCAGAGTTCCTTGAATGCTGAACCCCAAGAAAGGGAAGGATGAAAAGGAAGTGGCCAGTCTCTTACTCGTGGGTAACATCTACTCTCAACTAACTGCTACATGTCTAACAAGGGAGCTGAGGTGTTACTGACCATGTTTTGTATAGCCACCACAGGACCAAAGGTAAATGTATCCAGGTTCCAGTGGGTTACGTCTTGTAGGTAGTGGGTGGTGGCCACCGTTTCCATCTCCACATGCCAGCTTGTAACACCTGCGTCACAGAGAAATTCTTTTGAACACGAGGAATGTGCTGACATTTCTGGCTTCATGAGCCCAGGGACGACGACTAGAAGAAGAGGAGCCTGGATGCATGGCTTTCTCCATTTCCTGTCTAATCCCAAAGATAGAGAGTTTTTTGTAATCTTTCTCTGGTTCTCCCTGTACTCACCAAAAGCCTACTGATCTGATGGTGGGGTCTGGAGGTTCTTTTTAAGCATTTACTCCTTGCCCTAATAGGGCAGAGTAACAGTTGGTCTGGGTCATCTGTTACAGAACAGATGGGCTTGATTCTAGGATCCGCTCCAGACCGGTTTTGAGTCTTGGCTATGATTCCATGATGATTCTGAGTGTCTCTTCCCCCCATTCCCCTACAGCAGGCGATGTCACGGAACAGACCATGTAGCTCGTTGACTCTCTCTGCAGAGGACAGTGCTACCAGAAAGACCGTCTTCTGGGTCATCACGAACTGATGCTTGACAAAGACAGTGCTCCTTTCAGTTAGCACAGTATTTCACTACATTTCCAGGAGGTGGTCTGATTCCCAACTGAGGGCAGGTGCACTCAGAATTTCATAAAAGAAGAAGAGACTGTTCTATTCAGTTTAAAATGAGGCTTAAGGCAGGGTGATAGCCTTTCAGTGCTGATACCGAGAAAAGTTTTCTTTTCTGAAGAACAAGAGCTCTGCCATTGTTGGTATAATAGCACTAAAGGGAGCGATACCCTGTCTATGACACCAACCACAAAGGATGGTCCACTTTCCCTCATCTACTACAGATGTTTTCCCGGAGGTATCCTGCCATTCTTTTGTTCTCAATCTCGAAAGCTTTTCTTTCTGACGGGTTGCTGAATAACCTCCAGGCACCGAGGACTTCGGTGGGTCGAGGTCCTAAGATCTAAAAGGTGGAATTGTTGGAGGATGATCGGTCAATCTTGAGACTACAGTACCTGCTTCACCTCCTGGTCAAGGTCCAGGAACAATGGGGCGTCTCTCGAGAACGAGAATGTTCTCGATTAAACCCCAGAAGCCTGTTTTCTTGGCTTAGGTGGAGTGCCAAGGAAAGAAAGAGCACGAGAGTATGTCGCCTCGAGTCCTTCCATGTGCTCACCTTCTCTAAGGAAGTGGACGTCGTCCACATGTCTGACCGAGCGATCGGCCTGTGAAGGGAAAGCTACCTTCTTTCGCAAAGGAACCTACTGTTCCTCTTGTAAAGTAGACCGACTACGAGGAGCGCATTGACAACGTGAGAGCTGATTAGGAACACTTATGTGCACATGCTCCTCAGCTTACACAGGTAAGGTGTAGTCCATCTGTGCTCACCTGTTTAGCTGCTGCGCGCTCGTGAGGGACAACTCTCCTTTACTCTAGACAATCATTTTTGCACGTGCAAGTCTTGATGGGAAGATTCACCCAAGAAAGCACTACACATATCAGAGAAGCTCGCCTGCCCAAAATGCTAGGTGGTAAAGTGCGCCATGCTGCACACGACTCTTCCGCTATATTCCGAATGGCGCGGTCCCTTGCTGATCCCTTCGCTACGGAATCTAACATCATCAGATGTAGGGTCAGAGGAGGATAAGGGAGTGTGAATGGAACTCTGTTGACTCTTTGAGTACGGAGACCGACCAAAGTTTGGCCCCGTGAAGTATCCACCTCTGCCATTAAAATAACGTGCAACCTAGATCGCACGCAGACCTCTGTCAGGCAGAAGAGCCCATCCACCCACCTCGCTAGTGCTTGGTTAATGGATGCGCAACACAGCAACACTTGGGTCTGTGCTCACGCCTAAGTGGAATGGACTAGAGTACTCTCGTACGACCTGCCACCTGCAGAAACTTGGTGGATATTGTTATACCTCGATATGTAGCCTCCCTTACGAGGACTCTCAAGCAGAAGCGACAGACGCCATGTCTCTCGACTGAAACGGATGGAATCAAATCTATCTGTTCCCACCAACCAATCTCCTGCTGAAGGTCCTCAAAAAGCTAAGATCCTTCAGAGGAACAGCAGCAGTAGTAGCCCCCAAATGGCCCAGAAGCAATTGGTTCCCTCTAGTTCTAGAATTGAAACTGAAGCGGTCTCCTCTGCCAAATCCAGTATTATCCCAACTGGTTCAGAAGTCAACTGTCTACGCTTCATCCTCGAGAATCAACAATCTACATCTCATGATTTTCTCGCCCTAGCAGCCAAGAAAAGGTATGGGATCTCAAAAGACAAGATCGACTTTATAGGAGACAATATGAATCGTCTTGGAAGAAATGGGTTTCCTTCGTGAAAGCAAGGAAACCAACAGAAATATCAACAGATTTCTGTCTCTCCTTCTTCATCCTCCTACATGAACAAGGCCTGGCTTCCACCACAATAACTGCGTGTAAGTCGGCTTTGACTAGACCTCTTCTTTACGCCTTTCAGGTGGACCTTTCAAGTGAAATCTTCAATAAGATAATGAAAGCATGCGCTAGACTCAAACCAGCAACCCCTCCAAAGCCCATATCGTGGTCATTGGACAAAGTCTTGCACTACGCTTCGAATATGAACAATGAGGATTGCACCCTACAGGATCTAACACAGAAAGTGATATTTCTGTTTGCTATAGCCTCAGGGGCTAGAGTTAGTGAAATAGAGGCCTTATCCAGGAATGAAGGCCATAGTCAGTTCACGGAAACGGGAGAACTAAACCTTTTCCCTGATCCTACCTTTCTCGCCAAAAACGAGCATCCCACCAAAAGGTGGGGTCCTTGGAGAATCTGCCCTCTGAAGGAAGATGTCTCTCTATGTCCAGTAGAGTGTCTTAAGGTCTATCTTCAAAGAACTTCAGACTTCAAGTAGGGACAGCTCTTCCGAGGCGTAACATCAGGACCAAATTTATCCCTAAAACAACTGAGGACGAAACTCACCTACTTTATTCGCAGAGCGGATCCTGACAGTACACCCGCAGGTCACGATCCAAGAAAAGTTGCTTCTTTGTTGAATTTCTTTCAACATATGGACCTTGATAGGCTCCACTCATATACGGGGTGGAAATCATCCAGAGTCTTCTATAAACATTATGTGATGTAAGTGCACGAGATAACACACTTTGTGGTGGCGGCAGGTAGTGTCATAAAACCTGTCGTTTAGTGCTGCGATGAACAGTGGACTGTTTTGGGACTCAACAGTGTATCGGGTGAATAGGTGTTAGCACCCTCGAGTGTAATACCTTCTAGTAAAAATCACTATGGTGATTTATGGACTGTTCTATATAGGTGCAGAATCTAACCAATAACACCAGTGCCGTGTAAACATTTGTACACAGTGTTGAAGCACATCCAACATCTAAGTGAAACTAAACAAATTAACTTCACATTATTGAGTGGCATTTTAACAAATGAATTAATATATGTATATTCTCCCCTTACAGGTTAAAAATATATATATAACCAGGATATTCATATATACAGGCTAGATTCCTTCTCAGGATACATTTTTATCATTTTGTTTTGGTCATGAAAATAAAAAGCAAAAAATGTATCTGCGTCTTCTTTTATCCTCAGAAACAAAATAAAAGATTCCAGAGCCTTTCTATTTTCCTTAATAGATACCTTGTTAGTAATGATTTCCAAAGAACAAACAGGTAATCTCGAAAGAAGTTTCCCTCGTGTTCCTACGGAAATGCAAACTTTGAATCCTTATACAGTAGTCGAAGTCGACAATTTCCCTGCAGGGACAGGAAGCCCTAAGTTAGTTCCAAACTTAGCGGATATGTCAAATAACGGTAATATCATATATAAAGGTCTAGGAGACCATATAAGGAACTCATTCAAAGTAAAGGCACGTATACAAACCCACAGAGATAGTACTTTCAAGTTAATTCTCTGGTAAGCTTCCATCAGGACGACATGGCCGAGTCCAAAAAACGGATTTTGAGCAAAGAGAAAAATCTATTTTTGGGTGAGATAACCGTCGTCCTCGTGGACCCACCCTTCTTTCTTAAAATGACCCCACCCGAAACTACTCTATCTGCGGCTATTCCTTCTTTAATGCAACAAGAAATGATGGGCCGTAGTAGTACAAGAAGGGGGTCCACCGGGTACCATGATAATGGCTCCCGTTTCGTTCGCCACTCTTCCCCCTCAAAGAGTTAAATCTATTTGCGGTAAAGATTGCTATGTGTTGTATCAAAAAATACGTCCCCTGATATTATGCGATATCCTTAAAGATATATTAAGGAGACTCGCGCCAGGAGTTAGAATTCTGGAGACTTACGGTTAATTCTCTGGAAGTATCACTGTAGCAAATATCCCTTAGAAAGCTTCCTAAAGGAACCTTTCATCAGGACGACATGGCTATCTCACCCAAAAATAGATTTTCACTTTCTCAAAATCAGTTTTGTAGGAAGGTTTTAGAAGAAAAAAAAGATGAAAACATTTGTAAGAGGGTCTTAGTTGAAAGAAAAAAAAAAAAAAAAAAAAAAAGATAAAAACATCCTAAAAATCTACAATAAATGGCCATTGCCATGACCTGCCTGTTTCATTATTAGTTAGGACATAGGAACTTGATTAATTGAATAGACCTTTGAAAATATACTACTGTATTTTGAATCCCATATATTACCACGGAAACCTCTCCTAATGAAGTAAAAGATTTTAATAAATAAATTCTAATTTTACTCCTTTTGTCATCTTAGCACATACCACAGGATCCTCTTTCCATGCACTAGTTCAGAAAAAGACTGACAGGTGATGCCTCTCGTGCAAGTTACTTGTTTGAACAGAATGCTGTAAAGGGCCCAACGTTCAATATTCTAAACCTGTTCGTTACTTGATTTCAATATTGGAATATACAGGGTGTATGTATAATAAATGCCATCAGCTAGGAGTGAAATGGGTGACGAATCAAACACAGGGTGAGTGAAGAATACGGCAGTGTAAGGGAGATCACAAGACCACTAGGTAAGTAGGTAAGGGCACAGCTTGTAGGTTAGGTTAGGTTAGGTGGGGAAATTTTGGTTAGGTGGTGTTCTTGAGTAGAAGTTTAGAAGAAAAACAGATAGCTTTTGTAGTACAGCGGCCACATCTTATGAACTAGAAAATGGAATGAAAATTCCAATTTTCTATGCACGAGTCTCTGAATATACAACATAATTATTGCTCTTACTTTATTTACCAAGTTCATGATAAAAGGTTAGGGAAGAAATAAGTGTTTGATATATTTAGTTCAATATGGGGAAATGGAAGCTAAATCCATGTTCAAACAGACGGAGCGCGAAGCAACTCGCCCCTTTAAATAAGTTTGTATAACTGATAATTAATAGTGAAATACTAGCCTGCGGAGCTAACTTGTGTAGCAAAACTTAATCCACTTGCCAGAACATAGGAACAATAAATTGCCAAGTAACGGCAGAGCAAAAGACGGTAAATAAGTAGCTAAATTAGTAAGGAAGTATTTGTAATAAGAACTCCATAGAAAATGGGAAGGAAAATCAAATTTCTGTGCCTCAGGAATCCTATGATCCTGGTAAATAAAGGGCAAGTATTTTTTACCACGTTTGATCGTCACCATCATCACTTTGAATGACTGTAACTCTATTTTGATGACTGGTTTTTATGATGAACCCGGGGAAATACTAAAAGAGTAAAAGAAGTAAATTAAATATCATACAACTAAAACTAGAATACAGCACAAGCACAAAGCCATAGCTTTCAATTATGGTAGCCAAACCACCATAACTTGAAAACTATGGAATTTCACCAGAAAACTTTCAATATAGAACACAATGCACTGTAATAACCTAATTTTCTACAAACAGTTGATTGCACTGTTCTATAATTTTACCAACCTGCCGGCTCTAACACATACTCAAAACTATAAAAAAATATATATACACATTTATATATATTATGGTAAATTTGTTATTATATATATAATATAGGTATTTTTGTAGTGAATTACATGGCAATGTAACCTAGGAAAAAAACTACTGTTTCTTATAGAAAAAATTACGATCTCTTCAAAAATGACACTAGTTTCCGTTACATTGC